>NW_004443988.1:14832254-14881578 GCF_000243295.1 Trichechus manatus latirostris
ACTTTGCTGAAATCTTCTATTAGTTCCAGCAGTTTTCTTGTGGATTGTTTGGGGTTTTCTGTGTATAAGATCATATCAACTGCAAATAGAGATACTATGACTTCTTCCCTACCTATCTGGATGCCTTTTATTTCTTTTTCTAGCCTAACTCCTCTGGCTAGGACCTCCAGCACAATGTTGAATAGGAGTTGTGATAAAGGGCATCCTTGTCTGGTTCCTGTTCTCAAGGTGATTGCTTTCAAAGTCTCTCTATTCAGGATGATGTTAGCTGTTGGTTTTGTATAAATGCCCTTAATTATATTGAGAAATTTCCCTTCTATTCCTATTTTTTTTTTGAGAGTTTTTATTATGAATGGGTGTTGAACTTTGTCGAATGCCTTTTCTGCATCGATTGTTAAGATCATGTGGTTCTTGTCTTTTGTTTTATGTGATGGATTATGTTGATTGTTTTTCTAATGTTGAACCATCTCTGCATACCTGGTATAAATCCCACTTGGTCATGGTGAATTATTTTTTCGATACGTTGCTGAATTCTATTGGCTAAAATTTTGTTGAGGATTTTTGCATCAATGTTCATGAGGTCTGTAATTTTCCTTTTTTTGTGGTGTCTTTACCTGGTTTTGGTATCAGGGTTATGCTGGCTTCATAGAATGAGTTTGGGAGTATTCCATCCTTTTCTATCCTCTGAAATACCTTTAGTAGAAGTGGTAGATAACTGAGATCTTCTAAAAATTAAACACTTATGCTCATCAAAAGACTTTACCAAAAGAGTAAAAAGAGGACCTAGAGACTGGGAAAAAATTTTTGGCTGTGACAAATTGGACAAAGGTCTAATCTCTAAAATCTACAGGAAAATCCAATACCTCTATAACAAAAAGAAAAATAATCCAATTAAAAAACAGGCAAAAGAAATGAATAGACTCTTCACCAAAGAAGACATTTGGGAAGTTAACAGACACATAAGGAATGCTCGCAATCACTAGCCATTAGAGAAATGCAAATCAAAACCACAATGAGATACCATCTCACCCCAGCATTACTGGCACAAATCAAAAAAACAGCAAATAACAAATGCTGGAGAGGCTGCGGGAAGACTGGAACTCATGCACAGCTGGTGGGGATGCAAAATGATATAATCATTTTGGAAAACAGTATGGCGCTTCCTTAAAAAGCTAGAAATAGAAATACCATGTGATCCAGCAATCCCACTCCTAGGAATATATCCTAGAGAAGTAGGAGCCGTCACACAAATAGACATATGCACACTCATGTTCACTGCTGCATTATTCACAATAGCAAAAAGATGGAAACAACCTAAATGCCCATCAACAGATGAATGGATAAACAAACTATGGTATATACACACAACGGAATCCTACTCAATGATACAGAACAATGATGAATCTGTGAAGCATCTCACAACATGGATAATCTGGAGGGCATTATGATGAGTGAAATAAGTCAATCACAAAAGGACAAATATTGTTTTACACACAAAAAGAAACAATCTTTGATGGTTATGAGGGAGGGGAGAGGTGGGGAGAGAAAAACACTAAATAGACAACAGATAAGTGGTAACTTTGGTGAAGGGTAAGACAGTACACAATACTGGGAAGGCAGCACAACCAGACAAAGGCAAGGTCATGAAAGCTCCATAGACACGTCCAAACTCCCTGAGGGACCAAATTACTGGTTTGAGGGCTGTAGGGACAATGGTCTCAGGGAACACCTAGCTCAAATGCATAACATAGTTTGTAAAGAAAATATTCTACATTCTACTTTAGTGAGTAGCGTCTGGGGTCTTAAAAGCCTGTGAGCAGCCATCTAAGATACTCCAGTGGTGTCACCCCATCTGGAGCAAGGGGGAATGAAGAAAACCAAAGACATAAGGGAAAAATTAGTCCAAAGGACTAGTGGACCACAACTACCACTGCCTCCACCAGACTGAGTTCAGTACAACTAGATGATGCCTGGCTACCGCCACCAACTTCTCTGACACGGATCACAATAGAGGGCCCCGGACAGAACTGGAGAAAAATGTAGAACAAAATTGTAACTTAAAAAAAAAAAAAGACCAGACTTACTGTTCTGACAGAGACTGGAGGACCCCCAAGATTATGGTCCCCAGATGCCCTTTTAGATCAGTAATGAAGTCATGCCTGAGGATCACCCTTCTGCCAAAGAATAGACAGGCACATAAAACAAAATGAGACTAAATGGGCACACCAGCCCAGGGGCAAGGACGAAAAGGCAGGAGGGGACAGAAAGCTTGTAATGGGGAACCTAAGGTTGAGAAGAGAGAATGCTGACACGTTGTGGGGTTGGCAACCAATGTCACAAAACAATATGTGTATTAATTGTTTAATGAGAAGCTAGTTTGGTCTGTAAACCTTCATCTAAAGTACAATTAAAAAAAAGAAAATATGGCCTTGGTGATAGAAACTATGCTGGAGACCACATGATAGAATTTTGTAAGTCCAATGACTTATTCACTGCAAATACCTTTTTTTAACAACACCAATGGTGACTATACATGTGGACCTTGCCAAATGCAATACACAGGAATCAAACTGACTATATCTGTGGAAAGAAACGACGGAGAAGCTCAGTATCATCAGTCAGAACAAGGCCAAGGGCCGACTGCAGAATAGACTATCAATTGCTCCTATGCAAGTTCAAGTTGAAGCTGAAGAAAATTAGAACAAGTCCGTGAGAGTCAAAATACCACCTTGAGTATATACTATCTGAATTTGGAGACCATCTCAAGAATAGATTTGATGCACTGAAGACTAATGATCGAAGACCAGATGAGTTGTGGGACAACTTCAAGGACATCATACATGAAGAATGTAAAAGGTCATTAAAAAGACAGGAAAGAAAGAAAAGACCAAAATGAATGTCAGAAGAGACTCTGAAAGTTGCTCTTGAATATAGAGTAGCTAAAGAGAATGGAAGAAATGATGAAGTAGAAGAGCTGAACAGAAGATTTCAAAGGGTGGCTCAAGAAGACAAAGTAAAGTATTACAATGAAATGTGCTAAGTCCTGGATTTGGAAAATTAAAAGGAAGAACACGTTCAGCATTTCTGAAGCTGAAAGAACTAAAGAAAAAATACAAGCCTCAAGTTGCAATTTTGAAGGATTCTGTGGGCAAAACAGTGAACAAGGCAGGAAGCATCAAAAGAAGATGGAAGGGATACAGAGTCACTGTACCAAAAAGAATTGGTCGACAGTCAATCATTTCAGGAGGAAGCATATGATCAAGAACTGATGGTACTGAAGGAAGAAGTCCAAGCTGCACAAAAGGCACCGGTGAAAAACAAGTCTCCAGGAACTGACGGAATGGCAATTGACAATTGAGATGTTTCAACAAACAGAAGCAGTGCTGGAGGTGCTCACTCACTTATGCCAGGAAATTTGGAAGACAGCTACCTGGCCAACCAACTGGAAGAAATCCGTATTTATGCTTATTTATGCCAAAGAAAGGTGATCCAAAAGAATGTGGAAATTATCGAATAATATCATTAATATCATATGCAAGTAAAATTTCACTGACAATCATTCAAAAGTGGTTGCAGCAGTATATCGACAGGGAACTGCCAGAAATTCAAGCTGGACTCAAAAGAGGACATGGAACAAGGGATATCATTGCTGATGTCAGATGGATCTTGGCTGAAAGCAAACAATACAAAAAAGATGTTTACCTGTGTTTTATTGATTACACAAAGGCATTCGACTGTGTGGATCATAACAAATTATGGATTACACTGCAAAGAATGGAAAACTCCAAAACACTTAACTGTGCTCATGAGGAACCTGTTCATAGACCAAGAGACAGTCGTTGAAACACAGCAAGGGGATTCTGCATGGTTTAAAGTCAGGAAAGGTGTGTGTCAGGGTTGTATCCTTTCACCATATCTATTCAATCTGTATGCTGAACAAGTAATCTCAGAAGCTGGACTATATGAAGAATGGGACATCAGGATTGGAGGAAGACTCATTAACAGCCTGCAATATGCAGATGACACAACCTTGCTTGCTGAAAGTGAAGAGGACTTGAAGCACTTACTGATGAAAATCAAAGACTACAGCCTTCAGTATGGATTGCACCTCAACATAAAGAAAACAAAAGTCATCAAAACTTGACCAATAAGCAACATGAGGATAAACAGAGAAAGCATTGAAGTTGTCAACAATTTCATTTTACTTGGATCCACAATCAATGTCCAGAAATCAGATGATGTATTCGATGTATTGCACTGGGCAAATCGGCTGCAAAAGACCTCTTTAAAGTGTCGAAAAGCAACGATGTCACTTTGAGGACTACTGTGCACCTGACCCAAGTCATGGTATTTTCAATTACCCCATATGCATGTGAAAGGTGGACTGCCAGAAGAACGAACAATCTGTCTTGGAAGAAGTACAGCCAGAATGCTTCTTAGAAGCAAGGATGGCAAGACTTCGTCCCACCTACTTTGGACATTTTATCAGGTGGGACCAGTCCCTGGAGAAGGACATCACGCTTGGTAAGGTAGAGGGTCAGTGAAAAAGAGGAAGACCCTCAACAGTGGCTGCAACAATGGGCTCAAATATAGCAACGATTGTGAGGGTAGTGCAGGACCGGCCAGTGTTTCACTATAGGTCGGGACCAACCTGATGGCACCTAACAACAACAACTTTCATGTGGCAATGAGTAGTTGAGTAGTTGCAACAAAGACCATATGTATGTCCCACATATTTATTGTCTGGCCTTTTCCAGAAAACGTTTGTTGATCCCTGTCTATAGGACTGGCAATGAAGACAAAGTTCCTGCCTTCAGAGTTTACAATCTTATGGAGTAAACAAATTTATAAACAACCATCTAATGTAAAAGGAAAAATAACTACTAAATACATCTGTAAGCAAGAGCATAGGGAGAAGAACAATCCTGCTTGGGAAGAGCTGCCCCTTGATGGGGAAGTGGGATTTCTATAGACAGTGAAGGTTGGAAAAAGCATTTCAGGGGAGGGAACAGCAGGAGCAAAGACATGGAGACCCAGCAGTGACAGAAATATTCAGAAAAAGGGAATTAGTTTGGAATTGCTAGAATACAGGAGACATGGAGAAAATTAGTGGTCAATGAGGTAAGTAAAGTCGATAAGTACCATTTTTTATTCAAAGAAAAAATATTTAAGGAACACCTACTAAGTGACAGCTGCTGTGCTAAGTCCTAGGTTTAGATGCAGTGGGGAACAAGACAAATATGGTCCCCATCCTCATGGAGCTTCCCTGTGTATGACTGCATCTAGGCCACAGAGGGCCTTGAATGGCACCTCAAAGACTGAACATTCTTCTGTAGGAAACAGGGAGCATTAAAGGCACGAGCAGAGCAAGGGCTCAGTCAGTGCCCTGCTTAGGAAGATGGGAGAGAAAGGAGGCAGGAGGAGGCTACAGTGATGAAGGCCTAAAGAAGGGCATGGGCTATGTTCCAATACACCTTTATCTACAATGAAATGAATGGGACAGATGCAAGTCGGGGTAGAATTACCAGGCCTTGGTAATTCCCAGACAGAAGGGAAGCATGGTTTCAGGCAGAAGATAAGTCTAGAGTTTCCTGCCCCAGAGACTGCTTTATTAACTGAACACAGAAGCATGAGAGAGCAAGCAAGCCTGGCTGTGTGTGTGTATGAGGTTGTCTGGTGGGAATTTGGGATGTGTTGAGATGAACTGTGTGGTGCTCCAGCCATGTGGAGAAGCCCAGTTGTCACCAGAGGTCAGGGCTCAAGCCCAGAGAAAGGCCAGGCTCAGAGACATGGCCTGACCCTTCAACACCTGCCATCCCAACCTATCCTCACACACCCTGAGGGTGAAGACAGGGTAGATATACAGAAACATGTCCTTCATCTGGAAGAATGACTGCCTCACTGGCCAGCCCAGCACAGCCTCTTGAGTGACCCTGGCTCCACACTCTCCCACAGGCACACTGATGCTGCTGAGAGCTGTGCAGTGCATGAGGCTGTTCAGTGGCTGCAGTGTTGTGTGGACTTCTCAGGACCCCTTGGGGAGGGTGGCTCTGCTCATGGTGGGGTCGGTGTGGTCGGTGGAACACACTCCACCCAGCCATGCCCTCTGCTGGGGCTGCTCCAGTGCAGCCCGGTCTTTCCGCCCAGGGTTTTCTGTGACACCTCTGCTGGCAGGGCTTTGCCATGGATCCCCTCTGGCAGGCTTTGCCCCTGTGTGTGCAGGTGACTTCTCTTCCATGGGAGAGGGGCCCAGTCTCATGAGGATTCTACCCTCTTCAGCATACCCTGATCAGGGCTTGCTGCCTTCAGGGTCCTGCTTGCCACCTCTGAACACACACGGCTCACCAGGCAGTCAGCACTTCCTGTCCCTGAGGAACACGCCTTCTTGCCTCAAGGCTCATGGCCACTGGAGGGGACCTACATACACATCTATGCCTTAGGTCCCAGGGGAAAGGCCCCTTGTCCTTGACAGGTCCCTCCCCTTGGAGATGGTCAGCACAGAAAGCCCTATAATTCCACACATTTTCCTCAATTCCAAAGGAGCCCTGGTGGTGCAGAGGTTAACAGCTTGGCTGCTAACCAAAAGGTCGGCAGTTCAAATCCACCAGCTGCTCCTTGGAAACCCTATGGGGCAGCTCTACTTTGTCCTATAGGGTCATTATGAGTCAGAATCGCCTCGACAGCAATGGGCTTCCTCAATTCCAACATACCTCACAGTCTGCTGACCCCGGAAGTACTGCTGGATTATCAGGGCAGCTCGTCTCTCTCGAAGGAACTTTTTCCTCTGGAGCCAGCCACGGATGTGCTTTTGTATCACAACACAACCTTGCCTCAGTTTATCCAATCGGAGTTTCTCTAAATAAGCCACTTGTCCTGCTCTGAAGAAAATTTTGGTTTTACCAAACTGGTACTGATTAGAATCCTGGAAGAAAAAAATGATACAATCCGAAATAAAATCTTTCAGATTTTCTATAGTATTTGGAAAAGATGTTTAGAGATTCAAAGATGCCAAAAACCTTGTTATTTTGACATATCTGTTCTTTGGCATAAAGCAGAACAATTCTGATCATGATCTAGCATTTGACATGCTGACTTGTTTGTTTAAGCCACTTTTTTAGGTCAAGGTCTCCATCTGTGGGGATGAGGTATGCGTGTGATCAGTGACTATCAGTTGGGCTGCTGGAGAACTTCAGCCTCTTTCATGTGGCTTCCGCATAAGAGTAGAAGAATCTGGGAAGATTCGGTTTTCTGTCTTCATTTTGGGTTCTCTTCACTACCCCCTTTTCCTGGCCATCATAATTTCCCCATCTCTTTTTCTACCATCACTCACCACTTCAGCAAAAATGAAAACCCACGTTGAGCGCTATGAATGGAGCCACCCTTGACTTCAAAATCCTGTCACACTGATGGTACTATTGGCTGGTCAGCCAGGCCCATGGAAGTCCCTAGATTCTGGGAGAACAAAGCAGCTGGAGGTCACTGGGCACCAGGGTTCAAGTCTGGGTGCTGGAGAAGCCTCTGCTGCAGGCGCTCATGCCCCAGTGAGTGTCTGCTCTGACCTCCTTCACACACAGATGCTTGGGGCCCAATTCAGGCCAGTTACATCCCTGACACTCTAAAGCTAAGGTGAAGAAACATATTTGGGAGACTCCAGAAGGGCATGAAGACTAACCTGGATGAGCCTGTGTAAAACCACTTTACACACCTCCTTTTTATCACTGAAGGAAAGTTCCTGCTTGGTCATGAGGATACCATAGCGACTATAGAACTCGATGTATGTCCACCTGGAAAACCAAAGACATGAACCTCAGGGAGTCTGCAAAGGAATTTAGGAAAGGCACTATCGGCCACTGCTGCCTGGTGGTGATGGTGGTGGGGTCTGGTCTGCTGCTGATGGCCCTGACCTATGGCCCACACCCTCCTGTGACACCACCAAAACCACCCCCTGAGCACATCTGTCTGCTTACAGGACTGTCTTTGTTAATGCTCTGCCCAGCAATTGTCCCTTCCCCTGCTGCTAGCTCCCTTTCCTGGGGGCACTGGGGAGGCAGCAGGCAGCCATCACTAGCCCCTGAGACAGGTGTGGGGTGGTGCTGATAGTGGCCTGTCTCCACACATGGCCTATTTTTCACCTTCTTCTTGCCTTCCCACAGGAGAGTGGGAAAAATCCTGGGGCCTTCTTACAGAAGTCAGAAATGTGTGACAAAAAGGCACGGCAGTCACACCCATGGAGCTCAGCACAGACCTGAAGTTGGAGATTCTGTCCTCAAAACAAGGACGGCAACGTACCTGGAAGGGTAGCTCTGGGCATTTATGCGAATCGTCTCCAAAACGCCGCAGGCTCGCAGCTGCTGAACAATTCTTTTGGCGTTAAACCTTAAAGAAGACAAGTTTACATTGCTAAACCATCAGAGCAATAAATATGCTGTAGACAGGAGTGACATGGCTGCATGGACTCTGACCTCTGAGAAAACAGGCAGATGCTGGGCACATAGCATACTTAAACATGCCGATGTCAGACGAAAATAGCCCCTCCTGTGAAAGAGCTCAGAAAGCTGCAGTGGGGATGTGCAGATGGGAGCAACTGATTATGATGGAGGTGACTGCGAGAAGGCTTGTGGGGGAGCTGGTGTTTGGACGGAGCTGGGCTGAGCTTCAAACAACAACCAGGGTGGAAAGAAACATTCATGCTCCTCTCGTTCAAGCACCCACTTGATGCTTTGATTTCCTTTACAAAACACCCAGCAGGTCTAGGTCTGACCAGACACACCACCTCATGGGCAGCTCATTCCTTTCAGACAGCTCTAGAAAGCCAACAGAGACCCTCTTCAGCTTCCTCACAGGTGTCCGACCTTGTCCTTGGGACTGCAGAGAACAGGCTAACTCCTCAGACAATGTGTGAGGACAAATTTTTGCTCCTTTTACAGCCTTTCTTCCACAAGCAAACACAGATTCTTCTTATAATCAAGTACCATGTTCTGGTTTCCCCAGATGCATAACCTTTAGTTGTAAACTATTTTTTCAAATCTAGTCCCTTGGCTTGACCCTGGGGGTGAGGTGACTTAGCCAGGGCAGTTGTGCTAATGTTATTTGTAAGGGCAGGACTGTTTTGAATCATTAGAAAAAGAAGAAAAAAAACAAAGTTCAAGACAATCGTAAGCAAACTCTACAACATCATAACAACATCTGTGTTTGCATTTGCTGCTGCGTGAGAATACTCACTCAAAGGATAACTTCTCATCGTTCGGCTTGATGCACCTGACGTAGTGGGGCGTGGTCATGTTGAGGGTCTCCATGAGTAAGTACAAAGACCTGCGGAACTAGGAAACAAGGCCAGAGAGCCAGTGTTTTGAGACAATTTAATGCTTAGATTAAGGTAATTGCTACAGATTGAATTGTAGCCCCCAAAATATGTGTTAAGTCCTAACCCCTGATCCTGTAAATATGAGCCCGTTTGGAAATAGGGGGGTTTCTTTAATAACGTTAATGGGGTCATATAAGTGTAGGGTGGATCATAAACCTAACCACTTCTAAGTTATAAAAAGAGAACAGACAGAGACACGCACACCGGGGAAGACAGATGCCACGTGAGGATTGTCTACGAGCAAAGGAATGCCAAGGAGCCAAGAAATACCTGGGACTACCGACAAGGAAGGAATCGACAAGGCTGACACCCTGATAATGGCTGTTAGCCTCCAGAACTGTGAGAAAATAAACGTCTGTTCTTGAAAGCCTCCCACCTGTATTAGTGTTACAGTAGCACTAGGGAAATGAGACAGTAACCGGATGTCCAGCCTTGGTGCCTCACTCAAGAAGAAGACGAGTGAATTCATGCACAAAAATCTGCCACAAAGGGTTTCAATCCACAGCCATGTTTATGAGTGAAGCTGTCCAACGTTCTAGACAGAACAGTGCTCTGTCTAATGCTCCCAAATAGCCTCAAGGTTAGTAAATCATGTCATTGTGCCAAAGTGCAGCGTGCTTAGGTGTGTACCACTGTGGAGGCTGAGGTATAATCATCACAGATCTGCTTTTCTTTCCATTAGTGTGTACTTGACATCTAAAGGAGCCCAGTGCTTGTGTCGAGGCCCGGAATGCGGGTCCTATGAGCTCCCCAGGGTATGGCCTGCACCCTCAGCCCCTCATTCTCAGATGCCTTCTCCATACCTTGTTCCCAACTGTGGTCCGGAAATGCTTGTTGTTTGGCTTGATCACTTGTTTTGCAGATTTAACTGTGATCGTTGAACCAAACAGGGAAGATGGAACTGGATTTTCTTGAAAAAAATTGGCCAGGAGGTGAAACTGGAAGGAACAGAGAGGATTTCAGTGCCCAAGTGTTTGTCCACAGTCCTCAGCTGGTACAAGCCAAATGAACGGTCACAATAACCCCATCTAAACAGTGGAGTAAAGTCCCAGCCTCAGTCAATCTCTAAGGCCAAATCCCTATTACCCACAAGGGGACTGTCCTCACTAGGGAGGACCTAGGGCTTCTTTCCTAGAATGGGAAAAACTGTGAATGACAAAAAGGCAGAAAAGTGGAAATGTTTATATTTCTACCTGTGCCTGGGCTCACACAGTGTCTCCTCCCTGCAGACCCAAACCCTCCCAATCAAGGTTCTGCTAAAACGGCCCCCAGCCCCACCCCTTCACTGCGTCTTCCCTGGGGCCCCAGCATGAATTAACCCCAACTTCCTCAAAACTGTCTTACTTTTTTATTTGTGCCTCTTTTAAGGTTATTTCTTTCAATGTCTTTCCTTCTCTCTTAGAGGAGTCTCATCTTTTTTTCTTTTAAAGCAAACATTGGTAAACTCCTTTAAGGCAGTATCCCTGCCTAATGCACCCTTGTATGCCGCCAAGAAATCAGGGAATCTGAAATTCCTATGTCTCTATTAGCATGTGCGCTTTGTGGAGAGACCTACCTGTGCTTCTGCACAATCTGCGTTCATCCAGACTAGACCTAGGGCAAGCTTGGGGATGAGTAAATAACTGGCGAACTAAGTCAACTAATTTTGTATATAAGATGCAGGTCCTTCTACATTGAATTCCCTATCATAAATCTGTTTGAAAAACTGAAGTTATCATGCCTGTGGCTTATTTATGATCATTAGTGGAAGTGCTCATGCTCATTTGGGAAACTGTCAAAACACCTGAACATCAGCAAAGGCCTGGTTCTTCTAGAAGAAGGAAACAGACGAATCTAGTAAGCAAATCTTCACAAAAGTCAAGGCTTATTATCATGTATGAAATATTCTTATTCTCAAAATTTAATAAAGAAATTTTTAAAGTGGAAAGGAAAAAAACCATGAAGTTAGTCTTTTGGTAGCACAATTCATCACACAGAACTAAAGCCTGCGAAGGCCTGTGGCCCTCATTCTCCATCTTGCCTGGGTTTTCTTCATGCACTTAGCACTACCTAATGCTGCACGCTCACGTGCTTAAGGTTATGTTGCTCCTTGAGAGGGCAAGAACCCGGTCTGCCCTACTTACTTTTGCACCCCCAGAATCTAGGACAGCGCTAGGCATGTGGTAGGTGCTATATAAACATCTGCGAATGAGTGAATAAAATGTGAATTGTGATTCTTTAAACGGTTATATTAGCTATCCTTTCCTCTCTGGCATCTGCACATTTGATTTCTGATTTTCTACACAGTGGAGATTCACATGCTTTCAGAAGCTAGAAAAATATTTTAGTACCAATTCTAAAAATAGTTTTTTTTTGTATTTATGAACTATAACTTGCCGTTGCCTAGAGAGTGAACATACACATATGCATACACACACGTGCAACACACACACACAGGCACACAAAGACACATGCCTGTGCACACACACACACTTTTTACTCCTTCCTAACACATATCTACACCCATGCCAGTTACACAGCGAATATCATGAATTATCTCTCAGCACTTTACAAACCTTGCTTGTTCTCAGGATTTCAACCAGCGTGTCATAGACAGTGTCTCTGTTCTTCTCGAGGAAACCTTCACATTTATACTCTACCTATGCAAAGAATGGAATGAATTTTCAACAGAGGCAGAAGCAGGCAGCATCGAAGTCCCACTAGTTTCTTTTCTCTTTTTCCTTTTTTAAGAACAAGCAATAAAGGGCAATCTTACAATAGGAAACTGAGTTTCTGTTTATACAGCAATTCCACTACACACAGTATAGAGAGCTGAGAGGAGCAGCCCCCTGCCCCCTGCCCCTGTGCCTGTATTCCTCACTGGCCCATCACTTTTCACTACAATTTTATTTCTTCAGCTAATTAAATTGAGAACCTGAGCTAATCTTATAGTGCATGTGATTTCTTCCCACTAATCCATAGTCCACTCAAAATGCTGCACAGTTCTCTTAAGAGGGACTTCTTGGAAGTGTTGTTGAAAGAATTAAGTGTACAGAACTATATACTATCAAGAGAGGCCCTGGAAGTGCTTTTATGGAATCTGATTTTTTTTTTCCTTTTCCCCATGGGACCAGAACCTTGAAATTATAAAGGGTACCAACTAGAAAATATAATTTGACTGGCACAAGGGTTAAGAGCTACAGCTGCAAACCAGAAGGTCAGCAGTTCAAATCCACCAGCCACTCCTTAGAAACCCTATGGGGCAGTTCTACTCTGTCTGTCCTATAGGGTTGCTAGGAGTCGGAATCGACTCGACTGCAATGGTTTTACCATCATTCATTTCATATGCATCTCTTCTGGGACTCATTTGTTAACAGTGCTCCTCTCACCCATTAACATTATGACAGCTTCCCAGGTTGCTGTCCTCTCCCCTCTTGAGACTCAGGCTCTGCCACCCACGTGTATTCAGACAACCCTGCAGGCTAGTCACATGATCTCTGGCACTAGGGTAGGCCACTGGAGCAACATCCGACTGGGAAATGGCACTGGGGTGAGGGCGGGTGGGGGTGGTAGGAGCTTCCTTATGGAAAAAAAAATAAGATGAGAACATATATTCAGGACAGGTGGTCATGGTGACTTTTGTTTATTTTCCCTTCTATTTTCTAAGCTGTCTATAATGTACCTTTTAAAACATTGTTTTTCTTTTTATAAAAGTAATATTTGCATTGTAAAAAATAAGAGACATATAAAGAAGAAAAAGATCCCTAGAAGTTAACTTATGTGACCATTATAATAAATACATTACAGTTTGATAAAAAAAGGAGAACCTCAAAAAAAGATAGCAAAAAAAAAAAAAAATGTCCTCCAAGGTCGAGAAGGGAGTGTTGACATGTCGTGGGGTTGTTAACCAATGTCGTAAAAAAATATGTGTACTGACTGTTTAATGGGAAACTATCTGTTCTGTAAACCTTCATCTAAAGTACAATAAAAAAAAAAAGGATTGAAAACCTGCGTACTTGTCATAATAAAGCCAACATCTATTCAAATGAAAAAAAAAAAAAGATATAGCTTTCATCATAGGAAACAATTACACTGTCTTGACTATAACAATTTCATAGGGAAAAAAATTAATAAGAGGCTAATGAATTCTAAAAATCAGAAATAAGGTCCACTAATAGCATACTTATCTTTAAGGCAGTACTATTGAGGCTCTTGTATTTTGTCATTAAAACACATTAAGAAATGTGAAACACACCCACAACCATACATGTGATGGGTCACCTTGGCTAGGCTATGATTCCCAGTGGTATTGCCAAACATCAGACTAGGTGATGTGATGTAATCATCTTCAATAATGTAACTGAATGGAATATAATTAATGCAGTTGAAAGGGGAGTTCCTTAGGGTGTGGTCTGCCTTCAGACTAAATAATTCAGCAGATAGCTGTCTGTCTCTCTCTCTCTCAGCTCTGCATTCTTCCCATCTCCTGACCTATGGATCTTGGAACACAAGCCTGCAGAAATCTCCAGCCTGTTGCCTGACCTACAGATTTTGGACTCGTCAGCCCCCCACAATCCCATGAGCCAGCAGGAGTCTCTAGCCTGCCACCTGACCTACGTATTTTGGATATGTCAGCCCCCTACAATCCCATGAACCAGGAGGAGTCTCTAGCTTGCTGCCTGACCTACGGATTTTGGACTTTTTGGCCCCCACAATTGTGTGAGTGAATCCCTTGAAGTAAATCAACCAGTCTCTCTCTCTTGCTACATATATATATATATATATATATATATATATATATATATATGTACACACACACCTCACTGGCTCTGTTTCTCTAGAGAGCCCCGACAAAGACAGAATGTGACCTTTTTCAAAGCTACACGTGAGTGCAACTTTGAATGCAATCACAAAAGTCCATGTCCTGCCTGCTCTTCTCAGGAAACGGCTCTGGCTCTGGGGCAGACAGTGCTGGTACCTTATCAGCGAAGTGCTGGATGATGAAAGATGTGTTGGACATTCTGGGTTTTTCAAACAAGGTGTTTTTGTCCACAAAATTATTATAAAGCTTTTGAAGCCAGTTTTCATCAGTTCCATGTGGCAGCTGGAAAGCAAAAGCAAACCAAACAGCAAGTGACAAAACTAGAGACACAAGATTCATAGAGGTAAGGAAACGCATTTACTCTAAGAAAACAATACTACCTGAAACTCTGAGTGAACTGTGGTAGATCCACAATCCCTTTTTTAGCAACTCTAGACATAAATCTTTCTTTGATCTTAACAATCTTTAGGGTGATATTTAAATGGGTACATCAACGACCTTTCAGAACAAAAAGTTTCAAACTAAAAGAAAATGACCATATAATAACTTAAGAATGAAGAATTTTATTTATGCAAAATTGGCAGTTATTTTTTCCCCAAAGAAGTCTTAAGGCTCAAGGAAAAAACAGCATGGATTCCATTACATGAACATGACTTTTATTCTCAGTTGAATGAGAAAAGACTGGCTCCTAACTGTAGTCTCCAGCACCCCTCACCTCCTATACCCTTCGCCCCAGATCCCACTTCAGGAGAATAGTTTTCTTTTGTTTTACTGCCTAAGTAACTACCTCCTTGAACTAAAATCTTACCTCCTCCAATTAAGCTAGCTGCAAGACTTATTCTTAATACTGGTGATTTTTAAACTATCAATTATATTCAGCCACAACTCAGTGACTCCAATACCCCCATTTGTCTGAATCATTCTTGCATTAATTCCTTGTGACACTGGTCACCTAGAGAAAATCTGTGTAGACAAGAATTTCCAAGAGGCCACCTGGCTGCCAGGAGATCATTCCAGAACTCTTGGCCCATTCCAGATGCCAGCCCTTTGATGTTATACCACTTTGGTGGTTGAAGCGCATGAGGCACCAGGAAGGCTAAATCATGAAAAGAATCATGGATTTGAAAATTCTAGAAGGAAAAGTCCAATAAGTCTTCAACATAATAATAATAATTTTTGATACATATAAATCTTTAAAAAAGAAACAAAATTCATGTTTAAGCCTCAAAATATAACCTCCAAACAAAAAAAAATTAATAACCTCCTAGAGATGATTTCCTCCCACGGCCCCATTAGGGACACTGCGGGCTGACACACCGCAAATAGAGCCCTCTTCTCACACATCGTGTGATGTTGATTTTTCAGCTACACCTTCTGATGACACACAAGAATCAGGAAGTAAAAGAAAACTCAATTCCTTGTTAGTCATTAACAGCTGGAGTGGAGTCACTTGCTGTGTCCATGCCCACTCTACACACACTGAGGGACAGCCTCAAAGGGCACCTCCTTGTTGGACGTTACTTGTCACATGCTACCCAGGGGTGGTATACACATGCTGAGGGTGGGGTTCCGGCTATGGATTAATGTCCCAGCATTAACATCCAACCCGTTGAGTAACACATCAGGACGCGCCATGTCCATTCACAAAAAAAAAAAAAAAAAAATCCACTTTGAAAGATACTCATCTGGTGCTATTCAGAAACTGAAAATAAAAGCAATTATTTTAAAAATTTACCGAGCATTCTTCATCCAGTAAGTCCAAAATGCCCATTTTTGCTTCAATCAAGTCAATAACTGGTTGGTTGTCATAAAAATCTATCAGAGTCCAAGGGATATTTTCCTTCATATATTCTTCTTGTTCAAGTTTAAAGACATGCTGGGAATCCACAATATGGAAAGTAAAACAGAGTATTAAAGTGTGCTTCCAAAGAGTGAACATAAGGGTTGGAAAAAGTAGATAAATTACTGATTTGTAACGACTGTGTTTAAAGGAGAAGACCCTGAAGTAGAGGCAACATCCGTTTATCCATAAGCAATGCTGCTTTTCTAGCACAGCGTAGCACATCAGTGGGATCCCACATCCTAGTGTGTAAGATCCGGGCTGGCCTGCCCCTGCACTGCATGGCCTCAGTGTGGTCCTCCGGCCCCTCCCTGCCTGAGGCTTCCTGATTACAGCACCGTCCTGCCCAAGAACCGACCTAGCCTCTCTGGCTGGAAGCAGCCTTGCTGGGTGGGGGCCAGCCCATTCGAGAGTGTTGGCTGTGGGCCGTGGGAGAAGACAACTTGGAAATCTTTGTTCATCACTTGTTCGGCCATAAGGGTATCTGGGAAGCTCCCAGGGGCCCGGCTCACGCTCATCTTGGAGGTTGAATGAGTTTGCCTGGCAGGCTGGAGGGGTAGGAGGTGAGGAGAACAGCCGGGAGCTCAGTGAATGAGTTCAATAAGCGGTTGATAACTGAATGAGGTTGTACAGTTAGAGCACAGTTGTGACTAGATGGTGATGCAATGGCGCATACAGATATGTTCTCCCTAGAGAATTCAGGACGTGGCTTTTTCCCAGGGGTGGGGAGCGCCAGCCAGGAGCAGGCCCAGCCAGGTGTGGGGGTGGGGCCCAGTGAGGGGTGGGGTGGGCTAGGGTGGGGTGGGGTGTCCAGCCAGGGGCAGAGGGTAGCCAGCCAGGGGCGGGGAGGGCCCTCCAAAGAGGGCAAGCCTGGAGGCAGTGAGCCCAGTCAGTGGCAAGCATGGAGGGAGGTTTCCTAGCCCAGAAGAGACAGGGAGGCATCAGGGAAGCCTCTCTGGGAAGCTGAATCTGAAAGGATAAGCAGGAGTTAGCCAGGTGGAGATGAAGGGATGAAGCAAGGACAGGTGTGAGCGACAGGCGCAAAGATATAGAAGTTCGCAGGAATGTGAACCTTCACGCAACTAACTAGTTTGGTCTGTCTGCACAGAGGGTCTGTATTCAAGAGTGGCAGGTGTGGAACGGAAGTTAAAACGTTGGCAGGTGGCGCACAAAAGGCACAGCAGAAGGGTGGGTAGGTGCAATTTCAAGCCATGGCCACAAGGTGGTGCAGTGACTTAGCATGTGACTCCCTTAAAAATCCCGGGATTTGAAGCCTCACCAAGCCCCTCTTCTCACCATGTTCTCTCTCTCTCTCACACACACCCCCATCCTCTCTAGAGAAGTAGTCACTTACCAGGTTAAACTGCTGTTGCAATTTTTCATTAGCATAATTGATGCAAAACTGTTCAAAGCTGTTCACATCAAAGGTTTCAAAACTGAAATACAGTTTAAACAAAGTTAAAATAGAACTTGAAGAAGGACATATGCATTCATTTACAGGTAAATTTTTTTAGACAAACTTCATAGGCTTAAAAGTTTGCTATATTTTCTGCAAGTTTTAAATATGACTCAAAGCTTCTGGTTTTAATATACAAGCAGTCAGTTTTTAAATTACCTTTTTCCGGGGGCAGGAAGGAATCTGGTCTGTATAAAGCACCTACCACGATCCAGGCATTATAACAGGCATGCCACAATATGGTGTTTGATTTAATCCAGACAACGATGCTAAAACCAGCATTCCTATCCTCACTTCATAAATGAGGAAACCGACTCTGAGAGGGTAAGGAACTTACTTAAGGTCACACAGCTAGTGTCAGAACTCAGCCAGGAGCCTGCCTGCCTGACAGCTGTTCTTTAAATGAAAAAAGAAGTGCAGTTTTCTGTTCCCCTACTCCTTGCCCCTTGAGGGAAGAGATGGCAGTTTTGCCCCCTCAAGGGGTGCTTACAAGTTCTTGGAGGAAAAGGGCAAGGACACCAATGCCCAGTAGATCCATCCCACACAAGACAGACATGGCCCTGCGTCTGTCCCAGACTTCCAATTAGCTGTCCCTAGCTGCCCAGGAGTTACAAACTCCAGAGCCTAGCAGAGCCTGGCAGGTGACAGAAATGGACAGGAGGCTGGACATAACAACAGCGTGTGGTGTGGGGCCTATGCCAAACCCTGTTGTCCGAAAGGGCAGCTGCTACTCAGCTCTAGCCAGCTGTGACTATGGGTTAATGTAGGCCAGGATGTTAGAGTACCCGATTCTCAAGAGAAGCCAGAAATCTGGACTTTGATGTGAACTCTCCAATCTGTGAAACATGATGTGGGTCAAGTGAAACCTGGCCACCAAACTGTGCCACCTGGCCAGACAAGCATTTATGCGCATCACCTCACTTCACCCTAAAGCCTCCCTCTGTGGAGGACTGCTGGAACCCTGCTGTTACAGATGATAGGCAGAGAAGAAGGTGCTTAGCAGTGGCCAGCAAGTGGTGCAGGAAATGCATTTTGACCACAGCTCTCTTCATGTCTTCAAAGCCTTTGTTCCTGATCACTCCAATCCTGAAAGGTTCCTGCGGTTCTCACCATGGTCCCCTGAGAATCTTGGCTCACTTGACTGAGCCTCTCTAGCTCAGTTTATAATTCCAGGGTAAGAGAAGGACTTGAGCTGTCCTCTAGACAGCTCCAGGGTGGCTGGCAGCTGGAAAGCAGTCCACACAGTGTTGTGACCTCACTCCACATGGGACCTCAGGGATCCAGAGGCTCGGCTGGTCATCCTGATGGGCCAGGGCTGGGCCTGGGGGTAGTTAAGGACGTCACAGTGCTCCAAGACCAAAGCTGGCCCAAAGCCAGGGCTCTCTGGAGCAGAAATGGAATGTCAAACATCAGTGATTATTTTCCTGTCCCTCTGCCCCTCCACTATGTAGGAAAGGGCACGCAGAGCTGAAGGTCAAAACCCATGGTAAGACCTAAATCTGTTACTTACAATGCTAGACACACAGTGTCTATGACAACACTTCACATTTGAACAGTTTGCATAATGCTTTCACAATTTCTCTCATTTGATCTTCATGTTAACACTGAGAGAGGCCCCATCTCACAGATGCAGAAACTGAGGTTCTGAGAGTTTCGAGAGTTCCTCAGGAATGCTGCAGTGCCAGGGCTCACACCCATGGTTCTGACTCCCAGACCTGGGCCTTTCCAACTCTGGTTCCAGAGAAAATAAACACACAACTAGCTGGGAAACCACAAGCCTTCATGTCTCTCTCAGCTGAAACCTTAAAGCTCACAGCTTCAGCTTTAATGTCTTCAATGACAGTGACCTTTATTTGAGGCTTCCTTATTTCTCGCAAAAGCTGAAGGGTGTGCACAGCGAGAGCTCAGTGGCATAGATTAATGTGGACGTGAGGATGATGCAGAAAGGCGTGCCAGCATCCGCCCCAGCTGGCAGCACTGTCACTTGAGGGGAGCTTACTTTCTTGAAGGGGTAGCATTAATTTACAAAGGGTAGCAAGCATGTTACTTTTATAATTTCTGAAGAATTTAATTTAAAAATTGAAATTAAAATATGTTCTAACAAGTACTTGTGGATTTACAAGTACTCTTGTCTTAGGTTGGCCCTCTTAGCCAAAAAATTCAGATTCCATATTACCGTGGCCTGCAGACTCCACTCCTGCCTGCCTGCTAGTCTCCTCACTCACTGCTCCTCACCCCAGTTAACCTTCAGCACACCCACATGCTTATTCCCTTCACAGGAATTATCTCGAATTATTGAATTAGAATTATCTCAAATTATCTGCCTGTCTCCCCAACCAAAATTTAAATTCCTCAGAGGGCCAGGACCACATGTCTATTCTGTTCACCAATCACACCTAACAGTGCCTAGCACATAAATATGTGTTGGGAAAATGAAATAATGTACCCTTAAAATGTTGTTGTCGTGTGCCGTGGAGTCAATTCTGACTCATAGAGACCCTATAGGACAAAGCAGAACTGCCCCGTAGAGTTTCCTAGGCTGTAATCTTTAAGGGAGCAGATTGCCAGGTCTTTCTCCCATGATGCTTGCTGGGTGGGTTCGAACAGCCAACTTTTCAGTTAGCAGATGAGCACTTAACCACTGTGCCAGCAGGGCTCCTTATCCTTAAAACAAAGAGCTATTATTTTTAAAGTCACTTTAAAAACATAAAACAAGAATAGAGAATAATATAACAATCATGTGTTCCCACCACAGTGAAAGAGACAATTGTTAAACAAGACTTACTTGATAAAAGTTTACTTGAACTATTTTTACTGGCTGTTCAAATCCTTTTTTGAAACAAGACAAAGTAAATAATTTACTAGACTAGTATTTTATAACTGTTGACATATACTATTAACTGGGAGTCATATGTATTAATTTAGGATCTAAACTAAACAAAGTAACTCCCTTGAGGCACTGTTCTCACATTAACCAGCCATGGGAAAAGCTGATTCTCTTCACCTGGGTAAAGTTCACCCGCATCCCTGCAGCCCCTTCTCCACCCCTTTCTCCCAGCCTTCCCCAGCAGGTGGCAGCAGGGGTTGAGCATCTGTTTCACTGATCCCAGTGGAACAATCCAGCTGTCTTTCATAGGACAGTATTCCCAGTTGCCCACTGAGAAACCAGTATTGGTTCTGGGGAGGGGTTGGGCTTTGAGGCCAGTTCCCTATAAACAAGGGCCTAGGTGATGGTGATCCCCTGGGATCCTGTTCACACTGGCCTGTCTCCACTCTCTCTGCCCATTCTAGAATCATCTTCAGCAAATATGAACTGGACTCAGGGCTTAGAAAAGCAGGACTAGGCAAATAAAGGGAGGAAGACGAACAAAACTTCAATGTGGGAGCTTCGTCCCTTGAAGGATTAGAACTGTCTGCTCTTGGAGACAGGCTGGGACAAATACATGACCCTTATTATCTAAGAATGGAAAAGGATTTAGGTATGAAGAGGCGGCTGGTGGATAACAGGCCTGGATTTGAGCTCTACCTCTGGCCATGTGAGCTTGGGTGAAGGTATGACAGTCGTGACTATGTTCCCCCTGTGAAATGGGAAAGGTACTCCTGCTGGTGCTCTGCATCTCGTGGGCTTTGTAAGGAAACAGAAGCAAGTGGGAGCCTCTGGAGAGTGGGCCGCTTCTCACACTGCAGGGTCTCTCACCAGCAGAGCAACCCTGGGCAAGTTGCTGGATCTTTCTATGCCCTGGCTATTTCTTCTCCAGAATGAGGATAATCAGAAGGTTGTTTAAGGATTAAGTAAGAAAGTGCCTGGAAACCATGCAGCATGGTAACTGGCAGATAGCTAGCGCCTGATGTTGCTTTTATTTATTTTTATTTTATTTAGCATTTATTTAATGCACTCTAAGTAAAACACACTGTAATCCTGGAGACTGTATTCAACACCCACACATGCAAAAACAGAGAACTCGACCTCTCTAATCATGTAAAACAGAAAAAAGGAACCAGAATGAAACGGGGCATTTGATATTTAAATGAGGAAAGAGGGGCTCACGGAAGAGTATCTTACCCATAAATGTCCAAAACACCAATAAAAGTGTGCTGTTTGCCTGAAAATTGCAACGCTTTGTTAATCTTCTCCACAATGAAGTCGAACAGGTGGGCATAGATCTTTTTGGCCAGCGCGTCCCTGGCGTTGACAGCCTGGGACCTGGTCATGGGTTTCACCACCGTTTCAGAGGTTGTGATGATCTTGCGATTGCACAGCCACTGAGCCACTTTGCCTGTCTCCAGGTCCAGGAGCTCACAGAACACCTTCAGGTGACGGTCGTCCTCCTGCAAAAACAAGTACAAGCCCTGTCAGGGCTGCCCGAGCATCCAGACCAACCCTGCCCCACTTGACCAGGGCCTCTGGGGCTGAGGAGGAGCTGGCCTGAGGATGAGGAGGCCTCACAAGACAAGCCGGCCCTGAGGTAAAGAAGGGGAGGCTGCAGCAGCATTTCTCCTGCACCGGGCCCATGAGAGCCAGGTGGTCCTTGTCATGTCCTACAAGGATTTTCATTCTGGCCAAAGAACATCAGCAGTGACTAAGGCCTCCAAAGCATTTCTCTCTGCTCCTGTGCATGTGGACACAGTCTCACGCCTCTCTTTTCCCTCCGTATCCTTCCCAGGCCACCTGTCAGGTTGTGTGCTCACCCCATCCCACCTCGTGTGGACAGGGATTTGTCTGGGTTGTCTGGCTCAGGAGGTACTTCGGTGTCATTGTCAGACAGAACCTGGTGGGGTTCCCTCGACTAAGTGAGCTTCTCAGTCAACACAAGCGCTGTGGTGGGGGACTTTTCCTGGACACACGGTAGCTCCTGCTTCTCTCCCGAGCCCGGGCATGAGAGCTGTCCCCACTGGCCAGCAGATGAGGAGAAGGAGGTGCTCCTAGCTGTTTGCAGCCAGTGTGGACAAGGGGCTCTTGTCACTTGGCAGAGAAGGGGTGTCCCCATGTGACTGGGCACCATCATTCCTCTCGGGGCAGGGGTCTTCCAGGGGCAGGGTCACCTGCAGGCACCACCTCAAACCATAAGATTGCATTTTAAGTGTCAGAATATGGGGGAAAAAGCAATTTAAAGTCTTGCCCCTTCCCATCCTCCATCCACAGCTTCTGACCAGCACCACAATAGTGTGAAGTTTGTTTCTGATGCACTTGGCCTCACTGGGGAAGGACTGGCAGAGCCGTTGATTTCCTTCCTTTGGGATCGACTCAACAGAAATGGGTTTTTTAAAGAATGAACTAAATGCTCTGAGTAAAAAAAAAAAAAAAAAAAAAAAATCAGCTATGGGCATTGCTACAGAGGAGAATACAAAGTGGCAGCAGTGTTTAAGAAATAAGATGTCTCCTCCAAATTTAATTTGCCCAAGATTTCAAGTTCCTGATACAAATGAAGACTGTATGTGTCCCAAAGCTAGGACCAATCATTTATAGGAGCGGTAATTTCCTACAGAGATTCTTAGAATCATTTCCAAGGGATTTTTAGCCTATTGATTTTAATTCTTCCTCCAAAATACTACCTTTGTAACAAATTCATGGGATAGAGTTCCCTGGGATGTCATTTGCTGGGTGGAAATCACATTTTTAGCCTATGAGAGAGAAGAAAAAGGGCAGAAGCCGAGCTTCTCTGAGGTAAAGCAGGAAGGAGACAGAGGGAAGAAATGCCACTTCAAGCACACCACAGTTATTACCCCAGGCCTACCCCAGCTCCTCTCTCCAAATGTCCAAGTCTTTATGTGAGCTGAAACACCCCGTGAGGGCTGGACATAAGTAGGGGATGGGAGGGGCACTCACTGTGAGAGAGAGGAAGGAGAATTACTTCCTGGTCATAGGGCAACAGACTGAAGCACTGGGCCAAAAAGTACATACTCCACTGTGCTCTGTGCTCTCTCCCTAAACGGCAGGCACCAGAGAGCCGAGAAATTACCAGCTGTATGTAGTGGGTATTCAATAAATATTTGTTGAATAGAAGAAAAGCAAAGAATGGATTTTTTTTCCCCTTCTACCACTGCAAAAAAGAGGAAGACCTTCAACAAGATGGACATCGTGGCTGTAACAATGGGCTCAAACACAGCAATGATTGTGAGGATGGCACAGGATGGGGCAATGTGTTTCGTTGTGTTGTACACAGGGTCACTATGAGTGGGAACTGACTAGATGGCACCTAACAACAACAAACATCACAAGGGGAAGCAGTTTCACTCTTCCTGAAGGCAACCCACGGAAAACCTTCTTCTTCATTCCTGTTAAACTGGTCTCCCCAGTGGGCTCAACTATGTCCAGTGCTAAAATGCAAAGGCAAGTTGACCAGGAGACGGTTCTACTGATGACCCTCCAAGCACAAGAAGGATGAGACACAGGAGCAGGCATGTGGACAGACAGCATCTTACCGTGACTGAAGCCGTCTCATGGCCCACGGCTGCAATCTGCACATTGCCCAGATGTAGAACGGCTGCCAGCATCTTAAAAATATCCATTTGAAAAGCCTCCTTGAAACCTGAAAACAAAAATGTCTCCAAGTTAGGAATTATGCATTTCTTCTCCTATTTAATTACTAGGAAGATAAGCACCTGAATGATTTCAAGACACAGTGCAAAGAACTGGAACAGAAAGTGCGAAGCAGACTCAGGGAAAATCTTGTTCATTGTTTTCTCTAGTTCGACTTCCACAGGCTCACAGACAATGTGTCAACATCCTACTAGGTTTCTCCTTTTGCTGTGACTGCTAGGAAGTCGCAAAAGTTAATATCTGAGTAACCATTTCATATCAGCTTCCTGGAGAATCAGCTCTCATTTATTCTATGTGTTTTCTTTATTTTTAATGTGTTGTTGTCGTTGTTTTGTTTTTTTCTCACAAGCTCACTGAATTCCTTTTGAGGTGGGATGCTCGGTGGATTCCATTTGCCCTTCCAAATCCTCTGCTCTGGTCCGGAGACTGACCTGTATGAACCAAGTCATCAGGCTCTCGTGTGCTCTGCCTTCTAGTTGTGTTTGACAAGTTGGGAGTTCCAGGAGGAGACAGAGAGGAGAAGAGAGAGTTTGGGTTTATCTCTCCCTGGTATCTTTCCCTCAAAGGTGCTTTGGACTGGGTATGATGGCCAACTGACAGAGGCCACTGCTCCTGGTCTGCTGGCTGACTTTACCTAACTCTCTCTCTCCTTTTCTTGGCCTGACAGAAAAGGGCCATGAACAGCTCTGTGGCTGCTACCCTCTACCCCCTCCTGCACTATCCAAAATAATGCCCAGCCCCCACCCACATCTCTGTAGCTGGTCCCTTTGTAAAGAAACCCTCCTCCTCTCATCCTAATTTGAGTGTGCCAGTTGGTTCCCATTGGGACCCTCACTGGCGTACGTGGAGCATGAATTATGAATAAATAAAATATTGTCATCACGTGGGGATTAGCACACATCACAGAGCCGAAAGTAAGCCAAACCAGCTGCTACGAAGGACTGTGGTAAAATGCTGTAAATCAAAACAGAACCTGCCAGCTGTGAGCAAGGCTTCGCTAGGTGAGGACCCCCAGTCTCTGCTCAGTGGGCAAGCACAGGTGTGGGTCAATGACGCAGTGAAGCCAAGGAGCCTAGAGACACAGGTGGGTGGGTGGGCAGGCAGGGAGGCTCACTGCCATGAAACCCGTGTTCCCTGATATGCACCACCCTGCTGAGATGGCCTGGAGTGAAGACTGGAGACTCCCACCATCCCCTCCAAGCAAAAGAGCTTGCTTTTGGTGGTAGGTACAGTCGATTCGGACTCAAGGCAACTCCATGTGTGCAGAGTAGAACTGCTCCATAGGGTTTTCAAGGCTGTGACCTTTTGGAAACAGATCACTAGGCCTGTCTCCCCCAGTGCCTCTGGGTGGGTTCCAACCACCAACCTTTTGGTCAGTAGTCAAGTGCTTAACTGTCTGTGTCACAGCAGGTCCTAAATGCCGGTAAGAGCTGATGTGGCCACCCACTGCTTCTCATCTGAGGAAACCTGAAATATTTCAATAGCAGCTATATCATGTTCTTAAATAATTTCAAAACCTAGAGAGCTTTCTCTGCTTCAAAGACTACACAAAACCAAAGTTTCAAAAGATTTCAAACCAAAAACAAATGGAAGACTCTTGCTCAAACTGAGTCCAGGCATTTGCATTTCAATTTGGAGTTAACACCTCCATTTGAAGGACAAGTGCCTCTAACATGACAAAAGGTCACCAACATGATAAAAAATAACAGGTAAGTGATGAAGAAAAACAACTAAAACTGCAAAGTTTGGAAATGTTCCTTTTGGCTCTCCCACCAAATCTCTTCGTGATCCATAACTTACTCACTTAACTACTTTATGCCTTCCAGGACTGATGAAAAGCCCCAGCTCCATAGCAATAATGGGACAGAAAGAATTTAAGTCCCCAATTACATAATTATCTTCAGAGAAACACAGTAATGCAAAAGCAACACTGGCTTGAACTACAGTCAACGAGAAGCACAATGGTCCAGGCTAGGTCTGACTGTTTCCAGGGTGTTCTTTTCCACCAGAGGTCAATGGTAATGACAACAGCTAAATGGCACAGATCAATGGATAAATTAAATGTCTAGACTAATAAAAAATGGGAAAATGAGTATCTTTACAAGTGACGCTTGGTAGATGATCTTCAGGACATGAGCTCCGTGTGGGAAGTTAGGTGTGGAAGACTGGAAACACCTGCCTGCCCTGTGAGGGTCGTCCCTGCCTCACTGGTGTCAGCCAGCAACTGAGTGACAGAGGGTTTGGTCTTCCTAGAAAATCCAGGTGTTTTTTGTTGTTGTGCTTTAAGTGAAAGTTTACAATTCAAGTTAGTCTCTCAAAAATTTATACATATATTGTTATGTGACCCTAGTTGCTTTCCCTATACTGTGACAGCACACTCTTCCTTTCCACCCCAGATTTCCCGTGTCCATTCAATCAGCTCCATTATTGCTATGGAGCTGGGGCTTTTATCAATCCTCTCTGCCTTCTCATCTCACCTCTGGACAGGAGCTGCCCATTTAGTCTCATGTATCTACTCGAGCTAAGAAGCATACTCTTCATGAGTATCATTTTATGTCCCATATCCATTCTAATCTTTGTCGGAAGAGTTGGCCTCGGGAATGGTTTTAGTTTTGGGCTAACAGAGAGTCCAGGGGCCATGTCTTCCAGGGTCTCTCCAGTCTCAATCAAACCATTAAGTCTGGTCTTTTTACTAGAATTTGAGTTCTGCACCCCACTTTTCTCCTGCTCCGTCAGGGACTCTCTTTTGGGTTCCTTGTCAGGGCGGTCATTGTGGTAGCTGGGCACCATCTAGTTCTGGTCTCAGGCTGAGGCAGTCTCTGGTTTATGTGGCCCTTTCTGTCTCTTGGGCTAATAGTTTACTTGTGTCTATGGTGTTCTTTATTCCCCTTTACTCCAGGTGAGTTGGGACCAATTGATGTATCTTAGATGGCCGCTCACTAGCTTTTAAGAGCCCAGACACCACTCACCAAAGTGGGATGCAGAACAATTTCTTTAAAAAACTTTGTTATGCCATAACAAACCTTATTAAGAAAATGCTCTGCATACTACTTTGGTGAGTGGCACCTGGGGTCTTAAAAGCTAGTGAGCGGCCATCTAAGATGCATCAATTGGTCCCAACCACTTGGAGTAAAGGAGAATGAAGAACACCAAAGACACAAGGAAAGTATTGGCCCAAGAGACAGAATGGGCCACATAAACCAGAGACTTCATCAGCCTGAGACCAGAAGAACTAGATGGTGCCTGGCTACCACCAATGAACGTCCTGACAGGGAACACAACAGAGAGTCCCTGACGGAGCAGTAGAACGATGGGATGCAGAATTCAAATACTAGTAAGAAGACCAGACTTAATGGTCTGACTAAGACTAGAGGCGCCCTGGAAAGCATGGCCCCGGTCGCTCCATCACCCCAGAACTAAAACAATCTCCGAGGCCAACTCTTCAGACACGGATTGGACTGGACTCTGGGACATAAAGTGATACTCGTGAAGAATGTGCCTCTTAGACAAGTAGATATAAGAGACCAAAGGGGCAGCTTCTGTCCAGAGGTGAGAGGGGAAGGCAGAGAGAGTTAGGGGCTGGTTGAATGTTCAAGGGGAATCAGGGGCGGAGGGGAGGAATGTGCTGTCGCAGAATGGGGTGAGCAGTTGGGATCTCAAAACAATGTATGTTAAAAAAAAAAAGAATTCTGTATGGGAGACTAACTTGAAATGTAAACTTCATTTAATTACATGAATTAAAAAAAAAAAAAGTTGAAAAAAAAGAACTTTGTTATGCCAGTTGACCTAGATGTCCCCTGAAAGCATGGTCCCCAGATCTCTGCCCGTGCTACTCTGGTCCTCAAAGTGTTTGGTTGTATTCAGGAAACTTCTTAGCTTTGGTTTAGTCCCGTTGTGCTGACTTCCCCTGTAGTGTGTGCTGTCCTTCCCTTCACTTAATTCTTGTCTACTTTCTAGTTAGTGAATACCCTCTCCCTCCCTCCCTACCCTCGTAACCATCAAAGAATGTTTTCTTCTCTGTTTAAACCTCTTCTTGAGTTCTTATAATAGTGGTCTTATAAAATATTTGTCTTTTTGCGACTGACTAAATTCACTCAGCATAATACCTTCCAGATTCCTCCATGTTATGTTTCACGGATTCATCATTGTTCTTTATCGTTGTGTAGTAGTCCACTGTGTGAATATTCCATAATTTGTTTATCCATCCATCTGTTGATGGGCACCTAGGTTGTTTCCATCTTTTTGCTATTGTGAACAGTGCTGCGATGAACATGGGTGTGCATATATCTATTTGTGTGACAGCTCTTGTTTCTCTAGGATATATTCCAAGGAGCGAGATTGCTAGATCGTATGGTACTTCTATTTCTAGCTTTTTAAAGAAGCACTACATCGATTTCCAAAGTGGTTGTACCATTTTACATTCCCACCAACAGTCTATAAGTATTCCAGTCTCTCCACAACCTCTCCAACATTTATTATTTTGTGTTTTTTGGATTAGTGCTTGCCTTGTTGGGGTGAGATGGTATCTCATTGCAGTTTTGATTTGCATTTCTCTAATGGCTAATGATCGTGAGCATTTCCTCATATATCTGTTAGCTGCCTGAATATCTTCTTTAGTGAAATGCCTGTTCATATCCTTTGCCCATTTTTTAATTGGGTTATTTGTCTTTTTGTTGTTGAGGTCTTGCAGTATCTTATAGATTTGAGAGATTAGACACTGATCGGATTTGTCGTAGCCAACAATTTTTTCCCAGTCAGTAGGCTGTTGTTTTACTCTTATGGTGAAGTCTTTTGATGAGCATAAGTGTTTTATTTTTAGGAGCTCCCAGTTATTTAGTTTCTCTTTTGGTGCTGTTGCATTGTTACTTATGGTTTGTATTTTGTTTATGCCATGTATTAGTGCTCTTAGCGTGGTCCCTATTTTTTTTTCCATGATCTTTATCATTTTAGATTTTATATTTAGGTCTTTGATCCATTTTGAATTAGTTTTTGTGCATGGTGTGAGGGAGGTATGAGTCTTGTTTCAGTTTTTTTCCAGATGAATATCCAGTTATGCCAGCAGCATTTGTTAAAGACATTGTCTTTTCCCCAGTTAATGGACTTTGGGCCTTTGCCAAATATCAGCTGCTCATAGGCAGATGAATTTACATCTGGATTCTTAATTCCGTTCCACTGGTCTATGCATTTGTTGTTGTACCAGTACCAGGCTATTGTGACTACCGTGGCGTTGTAATACGTTCCAAAATCAGGTAGTATGAGGCCTCCTACTTTGTTCTTCTTCTTGAGTAATGCTTTACTTATCTGGGGCCTCTTCCTTTTCCATATGAAGTTGGTGATTTGTATCTCCATCACATTAAAAAATGCCATTGGAATTTGGATCGGGATTGCATTGTATCTGTAGATCGCTTTGGGTAGAATTGACATTTTCACAATGTTGAGACTTCCTATTCATGAGCAAGGTATATTTTTTCCACTTATGTGGGTCTCTTTTGGTTTCTTGCAGTACTGTCTTGTAGTTTTCATTGTATAGATCTTTTACATCTTTGGTTAGATTTATTCCTAAGTATTTTATCTTCCTGGGGGCTATTGTAAATGGTATCGATTTGGTGATTTCCTCTTGGAAGTTCTCTTTTTTGGTGTAGAGGAATCCAACTGATTTTTGTATGTTTATCTTGTATCCTGATACTTTCTTGAAATCTTCTATTAGTTCCAGTAGTTTTCTTGTGGATTCTTTGGGGTTTTCTGTGTATAAGATCATATAATTTGCAAATAGAAATACTTTTAATTCTTCCCTATCAATTTGGATGCCCTTCATTTCTTTTTCTAGGCTAATTGCTCGAGCTAGGACCTCCAGCACAATGTTGAATAAGAGTGGTGATAAAGGGCATCCCTGATTGAAAACCCAGGTGTTTTAAGACCCCTGAGTGCAGATTCCAGTTTTGCTCTGTACTTACTATGTGATCTTCGGTAAATCATTTATCCTCTCTGTGCCTTAGTTTCCCTACTGTAAAATGAGGGAAATACCAGCACCTACCCCATAGGGTGGTTGGGTGGCTTAGATGAGTTAATATGGATAATAAAGTGCTTAGGACAGTACCTGGCCCATAGTAAGCTCCATATAAAAAAAATCAAACCAAACCAGTTGCTGTAGAGTCAATTCCAACTCATAGAGACCTTAGGTGTGTCAGAGTAGAACTATGCTCTACAGGGTTTTCATGGCTCTGAGCTTTCAGAAGCAGATCGCCAGGCCTTTCTTCTGAGGCACCTCTGGATGGGTTTGAACTGCCAACCTTTTGGTTAGTAGCCCAGTGCTTAATTGCCACCCAGGGACTTCTAAGCTCCATGTAGGTGTCCACTATTTTATTGTCATCATCAAGATATCTACGAAGGTCAAGTAGGGTCCATATTACACTTCTGAAGTGAACTGGACCTTTGCTTTCACGAGTCCTCTTTGTAGTCAGTCCAGAAGACCTTATGGACACCCACAGGCCTCATAGCTCATGTCTCTAACAGTGAGCCCGAGGGAAACACAAGCTGATTTCTAGATCTTTAAGGGAAAAGCACTCTTGACCATTTTGGGTAAGCTCTGACAAGATCCTTTAAAACATCTTCTGGTTTGCTTATCCTAAAAGTAGAGTTTATCAGGAGTCTTTAGGAGACACTCGCACGGGGCACCTCGTTGTTTCCCTCTTTAAGAGAAGTGGCCACACCCTGGAGAGGATGCTTTCACTCACCCAGCAGTGCAAAGGTCTTCTGGGTCTCCACCATGGCAGCTCTGTCGTCCACACCCTCAATGACAGTGCTGCCTCCCATTCTTGTATAATTAAATTCTTCTGCACTCCCTGAAACGAAAAGCAAGATTCACCCTGTCTGTAATGCAGAGATTAGTACATACACGTTTATCAAAAGCAAGGAAAGACGTTAACACTTAATGCGCTATGTTAAGCACTTTATAAACTTCATCTAGCTTATCTCTCAGAAATCTACGTTACAGAGAAGCCAAGGCTCAAAAAACAGTAAGAATTTAAACACAGGCCTGTCTGATTCTGAAGCTCATTGTTTTTGTTCCTATACTTAAATTAAAAAAAAAAAAAGTGCTGAAATATATATTACAAAGCACTTACCAGTACAACTCTTTTTACGTGTACAATTCAGCGACATTAATTACATTCCCCACGTTGTGCAGCCATCACTACTCACCATTTCCAAATTGTTTTCATCACTCTTAACAGAAACTCAGTACCCCTTAAGTAACACCCCTTGACTTCCCTCTAAATTTTTTATTCAGCTTCATTTAGGTATATTGGATGTACACTAAACTGCACACATTTAAAATGTACAACTTGATGAGTTTTGACATATGTATACTCTTACAAGACTATCACCACAATCAAGATAATGGACATATGTACACCTAACATTTGAATAGTAGGTGACCCTTCAGGAAGCCTTTTCATAGTCATATTCACATCCTGTTTGGCAGACAAGACATGGAGTATTATTTTCATGTGAAACTTGAAGAAACTTAGATTCAAAGAGTACAAGTAGTTTCTCCAAGATTCTTCTACAGAGCGTGCATTCAACTCCGTCACACTGGGAATTGCCTCCAACAATTCTCTTCTACTAACACAGCATAAATGTCCATGGCTGAAGAGCCAGGACAATCAGAGGAGCCTGGCCTTTTGTGCTGAGAACAAGCAGTTCTACATCGTGACTGTCCCTAATGTATAATTTATTATCATTACAAATAATTATGACTCTGAGTCAGCAAGGAAGTTCAAATTATGATAGGGACACTCTGTTTAAGAAGATAAGGAGGATGAACCTTGAAAACATTATGCTGAGTGAAGTAAGTCAGAACAAAAGGACACATATTGTATGGTCCTGCTTACATGAAACATCCAGAATAGGCTAATACACAGAGATCAGAGTTTATTAGTGTTACCAAGGATGGGTTGGTGGGCAAAATGGGGGGAGCATATTGTTTAAGGCGTGCTGAGTTTCTGTGAAGGGTAGTGAATAAATCTGGAAACAGATAGTGATGATGATCACGTGACATGGTGAAAGTAATTAATGTCACTGAATTGTACTTACAAAAATGGTTGAAATGGCCAATGTTTTGTTATATGTAATTCATCATAATTTAAAAATATGGAAATATGTCCAAATTTCAGTCAGGAGGCCTTGTTCAGGTAGTTCCAGTTGTGTGACCACAATCACCCAATGCACTTTGAAAAGGAATATGGGGCTGAAGGGGTTCCCCCTCCCTGGACCTGCCCTGCCCTGCAGTCCTAATCTATCTCCTTAGTTAGATCCATCAATTCCATCCTGAAATCCAGGGATCTTATGTCTTTGGACGAAATACTTTTAGAGAAAGTTGTTTTACTATAATAAGAAGAAAGTAACCTAGAATGTAAACCCATACAGAGAAAAGTCCCTTCCACACCCCATCTATCACGTACCCAGTTTAAGATGTTTAAATTCCGGCTGCTGTGCAGATGCACAAAGCTGATAGAAAATGTGGTAATTGCGTTCATTTTCTGACTGCAAAATAAAGAAAAGTCCTGAAAATGACATCAACCCTTTAGAAGTGAAAATCTCAGGTTTTCAACTGGTGGGCCCTGGATGCCAAAATCTGAGCAACAATGCTGACATCATGGACACTGATATTCCCTGTGCTTTTTACTGTGGTCAACAAGGCTGTGGCCAACCCATTTCTCTCTGCTGGGTGCTGCTGGCTGGGCCTTCTTCTCACTGAGTGAGAACTGGGTGGCCCCAGACAGTCTTCCAAATAATGACCCCAGAGAAAATGTTATTAAATGAAAACATTCTACAAAATGATAACAATTCATTCATTGTTGTTTTGTCATTGTGTGCCGTTGAGTTGATTCTGACTCATAGTGACCCTACAGGACAGAGCAGAACTGCCCCATAGGGTTCCCAAGGCTGTAATATTTGCAGAAGCAGACTGCCACATCTTTCTCCCATGGAGCGGCTGGTAAGTTCCAACCACTGCCCTTTTGGTTGACAGCTGAGCACTTAACCACTGCACCACCAGGGCTCCTTAACTGATTTACACTAATTGAAATTTTTAAGAAAATACAATACAAGGCTTACTGTTGCTCTCATACTGGGCCAAAATTAGGAAATTTTCTCCATTTTACTAACAGAAAAGACTTTCTCTTAAACTCTACCTCACTAGCTCTAATCCCATCCCCTTCCTAATAGGAAAGCCAGTCTAACAGCTTTGTCTGTTTCAAATGCTTTTTGCTGTCTAGAAAAATAAATACACTTTTTAAACTATAACAACAAAAACCAGTTTCCATGAAGTTGATTCCAACTTGTGGCGACCCCATGTGTGTCAGAGTAGAACTGTGCTCCATAGGGTTTTCAGTGGTGGAGTATTTGGAAGCAGAGCTCCATGCCTTTCTTCCAAGGAGTCTCTAGGTGGACTTGAACCACCAACCTTTTGGTTAGCAGTTGAGTGCATTAAACTATAAGAATTTTCTAAGTGCCCCAAATTAAGAAGTCATAACTTTTTCCCCTAATCATATAACTCCACTGATATTGTATCTATTTGTCAATTTTTTTTTTTAATAAACAGAAGAAAGAAACCCAAACTGCAAATGAAAGTTAGGAAAACTCTACTTGTCAAGCATAGAAAAATGAAGGTTGTCTGATAAGTACGCATATAAATGCAAAAAATACCTGTAAAGTTGGGGAAAAGGAAATTTAATTAATATTTGTATTCTTACTTGAAAGACAACTCTGGATTTCTCCAGCAGGTAAGTTCTCATGTTGGCTCCTATAATTTGATTTCTCTCATCAAAACTGATTTCTGTGTATTTCCCAAACCGACTACTGTTGTCATTGCGGGCGGTCTTGGCGTTTCCAACAGCCTACAAAACAGACAGCTCTCTTGAAAGGAAAACATTAAAAAAATCTTTGGATCAGGATTATTGGAGCTGTTTTTAGTAAAATCTGATCCTGTATGTTGGGGGGAGGGTTGATTAGCAGAGGGCAGAACCATGGGGCCAGGTGAGGGATAGCTCCCAGCTAACAGGCAACAGGACACATTTTTAGCCTGATGTTCAAGGCTCTCCTCAGTCTCACTGGGAGGCACTGAGCGGGATGAGAAAGAGCACGGGTTCTGATGTTTCATGGTCCTCAATTCCAATTTTGCTATCTGTGTGAAGCTGGACAAGTTATTTTATCTTTCCAAGTCTTAATTTCTCTATCTGTAATATGTGAATAACATGTACCTTACAGAGTTGGATTACATGAGATAATTAATATAAAGTGCTTCAACTCATCCATGCCCCAAATATTGTAGATGCTCAATTAAAAGTTCATATCCTTCTTCCAACCTTTATTTCTATCCTTACCCATACTCAAACCTTCCATTCAAACAAAAAACTACTCCATCCCACCCCTCCTATCCTCTGGGCATGAGTTTTCATTTCTACTTCTGTTCTTATATTCCATCTCCCCTTCCCCAGCACTAGGCCCTCCCCAGGCCCTTCCTGAGCACCCTCCACCTAGGAGTGGCCCCTTCTCATTCATACTTCCTGCTGGCCTGTTGTGCCCTCTGTCACATGTATTTACTGAACGCCTACATGAGCCAGGAACTGTGGTAGGTGCCAGGCAGAGGTGAATCAAACACACATGGTCTCTGTGTTCACAGAGCTTACAGTCTCATGTAGGAGACAAACCCTGAAGAGATCATCACACAAAGTTATCCACTGGGCATTTAAGTGGACACTGTCTGTTGACAACTTTTCTATTGCTGTCTTAGATTTATGTTTCTATTAACTTTAAAATATGCTTATGTTAGGTTAGAGAAGACTTAAGCTTGGGGACTGGATCTTAGGCTTTTTTATTACCTCCTGCATTATGTGGTACAGTGGTTGAAACAAACTAGGTATCTGAAGAATATCTACTGGGGATTTTGATTTGAAAAAAGATGAGATCTAGGAGTCTACCATTATTTATTTTTGCTATGCTTCCAAATATATCCAAACAGATCCTCTTCCACATTGCAAGTCAACCAGAGTTGGCCTGTGTGGCCCTCCCCTGTGCCTTTCAGGTACCCCTTCTTCCTTGGGGACTGTCTCCTCACCCCTGGAGCCATCCTAGTTGGCCTTGCCCCTCCTCATCAGTGGTGAGCTGATAAACTGACTGAGAAAAAAAAATTAAATTAAAAAAAAGAATCTTGATCTGTAGTGTCTACCAATATGGTGGTGTAAATACTCCCACCATGACTGATTTCAAGCCACCAAAGGTTTAACAATAACTCACAAGAGTCCTAAGTATTTAACAACTGCAGCTTATGAAAGCCGGTGCCAGCTGACTCCAGTGTACCGGTGCCAGGTGACTCCAGCTTATCACTGACTCGGGTGTACCCGTGCCAGCTGACTCCAGCTTATCATTGACTCCAGTGTACCAGATATGGCTGCAGCTGAGGAAACATCCTCTTGGATACAAACGTAAATGTAAACGTAAACAGAGGGCTCTTAAAGTCCGATGGCAGAATTTCAGGTAGCCCCACGTTAGAGTGATCTCTGTCCCAGCCTCCTTCAAATCCTACTGGAGAACAGGCTTCCTGGCCTTCCCCTCACCTCTTTGGTGTTTAAAGGGCGGGAACTTGAGTTAGCAAGGACGGCCCAACACACAAACCAACCCTGTGCAAGCCCACGTCTCCATCACGAGCATACCACTGCCTCTGACCCTGCTCCCCACTCACCGCCTGCAGGGGTACTCACCTCAGTTATGGGATTGGATGCTAGAACCTTGTCCTCCACGTGGGTGTTACTGCTTGACTTGCTGACAGTGGCGAAGTACCTCATGACATAGCGTGCTGACACCGTCTTCCCAGCACCTGACTCCCCACTTACAATTATTGACTGATTTTTATTGTTTCTAAAACAAATAAAAGGAATTTTTTAAATGTTCATTTCTTCCCATTAAAAAGGCAATATATGCTCATTAAGAAAAATGCAGGCAAGCAGGAAGAAGGGAAGCTGTTTCATCACTCTAAAGTAACCATTTTCAACAGGTTGGTAAATTTCCTTCTAGTCTTTTTTCTATGTGATCATGCTGAACACACAATTTTGTTTCCCGCTATTTCCCCTGCATTGACAGTCCCTAAAACCAACCTCATCTGATGATTCACTAGGAAGACTCACAGGACTCAGCGTATAACCACACTCATGACTAAGATTTATTGCACTCAAAGGATACAAAGCAAAGTTAGCGAAGGGAAAAGGTGCAGATGGCAAAGTCCAGAGGAAACCAGGCACACGCTCCCAAGAGTCCTCTCCCAGTGGTCACAGGACACGCTTCATTCCTCCAGCAACGTGTGAAATTCGTCTACTGCGGAAGCTCATTAGATAATAAAGTGCTTTCACCAGTTATTCTTGTATCACCTGAACTTCATGAAAGTTCTCTAAAGTATTATTAGCATGCCTAACTCTGAAATGACAAGACTGGGGCCTAGAACAGTGATATACCTGGCAGGGTCACCTAGTCTGTAAATCAAGGAGCCAAACTTGACGCCTGGTCTCCTGACAGCTGACCCTGGGGTTTTCCTCTACTCCAAGACACACAACTCAACAAACACACTTGTCCTCATGGAATCTGCTCTGATTTCCAAGTTGTTGTTAGTTGCCATCGAGTCAATTCTGACTCATGGAGACGCCATGTGATTTCCAAGACCACCAGGTAAAAAGGACATTCGTGTGACTGAATGATGACAATAAAAGTAGCTGGCATATGTTAGGTGTCAGGTGCTGTTCTAAGCACCTTCCATGCACTAATTCACTTAATCCTCTCTAACTGCCCTATAGTTTAGGTACTATTGCTATCCCCACTTTACAGATGAGGAAACTGAGGGCAGGGGGGTTCAGTAACTTGTCCAGACGGTCAGTGCAGAATCTAAACCCCAGGATTTTGGTCCCAGAGCCAGAGCTCTGCTACTCTGACATAGAAGCCAGTGCTGTCCATGTGATGGCCAAGGACTAGGGCGAAGAGGGAGTCCAAGAGGATTGGTGGAGTGGGGAGAAACTTTAACACAAGGAGAATACCAGGGGAGGGATATTTTAAATACACTGCTGACCATGCCAAAGATGCCTGCAGATAAGGCTTTATGTTGGGCTATTAATTATTTAGAAAAAGAAAAAGCTATAAAATGGGGGGATGTGGAAAACAGAAATAACCACTAGGGAGAGGAACAAGAGACACGGCCTTATACTTTCACCCCAAAACCCATTAGTGACCCAAGGACTGATTTTTTGGAAGTAAATCATCAGGCCTTTCTTCTGAGGTCCTCTGGGTGGACTCGAACCTCTAAATTTCCAGTTATAACCGTGTACACCACCCAAGGACTCCCATCCTATGTAGTATACTGAATGAAACACTCCCCTCTGGCCGGACAATCTCTTTCAATGAGCCCAAATCAGGCATTCCCCCTCCACTGTAAAGGCAGGGAACGTTGGAAGAGCAAAAGGAAGCCCTGCCTCAAAGGAGGCTACCTGGCCATCTGCTTGTATGCCTCTTCAGCCACAGCAAATATGTGCGGGTCTATATCGCCCATGTTCTGCCCGCTGTAAGCATGGATGATGGCATCTCCATATATGGGCAACTGCTTGTAAGGATTCATGGCCACCAAAATGATTCCTGAGGAAAGATGTCAGATACAGTTACGGGATTCTTACTGTCACCTGTCCCTCCAGGAAACTCCCACTCTGCCACTCGCTAAACCATCTGGGTGACTTTGGTCAAGTTACTTAATGGTCTGCATCTCCAGTCCCTCTGTTGCCACCTATATCACCAGGCTATACTGAGGGCTGGTTGAGATGACATGTGAGAATGCCCCAAAATGGAAAGGCTTTTGCAATGCACAATGTAATTAAAATAATACCATTGTCCAAAATAAGTGATAACACGTATCACATCTAATGAGAAACTCAACACTTTATCCACATCTATTTTTCTTGGTAGTTCAGTCTTAGTTCTTGAAGATTCTCCCCACATAGATACTTCTTATATAACAAAATCAGTGACACTCAAATGTCTGTACCTTTTAGTCAGAAATCTGAGCAATTAATTAGGTGTGATTACACATTTTGGCGTTAAGTCTGCGGTTTGAATGTAAACATAATTCTCAGGGCACTCTAGAAGCAGACATTGCTTCAGTGCCATTCCTATTCCCTGGAAGAGCTGCCTTACCACTGTAGGTGTAAATGAGTTTGGACTCTGCAAAGCGGATCCTGAGGTTGTGGAGGACCGCGGGCTCATGGAGATAACTAAGTGCCGTGAGGTCATTCTCGCCCACGAGGATGTCAGGATTCCGAAGTGGCGGCAGAGATTTCGGATCAATGGGATAATCCAGCTCCTGTGGACAAAGACGAAATTAAAAAATTCTGGAAATAAAAGACTTTTGGTGTTTCTGCTGAACCACTGTGCTATCCACTCCCATCAGAGTCAATCTCTGACACTCTGAAAAACAACCTTATGTATAGCAACGAGAAGATCATCTTCACAGCTGACTCTTAGAGTAGTGAAAAGATTTCTGGACTGGGGGGCCAGAGGACCAGGCGTTGGCTGTGTGCCTTGGGATGAATCACTTACCCTCTCTGGGCCTCGCTTCTCTCATCTGTGAAAAGAAGGGCTGTATTAGATCAGGGGTCCTAGAAGCCTCAGCGAGGGTGACAGGGAAGCCATGTGGGGAGGGAGCTGGGCGCCTGACCTGATTCTACCACAAAGGCTCCACTTCTACATGGTTTAGACGTTGGTTCCATGGAAGTTTTCATTTGAAAATGGGATTCTGCTGCTGAAATGCTATGATGATCTAAGGTCCCTCACAGGTCTAAGATTGCTGAAACTGTTGAAATCCAATAGTCCTGGGGATGAGAAGAGTTTGAAGGGGCCAGTGTGGGCGATGGTCCCTCTGTGAGGGGCCCTCAGTGCACAGGACTCCTGTCTGCAGCACCCGCACGCCCAGGGCTCACAGCTCTCCTGCAGAGTTGTTTGTTCCTGTCATCCTCAGCCCCGGGCTAAGTAACTTTCCCAGGCTGGCCTCTCTTGGGTCATATTTAACCCAGAATTCCAAACGTAAGTGCCTGAGCAGAATGAAGGCAAGGACTAGCATATCTTCCTCTTCCCAGTCAACACCAGAGATGACTGGGCTCAAAATATCAGTGCATCCTGGGACCTTATCATCATCTGTTCTAACTTCTTCCATCCTCATTTCATGGCTTGGAGAAGAGAAGCTCAGAGAGGTAAAGTGCACAGGGCAAGGTCACACAGCAAGCATGTTTCTGTTCTACCTGCCCAGGCTGCTTTCATGGTATCAGCACCGCTGACTTCCATTTGACACGTGGTCCTGCATCAGCCCCCAAAAGTGGTGCAGCGGCCACTGAGCAAGTGCCCACAGTGCAGGACCAGGACACGCACTCAACACTGATGGTTCCATTTACCCCTCAGAACTGCCCTCCAAGGAGGGCACTGCCACCCCAACTAACAGACACTCAGAAAGGTTCAGGCAGGTGGAGTTCACTGTCTGGGGTCACACACCTAGTGTGGATTTGGCTGGTCGGAAGCCTTGCTCTTTCACTGTCATAAAGCCTCCCATCAAGGCTGACAGTGTTTGTTTACTTGTTCGTCTGTTTTGCATTAGAAGAGCATCTCAGGGCAATCCAGGACTCCTGGGAGTTAATCCTCACAGCAGCTGCCTGCTCTATTGTTACCAATGCAACCACTGTGGACCTGCCCCCAGCCCCAGAATATTCTTAATCACCACACTTTAATTTTGAGAATAAAATCAAGAAAAATACTTCTCATATATTTTTTACTCTCCTTGTCTGATTTTTTTTGTTTTCTGTTTTGAATCAGCAACCCTGCCTGCAACTTCAGCCACTGTGTGTGCGTGTTTGTGCATGTGTGTGCATACTGTGTGTATGTATGTGGGTATATGTGTATGTGTGTGCTTACTATGTATGTGCATGTGTGTAGGTGTGCGTATTGTGTGTGCACGTGTGTGTATTGTGTATGTGCATATTGTGTATGTGCATGTGTGCATATGGTGCGTATGTGGGTGCATGTTGTGTATGTGCATGCATACTGTATGTGTATTGTGTCTGCATGAGTGTATGTGTGTGCATTATGTGTGTGCGTGCATATTGTATATGTGCATGTGTGTGTGCTGTATGTGTATTGTGTATACGTGTGTATGTGCATGTGTGTATATGTATGCTTATTGTATGTGTATATTGTGTATGTGCATGTGTATCAGGCATGTGCATGCGTGTATATTGTATGTGTGCATGTGTCATACATGCGTGTGTGGGCTGTGTGTGCATATTGTGCATGCATGTGTGTGCGTGTATTGTGTGTGTGTGTGCATGAGAGAGTGAGTGAGTCAGTCCATCTTTGGGGTTGGGGGAGAAATGTGAAGAACATCAGACTGACATTTTCCTACACAGAGGAGGCTTTGGTCTTCATGATATAGACAAGGGTTAAGTGAAAGAGTGGCCTGGCTGCCTGCCATCTTACCTGCCTCTCTCCCTCCTCCCTGGGCAGCGGGTTCAGGGCCAGGAATGTGGCCACCTGATCCCACTGCAGCTGCTGTCTTGAGCTGTTTCTCCCCAGACAAAGCGCCTGAGCCCTAACCACTGTGCACAGGGAGTACTCAATAAATACTGCAGGGAGTTACTGATGGGAAAACAAAACAAAACAAAAAAAATCCAAGCCAGCAGCCATCAAGTCAATTCATGGCAAGCCCATGTGTGTCACAGTAGAACTGTGCTCCAGAGTGTATTCAATGGCTGACTTTTTGGAAGCAGATCACCAGGTCTTTCTTCCAAGGTGCCTCTGGGTGGATTTGATGGGAAAGGGAAGGCTAAATGAAAACAGCACCACTCTCTTGCAGTGTCTCTCTCGCACTCTTGCACACATGCGCATGCACACACACACACACACACACACACACACACACACACGCACGCACGCATGGATGACCTCACTTGATCTTCAGCAGCCCTGTGGTGCAGATGCTTAGTGATGCCATGTTACACACGAGGACATGGGGGCTTAGAGCAGTGCAGTAAGGGACCACAGTCACAAATGAAGCAAGTGACCCGCCGACTGTCGGCTCTCAACCTCTGTGCTCTTTCCCTTTGCAGGGTCACAGGAACTGCCCCCAAGTCCAGGACAGTCTGATTGAAGATCCTGTGCCCTGTTCTCTACAAGAGAAGCCCTGGTGACACAGTGGTTAAAGCACTTGGCTGCTAACCAAAAGGTTGGCAGTTCAAACCCACAAGCTGCTCCACAGGAGAAAGGTGTAGCAGTCTGCTCCTGTAAAGATTCACAGCCTTGGCGAGATGAAAGGCAGAGAGGGTCAGGAGCTGGTTGAATGGACATGGAAAATCCACGGTGGAAAGGAGGAGTATGCTGTCACAGGGAGAGCAACTAGGGTTACATAACAATGTATGTATAAATTTTTGTATGAGAGACTAATCTGAATTGTAAACTTTCACTTAAAGCACAATCAAAAAAAAAAAAAAAGATTCACAGCCTCGAGAATACTATGGGGCAGTTCTACTCTGTCCTGTAGGGTTGCTGTGAGTTGGAATCGACTTGATGGTGGTGGTTTGTTTGTTTGTTTGTTTGTTTTGTTTGGTTCTCCACAGAGAACACTGACATGCCCTGGAAATCCCAGCACTTTAATATCCACCTCCAGTGTCAGATGGAGCATGAATCCCCTGTCCAGCTCTTTGATGCTTGATTCTAAAAAATGTGCGGCTGCCACAGCATGGAGCCAGATGTCATTAGAGCCATACAGGAGTGGGGCTGTGTTAATGTTTTAATGACTCACGGTGGACATGGACGCTTAAAGCAAACGAAAAATCTTGAGCTGCTAGATAATCAAAAGCCACAAGCAGCCTTTGAATACCTGCAGGCACACCCCTTCATGGGAACAACTGTGAAAGCCTATCCTCCACATCTTGCCCACCAGCGCTGACAGGCTCCTCAGGAGACATGGCTGGGCATTGCGTCACCTTGTCCCTGTCTCCTTGTCACACTCCCTCCCAGACACACCCCCCTTACATGCTTCTATATACCCATACACTGTCTTTCCCTCCCTCTGTCTTTCTCCTCCCAATTCCCTCTCTATTCCTATTTTTTTCCCTCTCCTCTAATTCTCTTCCTCTTCCCATCTTGAGGCTTTTCTCTACCAGTTGCAAACTATTCCCTCCAAGTTTCTCTTCACCCAGTCTCCCAGCTGAAATTCAAACCCATTACCGTTGAGTCCAATCTGACTCATAATGACCCTATAGAACAGAGAAGAACTGCCCCATAGGGTTTCCAAGGCTGTAATCTTTACAGAAGCAGACTACCACATCTTCCTCCCCTGGAGCAGCTGGTGGATTCAAACCACAGACCTTTAGGTTATCAGCCAAGCACTTAACCAGTACACCACCAGGGCTCCTTTGCTGAGACACAGGAAACCAAAATTGCTGGTCACTTGTCAGCATTCTCCAAATAAGACCTGAATGCAGGGCAGGGCGTAGGCTGTCTCCTGTGTCTGGGACCTAGGCACAGAGAGAGGCTTGGGTGCCGTAGGGCACTCTATGGGGACTGGGGGTTGGGAGGGAAGGGAGAGTGTTAAAAACACATCAGTGGATCCACAGCTCCAGGAAGCCACTTGGGGAGGGTGCTGGTGCCCTACCCTGGGTTCCCCTACAAGGACCCTCTGCCCCAATCCCCACCCCCTACACCAAGAAACCAAACCAGTTGCTGTCAAGTCAACTCTGACTCACAGTGACCCCATATGTGTCAGGGTAGAACTGCACTCCATAGGGTTTTCAATGGCTGATTTTTCAGAAGTAAATCACCAGGCCATTCTTCTGTGGCACCATTGGGTAGAGTTAAACTGCCAATCTTTCAGCTAGTATTCGAGTGCTTAACCATCTACGCCACTCTGGGACTCGTCTCCACCCCCAATTACCCCTTCACTCATCACTGCAGCCACTCACAGCAGGGACCCTCACCGTTCCATCCTCTAGCTGGAGTCGTAGGACTTTATCGCCAACTCTGTAGTCCTTTGCTATTTCAGCAGATTTCCAAACTTCTTCAGGATCAGGAATCCAAACCCTGTTGTACTGACCAGAAGAAGAAGACAGGCTTATTTCAGCATGTGATGGACAAAATCCAGATCGTCAGATTAGAGACAGGGAGGTTTCTTTCTGCCTCGAGGCCAGTTCCTTCATTAGGATAATTTCACCTAATTTTGGCTTCTAAGGTAACTTCTAGTGTGTCTGCAATGCACCAAGCCTAGCTGCTTCACTGCTATGTTTTGTAGGCAACAACCTTCCCAGAGCCTCAAACACTGAGAGCCTGGGGAGGGAAGGAACCCATGAGTCCTTTAACAGTGAAGATCTGAGTGCTGCCCATAAGTTGAAGCAGGGGGATGTGGCCCACCCCTGGCTGACTATGGGGACCTGGGCTAGACACTTAACTTCTTTCTCATCTATAAAATGGGTACAATATTTACTCCACAAGTTTGCTGGGAGGATAAATTAGACTATGCACTTGAAAGCACTTTGTAAAATGCTACGGAAGTACTATTACAACAGCGTTATCACAGTCTTATCACATGGGTCAGCGGCCAAGGATTCCCACCGTGGGAAATGTGGAAGTCCAGACAGCACTGCCCCTCAGATCCATTCCCAGCAGCAGAGGTCCATGTGGCTCAGTGCTGATGTGCTAGTCTGTAGGTAGAGCCCGTCTAACATTCACAGTCAGTGCTGAGAAGGGGAGGCCTCGCTCTCAAACAGGCCAGTGGCCCCTGAATAGTGCTAAAGAAAAGGAAAGGTGGCTGCCAAGTCCTTGCACTGCAGTTGCCACCAGGGGGTCCTGTGACTCGTCCCCTCTTCTGGCAGTGCTGTCTCCATCACGCACTGATATTAGGGACTGAACTGTGTCCCCCAAGACAGGTGCTGAATTCCTGGTCCTTGTACAGTGGATGTGATCCTGTTTGGAAAGTTTCCTTTTGTTATGTTAATGAGGTCCTATCAGTGTAGGGTAGATCCTACACCTCACACTTCTGAGTAATAAAATGTCAAAATGGACAGAGATCCACACAGTGGAAAGACACCATATAGAAACAGATGTGCATGGCACATGCATCTACAAGCTCAAGAATGCTAAGGATTGCAGCTTCTAGAAGGGCCTCCTTCTAGAGCAACACCCTGAATTTGAACTTGGAGCCTCCTGAACTGTGAGAAAATAAATTTCAACAATGCTTGTGGTATTTTTGTTATGAGCAGTGGGAAACTAAGACACTCTGACTGCTCTTGCCCTTCCCTTCAGACCTACCTTCTCACCTTCTCCTGTGAACATTCCTTCAGTACACTTGTTTTTATATTTGCTGAGTCTTTCTATTTTTCTAGTTTTTTTGACTTGTAGGATTGTTAGTTTCCTTTGTGATTATGTTAATATTTAACCCTATTTTTCTGAGTTTATACCAGTCTTTTATTTCTTTATATCTCCTTGACTTCCTCTCCATATGAAAAATCTATGTCTACATTTTTTTAACTCCCTCTTTTTTGTTTTAATGTTGTCATCTTTTACATATTAACATCTTTTTCTCTATTTTCAGTGCTTTAGCTTTGGTTTGCTTTTGTGACTTCCGTATCTGGGTTGATATCTGGTTGTTCTGTCCTGTGTTCTAATCTTAGGTTGTTATCTGATGTTATTGATTTTCTAACTGGAGGACTCCCTTTAGTATTTCTTGAAATTTTGGTTTGGTTTTTGCAAATTCCCTAAACTTGTGTTTATCTGGAAATGCACTAATTTTTCCATCATATTTGAGAGACAGTTTTGCTATATATGTATATATTCTTGGCTGGCAATTTTTTTCCTTCAAGGCTTTACACGTTATCCCATTGCCTTCTTGTCTTCATGGTTTCTGCTGAGTAGTCCGAGCTTATTCTTATTGACTCTCCTTTGTAGATGACTTTTCGTAATATGTCTTGGTGACTTTCTTTTGGGATCTACCTTACGTGGGGTTTGATGAGCATCTTGGATAGATATCTTGTCATCTTTCATGGTATCAGGGAAGTTTTCTGCCAACAAATCTTCAACAATTCTCTCTGTATTTTTTGTTATCCCCCCTGTTCTGGTACTCCAATCACTCAGGTTATTCCTCTTGGTAGAGTCCCAAATAATTCTTAGGGTTTCATTTTTTTAAATCCTTTTATCTGATTTTTCCTCATAAGTTGGTGTCAAGTGCTTTATCTTCAATGTCACTAATTCTGACTTCCATTGTCTCAGTTTTGTTCCTATGACTTTCTATTGAGTCATCCAATTCTGACATTTTATTGTTAATCTTCTGAATTTCTGATTGCTGTCTCTCTGTGGCTTCTTGCAGCCTGTTAAATTTGTCATTATGCTCTTCTCTAATCTTTTTAATTTCCTCTATTGCATGTTCTGTGTTTTGCTTAATTTCCTTCCTAATCTCTTGAAGAGTTCTGTTTATTAGTCTTTTGTATTCTGCCTCTGGTAATACCCCAAAATTTTCCTACTCTGGAAAATTTCTTGATTCTTTATTTTGGGAGCTTGCTGAAGCCACCATGGACTGCCTGTTTATGTGATTTGATATTGACTGTTGTCTCCGAGCCATCAATAAGTTATTATATTTATTTATTTTGTTTGCTTACTGTGTCCTAGCTTCTTGTTTTGATATGTCCAAATAGGCTGCTCATATGAGCTAGTTTGATTATTGGCACCTTTGAAGCTCTAATATCTTGTCACCAGGTGGTTAGATCTATTACTAGGTATGTGAGCTCAGGAGTCTGCCCACTCCTCCTGTATGGACTCAGCTCAGGTGCCCAGGTAGATAGCCACCAAGTGTGTGGTGCAGGCTCTCACTTACAGTCCTAGACAGGCACGGATGATTGGTGTAGGCACAGGCATCTGGCAGCAGAAGGGGAACACACTCTGAGTAAGGCAGGGGGCTGACGGCCACCCCCGAGTGTCCAGGAGGAAAGCATGTCCCTGTTCCCTAGAGCACGTAGGTGGGTGGCTTTTGCAGCCGGACTATGAACACCCAATGCTGTTGGCTATAAGGACTAGGGGGCACCTTTTATTCTTGGGCTTCTATCGCAGGTGGCTAGGTGGCATGGGTGGAGCCACCAGTCCTCAGGCCCCTGATGTGGGTAGGTGAAGACCCTGCTTAATGGGCAGAATCAAATGTCACGAACCTGCTACTTCACAGCTGCAACAGTTGAAGTTAGACTTCAGGTACATACCCTGTTGTACTTCGGTAATGAGTGCCTATGCTGTGGAAATGGGCCCACACAAGTCTATGCAGGGGGAAAGGCACTCAAAGTCCGTGGATCCCTTATGCCTGTATTTAGGCAAAGGAGCTGTGTCTACCCTGAGTTCCTTGCTTAGGGGAGCTGGCAGTTTATTTTTTTCCCTGGTTGTTAATTTGTTCACTCTCCAAGGCCGGGAGAATGGCTCAGGACTTGTGATGGATCCTACTTCCAGCCCAGGGGACTTGGCAATTGCTGAAGCTGGTCTGGGACCCAGGGCAGAACAGGGAGTGGGGAGGTAAATGGGAGAGAAGTTTCTCCCTGAAGGGTGTGTTTTTGATCCGCTCTGTAGGACGCACGCAAATATTTATCTTTTGGTGATCAAGGGCTGCTTCTCACTGGCTGCGCATGGCCAAGTAGACTCTCAGTGGCTGGGTCTCTCCCTGCGCAGAATACACCTCCCGAGCACCGATGCTTGTCTGCCTCACTGCTCACTCCTGAGCTGAGGCCTGAAGGGCTCAGGCTCTCACCAGGTCGGGTCTGGCACTTCCTTGCTGCTTCCGAACTGTCTCTCCCTCCCCGTCACTCAGTCTGGTTCCTCAACTTTGCCTTTGATGTTCAGGGCTCCTAGACTGTCATATATAATCCAATCACTTGTTTTTTTGGGTCTTTGTTGTCTCCTTCAGCACACTTGTTAAGCATCTATTATGTCTGTGAGGCACAGTGCTGGGTTACCAGGAAGGCAAAGCAGCTCCTCTTAGCCCCCAGGGTCTCCTACTAATCCACCTATCTGCCAGGAGCTGTGTGTGCATACGTGTACAGTGCTTCTCTGAGGACATAGCCTGGCGGAGAGGAACACATGCTATGAGGCACTCACATGGAGACATTAAGCAGCACCTAGGGAAGCTTTAGGTTCCAAAGGCTCCACAGTTCAGGCTCCCCAACCTGATGTGACATGAGAGGTTAGAGGTCACCCAAAGCCTAACCCTCATTTCCCACAGCAAAATGGCCACAAGGCCTCCAAGTTGCCCAGGGGATGAGCTGGGCTAATTGCCCAGTCTTGGCTGCTCCCACAGTGTCCTCAGGGGTGTCTCCTTTACCTCCCACACTCACAGGCCAAAGGGGTATTCAGATCTTTGGCAGTGCCCTCGCCGTGACAAATGGATGTTCTGAAGATAATTGTTGACAGTGAAAACTCCCTTGCTGGTTGTAATAGGGAACTTTGATGTCCTGAAGAGGAAAAGCGCTTGCCATCTTTCCACATAAAGTTACTGAGTGCTGAATTCTCATCAGGCACCATCCTAGGTTCTGGGGACAAACACCACCAAGAGGCTGCCCTTTGTGAATGTCTGCTTCTTCATAGCCAAGAGGGCAAGCATCATGGCCAGATAATGACCTGGCCACAGGCCAGTGGCTGAACATCTGTCTAGTGGTCTGCTGGTGCCTTTCAAACATGAGGAAATATTCTTTTGGGTTGGGGGATTGTACCTTCAGGAGTTTCAGTTACAAAACAAATCCTGGGCAATAAAATTATGACATTCTAATTTTCTTCATTATAGTTTTACATATTTCGCTCCGTAGGGTTTTGAGTAGCTGATTTTTCAGAAGTAGATTGCCAGGCTTTTCTTCTGAGGAGACCTCAGGGTGGATTTGAAGTGCCAACCTTTTGATCAGTAGTTGAGCACTTAACCATATGCGTCACCCAGGGCACCATACAATGGAATACCAAACCCACTGCCGTTGAGTCAATTCTGACTCATAGTGACCCTATAGGATACAGTAGAACTGCCCCATAGGGTTTCCAAGGAGCGGCTGGTGATTCCAACTGCCGACCTTTTGGCTAGCAGCTCTAGCTCTTAACCACTGTGCCACTAGGGCTCCATACAATGGAATACTACTTAGCAAATAAAAAGGAATGAACTACCGATACATGCAATGTTGATGAAACTCCAAAGCATTATGTTGAATCAAAGAAGCCAGACAAAAACAAGTACATACTGTGAGTCCATTTAGAGTGAGTGCTAGAACAGGTACGATGAATTTACTTGGGGGGGAAAAATCAGAACAGTGGTTACTCTGAGAGCGGGTAGGGCTGGGGAATAACTGAGAAGGGGCACGAGGCAACTTTCTGTGATGATGTCAACACTCTATACCTTGATAGGGTTTGGGTTACATAGATGCAATCCCTGATGTAACCAAAAAAAAGATGCAAGATGTGTAAAAAAAGATGTAAGATGCATTTCATTGTCTGCAAATTTTACACAAAGAACTAAACAAATCTGGATGAGATTAAAGGCCATTTGCTGTGGAGATAATTCTGATTCATGGCAACCTTATGAATGTCACAGTAGAACTGTGCTCCATAGGGTTTTCAAAACTTATTCTTTGGAAGCAGATCACCAGGCCTTTTTTCTGAGGCACCTCTGGGTGGGTTTGAACCACCAACCATTTAGTTAGTAGTCATGTGTATTAACAATTTGTGCCATCCAAGGACTCTTTAGGGAAATGCAAATCTGGAGCTCTAGTTAATGATATGCATTACTGATGTTTGCAATTGACTCTAAAATGATTCAAACAATAAGATGATTGAGGGCTGGATAAAGGGATAGACAGACGGACAGACATGTAATACAACAGATAACAGTAAAATGTCCATGCTAGAATCTAGGAGGGGGGACTGGTGCTCACTGTAAAATTCTTTCAACTTTGCTATATCTTGAAAACTTTCATAATAAGATGTTAGCAGAAATACGAATAAGTAGAAAATAGAGGTTAGGGTATAATTACTAGACTAAGACAATACTGGGTGAGAAGCATACCTATTAATATACATTGCCTCGCTTAACCAAAAAAAATTTAAATATCATTGGTTGAATATCTGTCATGACTACCCGAAGTTATTTGATTTGTTCTATTACCCAGTGATGTGTAAGCAGGGCATTATTCAGTTTCCATGTAATTGAGTTTTTTTCCTTGCTCTTTCTATTGTTAATTTCTACCTTGATG
>NW_004443988.1:14884774-14897988 GCF_000243295.1 Trichechus manatus latirostris
GTGGGAAAGCATATATCACAAATTACCGGTTGTTTTGTCTCCCGCTGGATGCTCTGTGAGGCTGCTTTCTCGTACCCCCTGTTTGCTGGTCTCCGATAGGAGGCCAAGATGGTGGATCCACGCTGCGTTAGCTGGTAGGGGACCTCTTCATGAATCTCTCCTCGCTCTCTCCGTTCTCTGTCAGTTTTCTCACTCAATTTAGTGCTTGGCTGAGTTCTTTATTTCCTCATTTGATGTTTTAGGATTTCAGGATTGTTATATTCTCTCTTTGGCTTAGGTTTTTGGATCTTCGCTGTGGAGGGACGGCGTGGTGCTTCTGCCTAGAGTGCCATTTTGCCCTCCCAAAGTTATTTGAGTTGCTTTAATTCTTGACCCCCCACTCATCTGTCAGTTTGTTGTATGTGGAGGCTTGCATGTTACTGTCATGCTGGAAGCTATGCTACCTGTATTTCAAATACCAGCAGGGTCACCCATGGTGGACAGTTTTCAGCGGAGCTTCCAGACCAAGACAGACTAGGAACACGGACATGGAAGTCTACTTCTGAAAAAACTGGCCAGTAAAACCTTATGAATAGCAGCAGCAACACTGTCTGATATGGTGCTGGAAGATGAGCCCCTTAGGTTGGAATGCACTCAAAATACAAATGGGGAAGAGTCGCCTCCTCAAAGTAGAGTTGACCTTAATGATGTGGATGGAGTCAAGCTTTCGGGACCTTCATTTGCTGATGTGGCATGACTCAAAATGAGAAGAAACAGCTGCAAACATCCATTAATAGACAGGAACGTAGAATGTACAAAGTACAAATCTAGGAAAACTGAAGTTGTTAAAAAGAAATGGAATGCATAAAGATAGATATCCTAGGCATTAGTGAGCTGAAATGCACTGGTACTGGCCATTTTGAATCAGACAATCATATGGTTTACTATGATGGGAATGACAAATTGAAGAGGAATGGCATTGCATTCATCGTCAAAAAGAACATTTCAAGATCTATCCTAAAGTACAACACTGTCAGTGATAGGATAATATCCATATGCATACAAGGAAGACCAGTTAATACGACTATTATTCAAATGTACACACCAACCACTAAGGCCAAAGATGAAGAAACTGAAGATTTTTACCAGCTTCTGCAGTCTGAAATTGATAAAACGTGCAATCAAGATGCACTGATAATTACCAGTGACTGGAACGTGAAAATGGGAAACAAAGGATTGGTAGTTGGAAAATATGGCCTTGGTGATAGAAATGACACCGTAGACTGCATGATGGAATTTTGCAAGACCAACGACTTCTTCATTGCAAATACCTTTTTTCAACAACATAAACAGCAACTATACACATAGACTTCACCAGATGGAATACACAGGAATCATCAACTACATCTGTGGAAAGAGATGATGGAAAAGTTCAATATTATCAGTCAGAACAAGGCCAAGGGCCAACTGCAGAACAGACCATCAATTGCTCATATGCAAGTTCAAGTTGAAGCTGAAGAAAATTAGAACAAGTCCACGAGAGCCAAAGTACGACCTTGAGTATATCCTACCTGAATTTAGAGACCATCTCAAGAATAGATCTGATGCATTAAACACTAATGACTGAAGACGAGATGAGTTGCAGAATGACATAAAGAACATCATAGATGAAGAAAGTAAGAGGTCATTAAAAAAGACAGGAAAGAAAGAAAAGAACAAAATGGATGTCAGGAGAGACTCTGAAAGTTGTTCTTGAATGCAGAGTAGCTAAAGCGAATGGAAGAAATGATGACATAAAAGAACTGAACAAAAGATTTCAAAGGGCGGCTCGAGAAGACAAAACAAAGTATTATAACGAAATGTGCAAAGACCTGGAATTAGAAAACCAAAAGGGAAGAACACACTTAGCATTTCTGAAGCTGAAAGGACTGAAGAAAAAATTCAAGCCTAAAGTTGCAATTTTGAAGGATTCTATGGGCAAAATACTAAACGATGCAGGAAGCAGCAAAAGAAGGTGAAAGGAATACGCATAGTCACTGTACCAAAAATAACTGGTTGATGTTCAACCATTTCAGGAGCTAGCATATGATCAAGAACGAATAGTACTGAAGGAAGAAGTCCAAGCTGCACTGAAGCTACTGGTGAAAAACAAGGCTCCAGGAATATCAATTGAGCTGTTTCAACAAATGGATGCAGCGCTGGAGGTGCTCATTCATCTATGTCAAGAAATTTGGAAGACAGCCACCTGGCCAACCAAGTAGAAGAGATTCATATTTGTACCCATTCCAAAGAAAGGTGATCCAACCGAATGCGGAAATTATTGAACAATATCATTAATATCACACACAAGAAAAATTTTCCTGAAGATCATTCAAAAGTGGTTGCAGCAGTACATCAACCGGGAAATGCCAGAAATTCAAGCCAGATTCAGAAGAGGACGTGGAGTGAGGGATATCATTGCTGATGTCAGATGGATCCTGGCTGAAAGCAGAGAATACAAGAAAGATGTTTACCTGTGTTTTATCGACTATGCAAAGGTATTCAACCATGCGGATCATAACAAATTATGGGTAACACTGCAAAGAATAGGAATTCCAGCACAGTTAATTGTGCTCATGAGGAACAGAACAAGAGGATCACGTCATTTAAAATCAGGAAAGGTGTGTGTCAGGGTTGTATCCTTTCACCATACTTATTCAATCTGTATGCTGAACAAATAATCTGAGAAGCTGGACTATATGAAGAAGAATATGCCATCAGGAGTGGAGGAAGGCTCACTAACAACCTGCGATATGCAGATGACATAACCTTGCTTGCTGAAAGTGAAGAGCACTTGAAGCACTTATTAATGAAGATCAAGGACTATAGTGTTCACTATGGATTCTACCTCAACATAAAGAAAACAAAAATTCTCACAACTGGACCAATAAGTAACATCATGATGAATGGAGAAAAGATTGAAGTTGTCAAGGATTTCATTTTACTGGAACCCACAATCAACATCCATGGAAGCAGCATCAAGAAATCAAATGGCACTTAAAGCACTATTAAAAAAAAGAAAGAAAGAAATCAAACTGATGCATCGTATTGTGCAAATCTGCTGCAAAAGACCTCTTTAAAGTGTTAAAAAGCAAAGATGTCACTTTGACAACTAATGTGTGCCTGAACCAAGCCATGGTATTTTCATTTGCCTCATATGTGTGCAAAAGCTGGACAATGAATAAGGAAGATCAAAGAAGAACTGATGCTTTTGAATTATGGTATTGGCGAAGAATATTGAATATACGGTGGATTGCCAGAAGAATGAACAAGTCTGTCTTGGAAAAAGTATAGCCAGAGTGCTCTTTAGAAGTGAGGATGGCGAGATGTCTCAGGTACTTTGGACATGTTATCAGGAGGGACCAGTCCCTGGAAAAGGACATCATGCTTGGTAAAGTAGAGGGTCAGTGAAAAAGACGACAACCCTTGATGAGATGGATTGACACACTGTCTGCAACAATGGGTTCAAACCAACAAGGACTATGAGGATGGTGCTGGACTGGGCAGTACTTCGTTCTGTTGTACATAGGGTTGCTATGAGTTGGAACGAACTAGACAACACCTAACAACAACAACAAATCTTGATAGCTAGCTAAGAGTAGGAGCATATCAAAATGTAGTGTGGGCTGGGTAAGTTTTGACTCAGAGAGAGAGAGAAGGTGGAAGAATGACTTGGCCTGGGAGTGACACACGCCTAGATCCACACACCCACACAGATAGGTGAACGAAGCCTCATGTACAAACATACAGACGCACATGCCTCTCTGACACATCCACCCACACAGATACACACTCCTGTTGCCTTGGGCTACTGTTCCTAACTCAGGTCGCCTACTGAAAATAGTTACTGTTGACCTCAGAAAGCTCCAATCACTACCAGAATACCGCAAACTGTCAAGAATTGGCTACTGCAGAATTTTGGAGCGGAAAGCGTTCTTGGAGATCGTCTGCTCCAAGTTGGTTGTCAAACTTCTTTTTAAGCAGGAAAAATCTTACTTCAAATGAAACAGTGGCCGCCCAGTATGTGAAACAGGTAAAAGTGGAGGCGTTTGGATGAGAGCCCTGGGATCTGAGCAGAAACCTGAGAGTGGTAAGCCGATCCTCCCTTTCCACTGATCTGTACACTCAAGGACACAGAGGACAATGACTTGCCAAATCCCACACAGAAAGAGTGTCAAAGGACCAGGACTCCACTGGAGCCAGGGCCTGTGAATTCTGGTTTAAAATACTTGTTAATTAAACGTGTCTGTCCCTGAGTCGTACAAATGGCTAAGCGCTCTTCTGTTAACCGAAAAACTGGCAGTTTAAACCCACACAGAGGCGCCTTGGAAGAAAGGCCTGACAATTTATTTCTGAAAGGTCATAGCCATGAACACCCTATGGAGTAGAGTTCTACTCTGCAACACATGGGGTTGCCAGGAGTCAGAATAGACTTGATGGCAACTGGTGGTTCCTGAAAGCAGGAGTCCCTGGGTGTACAAATGGTTAATGTGCTCAGCTGTTAACCGAAAGGTTGGAGGTTCCAGTCTACCCAGAGGCACCTTGGAAGAAAGGCCTGGCAATCTATTTCCAAAAAATCAGTCACTGAAAATCCTGTGGAACACAGTTCTACTTTGACACACGTGGGTCACCATGAGTGGAAATCAACTCAATGGCAACTGGATAACTGGTCCTGAAAGTGATCCTGAACTCTCAACTGCAACTGTCTACCTGGCAGTCCAAATGCTCTCATAGCAATAGTTGTGGATTTGTACCCTTGGTTTGTTTCAACTGCAAGTAGTACTGAATGGTAGGCAGTATTAGGACATCCACATTTCTTCTGGAGTGAAGACAATGACCTCCTCAGCTGTCTCTCCCAGGCTGCCCATGCCCTGCTGGATCCTGGTGGCCTCACAGGCAAGCGCTGCCAGTCATTTAGAGCCTGGAAGCTGAAACCCAGCCTGGTAAGTAAACAGGAGAAAAGTTTACTCAGTTCCATATTAAGTTACACCCATTTGTTCCCTCCCCTCCTTCACCACATTCCACAAGCAACGTTGCAAGCCCAAAGAAGAGCTAACTTTGCAGCATTTAGACAAATAACAACAGTCATGCAAACAATGTGACCAGCTCTCACAAGACCTCCACTGGGAGGTTCCTTCCCGTGAGGCAGGAGCCTCCCAGACTCAGACACCTGCCAGAGGGCCACCTCGCTGCCTTTCCTGGGAATACTCCCCTGTGGAGAGAAAACGTGGTTCATCTGGCCCAGGAGAAGCTCCTCCGTTGAGTCCAAGGCTTGGGGACACTAAGCCTTAGGAAGTGACGCTCAAGAACATGCCGGAACCCTCCGCGCCTGCGTAGACATGAGGTCGGAACAGAATCTTCGCAGGCTGCCTGCCTTTTTTCTCATTCATTCATTTGAAGGACAATTCTTTTACTGAAAATAACAAATTGTACCTGACAGAACATTTTAATGGGCTTCCTTCTACCAGTAAATTCCTTCTTAATTGTATGTCTCCCTTTGACTGGTATTTACTTATTTTTGATGAAAACAGACACAGCAAAACACACCAATTCTTTTACAGGTGTACAACTGATTGACAACCATTACACTTAATCAGCGCGAATCTTCCACCACCATAAACAGAAACTCAGAGCTCCATAAGCAAAAACTCCCTGTTTCCCTCCCTCCTCCCGCCACTGGTAACCACTAAGAAACCTTGGTCTCTATACACTGCCTGTTCTTGTCTTGTTATGTAAGTGAAGTCATGCAGTATTAGTCCTTTTGTGACTGCCTTATTTTACTCAGCATAATAGTGTTCAAGCTCCATTCCTGTTGTAGCATGCACTAAGGCTTCATTTCTCTGTCTGGCTGTGTAGTATTCCATTGTATGTATACAGCACATTTTGCTTATCCATTTGCTGATGCTTGCCTGCCTTTTTGAGTCTTCCGGCATGAGCCACAGAAATGTCTTGAAAACTTGTCACGGGGTATGGAATGACGCGAGTTCCCTTCCTAGAGCTACTGTCCGGATTGGAAGGGAATCTCCACACACCAGGTCAGCCAGGGCAGGTCAGCCAGGGCAGGTCAGCCAGGGCAGGCTGGCCACTCCATGCTCCCTTCCCCTCCCTCACAACTCTCAGTCCCGCTCCTGGGCTTCCCACCCACCTCATCCTGCTCCAATGGCAGTCTCCCAAGACTGCCCTGGCCCTGCTCACGACAGGTGGTTTCTGGACAGGCTCATCCATTCCCACAGCTTCCATGACTGCCCCCACACCAGCGTGCTGATGCAACCCATGGCCCGGGTCTCTCAACGGAAGCCTAGACACACGTCTCGTTGTCTCCCAGACATCAGCCCCTAAATGTCCTTGGATACTCAAAATCAACAAATTCCAACTCGACTGGTCATTACACCTTCCCCAGACCTGCTCCTTCTCCTCTAGCCCCCCAGGCCAGAAACTAGGGATAATGCTAGGCCCCTCCCTCTTTCCATCCTCCATAGACAAATGGTCACCCACCAAGTGCTGGAAAGTCCACAATCTTAGGAAGGTCTCACCTGTCTGCTACTGTCTACCCATGGCCATAAATCAGCTCCCCCGCCCCTAATCTTCTTGACTGGTGCCTGCAACAGCCTGCTGAGTGCTTCCTAAGCCAGGCCAACACAGGCTACTTTAGACAGACAGATTCCCGCAGGCTGACCTCAATCAGAATTTATGTGAGTGTGGCCTGGCAGGATGAAAGCTTTAAGTCCCCCTCTAGGGAGTTTACTCTCTGAGTGGTACAAACGATTAATGTGCTAGGCTGCTAACCGAAAGGTTGGCAGTTCGAGTCTACCCAGAGGTGCCTTGGAAGAAACGTACGGTAATCTATTTCCAAAGAATTAGCCTTTAAAACCTTACGAACCACAGTTCTACTTCTTGAGACACACGTGGGGTTGCCAGGAGTCAGAATCAACTCAATGGTAACTGTTTTTTTTTTTTTTTGGAGGGGGGGGCGAGGGTCTAGGAATTTTGATGAATGGCCAGGCCTGGGAAACCATCATTGGAGCCAATTTTCCTACTCAGGCCTCACCTCCTTTTCAATCCACCCTCTGCCTGCTGCCACCCAAACCACGGGCACTTGCTAGAACATGACAAGCTCCTCCTTGCCGCTGTGCCTTTCCACTTTTATTCCTTCCACCCCTGGCCCATCCATCCTCAGACCACCACTGAGCAACCTGCTCTGGCAGTCAAGACCCCCCACCTGTGGTGCTTTCCCACCGACCCCTACCCTGGGCAGCACTGGATGCTTTCTCGCTAGCGCTCTGCCCCTTCTCCAGGCCTCAGGGTTATGTCCATCTCCCTTACTAGCAATTGAGCTTCAAGAGCCTTGTCTTTGTTCCCCAGGACCCAATACAATGATTTCCCTTAGCTAGTACTCCATAAATGAGCCCTGGTGGTGCAAAGATTAAGCACGCAACTGTTAACTGAAAGGCTGGCAGTTCAAACCCACCCAGCAGCTGTGTGGGAGAAAGACCTGGCCATCTGCTTCTGTAAAGATTACAGCCTAGAAAACCCTACAGGGCAGTTCTACGCTGTCACGTGGGGTCACTGTTGAGTCAGAACTGACTCTTCGAACTGCTAACCTTTCGGTTAGCAGCTGAGAGCTTTAACCACTGCACCACCAGGGCTCCTTGAAACAACAACAGTGCTCCACAAATGTTCGTTGAACAAAAATTCAAATTTCCAGTAGTTCAGATGCGTCAGTTAAAGACTAACAATTGGTGCTTTTGTTTCAAGCCCCGCTTTTCACTCTATTTTGAACTTCCCATAAATAATATAATGGATAAGTCTAGTTTTCCAGAGTTACTAATTATATATAGAAATCTGAAAGCTGCTTGGAATAGCCAAAAAAAGAAAAATCATTAACCTGAACTTTGACCTTATTTTAGACAGGGTCCCTCAACTTCTCGACTCTGCACATTTGAGTTTCAGCAGAACTTCTGTGAATATGGCTTCTGAGTGCCTCGTGCACAAGCTAGAGAAATGGACAGTTGAAGGATAATATAATTAGCAAATCTGTGGCTGAAAGTCATAGCCCAGTTCCCAGTTAATGAGCAACAGCAACCTGAAAAAGGTCTCCAGAGGCACGCCACAGAGCTCTATCACCTCCCACTCCATCCAGCACTTCCACCAATACCTTAGATGAAAAAGAACACCTGTGTATCAGTTATGCAGATGACAGATTAATGAACTAAAGATCAATCAAGATTCAAAAAGATTTTTACAAGCTATAGGAACTTTGAGCACTAAATAATAAGATGGAAAACTTAACAGCGAAAAATGCAATGCCCAGGATTTAGGTTCCAAAAACCAGCTGCATTGTAACGGCATCAACATAAAAAGTTTTATTAAACATTATGTGTCAGGTACTATGCTAAGGGTTTTACACAGATTATTTAATCCTTGTAATAGTCCTCTAAGCTGATAAGCACTATTATTAAATACATTTTACAGGTGTGGAAACAGAGAGGTTAAGGAACTTGCTCAGTGTCACCCAGCTAGGAAGGCGCATAACCAGAACTTAAACCAGCCACATGCACAGTGCCTCTCAGGGACAGACATGTATCAGCTTGCTTAAAAAAAAAAAAAAAAGACTGAAGTAAATCTTGGCTGCACTGAGGGAAGCTCAGAAGTGGTATCCCCACAGACCCACTGTCTTGGGGCTGAGCAGACCAGATCTAGAGAACAGTGCCACTACAATGGGGACCAAGGCACTGAAACTGACCCAGAGGAAGGTGGCCAGGATGAAGAAGGACCTGGTATGCTGCTGTAAGAGAAAAGACTGGCGAAATGTCACTCTCCCCAGCTCTCATTCTTACCTGGCCCTCATTCTCAGCAGCCGTCACGTCCTCTAGGCTTCCCTCTTTCTCTCTAAATACCTCTATGTCTTCAACTCCTGCCCCCATAGGCTCAAGTCCCTTGCTCCTTTCCAAGGTTAACCCATGCCAGTGCCTTCTTACATCTTCAGTTGCCAGTCCTCTGTGGTTCCTTCCCTTTAGCCCCTGACCATGCTCAGGCCTCCTCTGCAAGACAAGAAACCCCAAGGCTTCCTAGTTGCCAAATCTACTTATGCTATCTCAGCATTCATCCTCCTTGACTTCCCTGCACTAGTAACAAAACAATTGATTGCCCTTTCTTTAATATACACAGCTTAGTAAGTAAGCAGAATTAAGTCCGTGCGTACATTGTTTATTGGGTAATCCATACCTGTGTGTGGTTTAAAATCAGGAAAGTTGTGTGCCAGGGCTGGATCCTTTCACCATATTTATTGAATCTGTATGCTGAACAAATAATCTGCGAAGCTGGACTATATGAAGAAGAACGGGGCATCAGGATTGGAGGAAGACTCATTAACAACCTGTGATATGCAGATGACACAACCTTGCTTGCTGAAAGTGAAGAGAGCTTGAATTGCTTACCAATGAAGAACAAAGACCATAGCCTTCAGTATGGATCACACCTCAACATAAAGACAACAAAAAATCTCACATCTCATCCAATAAGCAACATCATGATAAAGAGAGAAAAGACTGAAGTTGTCAAGGATTTCATTTTATTTATATCCACAATCAATGCCCATGGAAGCAACAGTCAAAAAATCAAATGAAGTATTACTTTGGGCAAATCTACTGCAAAAGACCTCTTTAACGTGTTAAAAAAGCAAAGATGTCACTTTGAGGACTAGGGTGTGCCTGACCCAAGCCATGGTATTTTCAATCGCCTCATATGCATGCAAAAGATGGACAATGAATAAGGAAGATCAGTGAAGAATTGATGTCTTTGAATTATGATGTTGGCAAAGAATACTGAGTACACCATGGACTGCCGAAAGAATGAATAAATCTGTCTTGGAAGAAGTACAGCCAGAATGTTCCTTAGAAGCGAGGATGGTGGGACTTCGTCTCAAGCACTTTGGACACATTATCAGGAGAGACCAGTCCCTGGAGAAGGACATCATATTTGGTAAAATAGAGGGTCAGCAAAAAAGAGGAAGACCCTCAGTGAGATGGACTGACAGTGGCTACAATAATGGGCTCAAACATAGCAATGATTGTGAGGATGATGCAGGACTGGGCAGTGTTGTTTTCTGTTGTACACAGGGTTGCTAGGGATTGGAGTTGACTCGTTGGCACCTAACAACAACAATGTATACACACACACACACACACACGTATATGTTGTTGTATGCCGTTGAGTTGATCCTGACTCATAGCGATTCCATCTGACAGAGCAGAACTGTCCCATAGGGTTTCCAAGGAGATGTGTATGAGTCCTGTGCATGTGGGGGAAGGTCAGATCCCTTGAAGAGCAGCAGGAGTATGATAGCTGGTTGAATGGCGGTGGCAGTGGTGGGAGATATCAAGAGCATAGGCTTTTAAATCCTGGCTCTGTCACTTCTATGAGACTTTAGGCAAATTACTTAACCTGAGTCATGTGTAAAAGTTGGGTAACAGAATCTAGCACATAGGGTTGTTTATTAAATGCGAGAAGGTACACGAAGTTGTAAGACGGCATCCGGCACATAAGAAGAACTCAATGATTTTGAGATTAAAAACAACCACCTTCAGTACCATCATCTTCACATCCAAAGCTTTTACTATAAGCAGAAAAATCCTCTCATTCATTCATGCACACATCAAGCATTTATCAAGTCCCCCACTATTCCCGGTTCTTCAGAAGCTCAGGGTCAAGTGGGGGAGACACTGTTAATGAGCTGTTGCAACTCAACATGGAAGGTGCCTGGATGGAGACAGGCATGAGGAGGGACTGGCTGCAAAGACTTCTCAGAAGAGGTGCTGCTCAGGTGGAATTGAGAAGGCATAGGTGGTAGCAGGCAAAGCAGACTGACATTTCAGAAGGAGCCTCCTGTGCCAAGGCACAGAGGGATGAAATTGCACTGAGGGAGCTGCAGGGAGTCTGGTAGAGTGTGAGCCACAGTAGAAGCAGGGAGGCAGGGAGGCCAGGCAATGATGCAGACAGGCAGGACCTCATGGCTCATCAGGGAGTCTGAAATGACAGGAGCCTCTGGAGAGGTTCAAGTAGGTGATGGCCAGGCCGGTTTTCCTGAACGCTCTGGACATTGCTAAGGCATGTTGTCAAACAACTTTAGAAAAGAGATGGGCCATTTTACACCTGAGCTGGCAGCATCGCTCCTCTCACCACGGGTGCCCTCTTCCTCTTCAGAGTGCTTTTCCTGTGGCTCCCAGTGCCAGCTCACCTGTTCTGTGATAGCTCCTTCTCATGCCCATCTGCCTCCTCTCCCTCCCTAACAGATGCATTCCCCAATGTTCTCTCTCTACCTTATCTCTCCCTTGACAAGACCCTCACTGCCTTGGCTTCAGCTATCACTTCTGGACAGTAGACTCTGGCCCCCAGCCTAGCCCCATCCTCTACAGTGACCCAACTCTGGCACTTCCAGCCACCCAGGGCACCTTCTGCTGGACGCTCCCTCACCATTTCAACCTCTGCAGGAACAAAGCTTGCCTCATAATTCTCCTAAGAAATATTTCCTCCTCCTGATGTCCCCAGTTCTGTCAATGGCACCGTCCTGCTCTCAACCATCCAGCCTCAAACCTCAGTGTGATGCCTGGTTCATCCCTCACCCTCACATTCCCCAATCCAATCTCTTTCTTGCCCTAACGCCATATGCTCTTCTCACTCTGCCTCCACCCTCCATGTCTAATACTGCAGCCCTAATTCTTTCACTGGCCAGCTGAGAGGATCAGCCACCTGGCTCCTGTCCCTCTCCTTCATTGTATCGTGGACATTGCTAACATACCCAATTTCCTAAAACAACTACCTCGACCCTGCCATCCCCCACTCAAACCTTCAGCAGAATCGCTCTTCTGGAGGATAGAGCCCTGACCTAATTCTTTGGTTGCCACGACCCCCACCCCTCAGCTCTGTCTCTCACTGTGCTCCTCCATGCCTTCTAAAATCAGTTGCCATCAAGTTAATTCTGATTCATGGCAACCTCATGTGTGTCAGAGTAGAACAGTGCTCCAGAGTTTTCAATGGCTGATTTTTCAGAAGTAGATTGCCAGACCTTTCTTCCAAAGTGCCTCTGGGTGGACTGAGCCTCCAATCTTTCAGTTAGCAGCCCAGCACATTAACTGTTGCCACAACCAGGGCCTCGCCTCAGCAAACTGAATTACTTGGCACGTCCTGTCTAAGGGCAAGTGGGCCCTCCTCCTTGCACTATTCCTTCTGTCAAGAATTTTTCTCTCCCTCTCCTGTCCCCTTTACATCCTTAAAGTTTCTCTCAAGTGTTACTCCCGACCCACCCCAAGAGGTCTTCTCTGACTTGGGTTCCTTTAAGTTGGAAGTGTTCTCTTCTCTGTGCCTATCTTGTGATATTTGTCTCGTTCTATTTCCTAGGGACCAGTCCCTGGAGAAAGACATTATGCTTGGTAAAGCAGAGGGTCAGCGAAAAAGAGGAAAACCCTTGATGAGATGGACTGACACAGTGGCTGCCACAATGGGCTCAAGCATAACAGCAATTATGAGGGGACCGGGCAGTGTTTTGTTCTGTTGTACATAGGGCCGCTATGAGTCGGAACCAACTTGACGGCATCTAACAACAACAGCAACAACATCTCCTATTAGGACCCCTGCTGAAGCAGTGGTTAAGAGCTCGGCTGCTAACCAAAAGGTCAGCAGTTCAAATCCACAAGCCGCTCCCTGGAAACCCTGTGGGGAAGTTCTACTCTGTCCTGCAGGGTTGCTATGAGTCAGTCGGAATCGACTGGATGGCAGTGGGTTTGATTTGATATCCTGTTAAGGTGGTGTGTGTTCTTATTTCAGCCCTACTGCTAATCAGAAAACTGCTCGAGGGGCAGGACGCTCACTTTATCTTTCTAATCCCCCCAAGCATAGTGCTCTACCTACAGAAAGGGCTAAATAAATGTTTTATTGGGGTGGGGGGAAGGGGAATAATACGGCTGCCTTTGAGGGCTACCAAAGGGAGATGAGATGGGGGCCAGGGCAGCACCAGCCACACCCGTTGCCCTGTGCAGGATCAGTGTTCGCCTCTGGCTGCAGAAAGGGGTTTCAGACTGTTATAAAGCATGGTATGGCCAAGACTGCAGGGAAACAGCACCCCTGGGGGGCTAAATGCAGCCAAGGGCCCCTGTCACAACACTTCTAGGACAGCCTGCTAGTTCTGGGGCAAGGGGAGG
>NW_004443988.1:14898088-14912116 GCF_000243295.1 Trichechus manatus latirostris
GGGAGGGGAGGGAGGAGGGATGGCCAGGGAAGCAGCGGAAAGGGTTTAGATTTTGTTTCAGTTTAAGAACTCTGACAAAGCAAGCTCTCTAAAAACCAAACAGGCAGCTTCACAAAAGAGGCAGCTTCTCACCTCTGGACTTGACAACGTGGGGCTGACTGACCCCCAGGAAGGAGATGGCAGCCTGGGGACACAAGGTTCCTCCCATTTCTGGGATTCTCAGATTCTCTGTCCACCTAAGCTTGTCTTTATAAAACTCTTCCATATCAGTTTTTCTGCATTGTGCCTAGTACCCAGTAGGCACTAAATATTTGAGGAGTGAGGCACCAGATGACAGGGGTGCCAACACCTGTGTACTATTGCTTCAGGAAGCATTGTTAGTTACCTAATACAGGTTGATCATTAACAATTTCCTCTGTTCTTCAAAGTATCATCTAAGAGAAATTTTATTCTAGAATTTTCTTTTACCTCCAGTAAATTGAAGACTTAAGACACACTGTTTGATGGCTTACATTCTCATTGGTAAAACTATTCTAGAACAGAACTAGGGTGATTCAAACACTGTCCACTTAGAAGTCTAGTTAATGGAAATTCAATGGAAGGAGAAATACAGTTTGGTTGGTTAGTATTTATGCTGTAACTAATTAACAAAAGTAGAAGAAAAAAGGTTTATTTAAACCACTGAAACTTACTTCCAACTACCTTTTATACCTATAGCAAAGGTGTCTTTAAATACAAAGCTAGGGCATGTATCAGGGGGAAACGGTGGGCTCCAGACTCACCCTGGTGGTGCATTCACTAAGCACTCGGCTACTAACCAAAAGGCTGGCAGTTCAAATCCACTAGCAGCTCCTTGGAAACCCTATAGGACAGTTCTACTCTGTCCTATAGGGTGGCTATGAGTTGGAACCGACTCGACGGCAATGGGTTTGGGTTTTTTTGTCCCACCCACCTGAATGTTGGGGACTTTGAGGAATATCACTACTGATATCAGATGGATCATGGCTGAAAGCAGAGAATACCAAAAAGATGTTTACCTGTGTTTTACTGACTATACAAAGGCATTCGACTGTGTGGGTCATAACGAATTATGGATAATATTGCAAAGAATGGGAATTCCAGAACACTTAATTGTGCTCATGTGAAACCTGTACTTAGACCAAGAGGCAGTCGCTGGAACAGAACAAAGGGATACTATGTGATTTAAAGTCAAGACAGGTATGCGTCAGGGTTGTATCCTCTCACCATACTCATTCAATCTGTATGCTGAGCAAGTAATCCGAGAAGCTGGACTGTATGAAGAAGATGGCATCAGATTGGAGGAAGACTCATTAATAACCTGTGATATGCAGATGACACATCCTTGCTTGCTGAAAGTGAAGAAGACTTGAAGCATTTACTGACAAGGATCAAAGACTACAGCCTTCAGTATGGATTATACCTCAACATAAAGACAACAAAAATTCTCACAACTAGACAAATAAGTAACATCATGATAAATGGAGAAAGTATTGAAGTTGTCAAGGATTTCATTTTACTTGGACCCACAATTAACACCCATGGAAGCAGCAGTCAACAAATCAAATGACGTGTTGCATTGGTCAAATCTGCTGCAAAAGACAAAGTGTTAAAAAGCAAACATGTCACTTTGAGGACTAAGGTATGCCTGACCCAAGCCATGGTGTTTTCAATCGCCTCATATGCATGTGAAAGCTGGACAATGAATAAGGAAGACTGAAGAAGAAATGATGCCTTTGTATTATGGTGTTGACAAATATTGAATAGACCATGGACTGCCAGAAGAACAAATAAATCTGTCTTGGAAAAAGTACAGCCAGAATGTTCCTAGAAGCAAGGATGGCGAGACTTTGTCTCACATACTTTGGAGTTGACAGCGGGAGGGACAAGTCCCTGGAGAAGGACATCATGCTTGGTAAAGTGGAAGATCAGTAAAAAAAAAAAAGGAAGACCCTCAATGAGACAGATTGACACCGTTGCTGCAAAATGGGCTCATCCCCAGAGCGCTCAGTCACTACTACTGGTGATTCCTGGGCCACACACTCAGGCAGCTTCAGGCATCAAAGCAAAAAAACCCAAACCCGTTGCCAACAAGTGGATTCCACTTTTGGTGACCCCATATGTTACATAGTAGAACTGTGCTCCATACGGTTTTCTTGGTTGTAAATCTTAACGGAAGCAGACTGAGTTTCAGGCATCAGATGAGTTAAATGCATGTGCGAGCGTTTTGAAGGCCCTGGAATTCTAGAAAACGTCCTGAATATTGCCGTCAAAAGCTTTTGTGCCCAGTTGTTCCGTAGGCAATTCTGATTCCACTCGCGGCACGAGAAGGGTGGGGCCAAGGTGCGCTGGTCGCAGGAGATGGGGATGAACGCGCGACCCCTGGACAGTGGGAAGCCCCGACCCGGAGGCGGGAGCAGCCCGGGGAGGCAGCGCCTCCTACTCGGTCTTGGTATCTCCCACGTACCCTGACACCCTGAGGACGCCTTTCCCGCCGGCCGGGACCGGATCACGCCGGAGCCCTGGGGGTGGGGGGACGCCTCCCAGTGCCCCCAACCCCCGCATGGTCCCCGCAGTCCCCTACTCCTGCCCGCCAGCCCCTCCCCGCGGCGAGTGCGCCAGGTATACAGGTGTGGTCTGCCCGCCAGGTACAGTCAGCGTTAGCGCCAGCCGGGTTCCCTCCCACGCGTCCTGCCTACCTGGGTGTACAGCTCCGCTACCGCCATGGCAAGAGTGGCCAGGAGCAGCTCCAGGGCCGCGAGTTTGCCAGGCTCGGGGGGCTGGACCTGTGACTCTGGAGGCCCGTGGGGTGGAAAACCGTTTGCGCTGTTGTAGCGTAAATCACCGCTGGGCCATCTTGCTGGAGAAGTTTTCCAGAGATCAATACTTTGCTGAGGGTTGGCCGAGAGGGGGTAAAGAAGTCGCGAGCGAGGACTCCTCCGCCCTGGGATTGGTCCTTACGAGCATACCTTGGCGAGTCCTTGCTGCTATTGGCCGAGGCAGGGGCCAAGGAGCGACACCTCCTCCCCGCAAGCGCTGGGCGGTAAGGTGGGTCCGCCTCGCGGTAGGCGCAGAGCTCTCGGCCAACTAAAGGCTGCTGGTGGTTTCATACCTTGACGGGAGCTAGCACACTCTCGATTACTATAGCTTTCTAGTGAGTTTTGAAATTGGAAAATGTGAGTTCTCCAACTTTGTTCTTCCTTTCCAAGATTTTGGCTATTCTGTGCCCCTTGAAATCCCATATGATTTTAGAAACATTTTGTCAATTTCTAGGAAAAAACCAGCTAATATTCTGATGGGGATTGCATTAAATCTGTAGATCAATTTGGTGTGTATTGTTATCTAAATGATATTAAGTCTTCCGATCCTTGAACATGAGATATTTTTACATTTATTTACATTTTTTCAAAATGTTTTGTAGTTTTCAGAGTATGTTTTTCTTTTGCTAAATTTATTCATATTTTATTCTTTCTGATTCTACTGTAAATTTAATTTTTGTTCATTGCAAGTGTATAAAAGCACAACTGATTTTTGTATATTGATCTTGTATACTGCAACCTCGCTAAACATTTTTATGATTTCTAAGTTCTTTAGTGGATTCCTTAGGTTTTTCTCTACACAAGATTATGTCATCTATGAATAGAGTTTTACTTCTTTCTTTCCAATGTAGAAACCTATTATTTCGTTTTCTTGACTAATTTCCCTGGCTAGGACCTTAGGTACAGCATCTCACAGAAGTGGCATCCTTGTCTTGTTCGCGATCTTAAGAGAAAGCATCCAGTCTTTCACCATTAAGTAGGATGCTAGCTGTAGATTTTTTATAGATGCTCTTTATCAGGTTGAGGAAAGTCCCTTTTATTCCTAGTTTGTTGAGTGTTTATCATAAAACGTTGGATTTTGTCAAATGCCTTTTCTCCATTAAGATGATCATGTTGTTTTTGTCTTTTATTCTATTGACATGGTGTATTTGATTTTAGGTGCTGTCAAGTTGGTTGACTCATAGCAATCCTACGTACAACAGAATGAAATACTGCCCCATCCTGTGCTATCCTCACAATCTTATGATTGGCCCCACCGTTACAATGTGTCAGTCCATCTCCGTGAGGGGCTTCCTTTTTTTCTACTGACCGTCTACTTTACTAAGCATGATGTCCTTCTCCAGGAAATGGTCCATTATGATAACATGTCCAAAGTGTGTGAGACGAAGTCTTGCTATCCTCGCTTCTAAAGAACACTCTGGCTGTAAAGCCCTGTAGAAGGCACTTTTTCCAAGACAGATTTGTTTGCTCTTCTGGCAGTCCATGGTATATTCAATATCCTAGACAAACACCATAATTCAAAGGCATCAATTCTTCTTCGATCTTCCTTATTCATTTTCCAGCTTTTGCATGCTTATGAGGTGACTGACAAAACACCATGGCTTGGGTCAGGCACACTTTAGTTCTCAAAGTGACATCTTTGCTTTTTAACACTTTAAAGAGGTCTTTTGCAACAGATTTGCCCGATGCAATGCATTGTTTGATGTCTCGACTGCTGCTTCCATTAGGCATTGATTGTGCACCCAAGTAAAATGAAATCCTTGACATCAATATTTTCTCTGTATTACATTGATTTTTTAGATGTTAATTCAACCTTGCATTCCTGGGATAAACTGCACTGGACCTGGTGTATAATTCCTTTTATATGCTGTGGGATTGTGTGACAGTATTTTGTTGAGGATTATTGCATCCATATTCTGAGATATTATTATTCTTGTGGAGTCTTTGTCTGGTTTTGGTACGAGGGTAATATTGGCATCATAGAATGAGTTACGAGTTTGCAAACTTTGAAACTTAATTACAGGTAACATCCTTCTGCCCCACTAGTCCATGGGGCTAGTGATTAAATCTAATTTGGATGCTTCAATATCTCTAGATCTGACGTGGTGCCCAGAAAAGTGCTTAATAAATTAGTTGAATGAATGAATGTGTCATGACATAGAGGTGTTGTTGTTAGGTGCTGTTGAGTCGATTCTGACTCATAGTGACCCTGTGTACAACAGAATGAAACCCTGCCCTGTTCTGCACCATCTTCACAATCGTTGCTGTGTTTGAGCCCACTGTTGCATTCACTGTGTCAATTCATCTTGTTGAGGGGCTTCCTCTTTTCACTTACCCTCTATTTCACCAAGCATGATGTCTTTCTTCAGGGACTGGTCCCTCCTGATAACATGTCCAAAGTACCTGAGATGAAATCTCCCCATCCTCGCTTCTAAAGAGCGTTCTGGATGTACTTCTCCCAAGACAGATTTGTTTATTCTTCTGGCAGCCCATGGTATATTCGATATTCTTCCCCAACACCATAATTCAAGGGCATCAATTCTTCTTTGGTCTTCCTTATTCATTGTTCAGCTTTCACATGCATATAAGGCTATTGGAAACACCATGGCTTGGGTCAGGTGCACCTTAGTCCTTAAACTGACATCTTTGCTTTTCAACACTTTATAAGAGATCTTTTGCAGGATTTGCCCACTGCAATGCATCCATTTGATTTCTTTTTAGAAGATCCCAGTTATCTAGGTGATCTTCTGGTGTTTGTGCATTGTTACTTATGGTTTGTATACTATCTATGCCACATATTAGGGCCTCTAGTGTTGATCCTATTTTTTCTGATATGATCTTAATAGTCTTTAGTTTTATATTTAGGTCTTTGATCCATTTCGAATTAGTTTTTGTGTATGGTGTGAGGTATGGATCCTGTTTCATTTTTTTACAGATGAACATCCAGTTTTGCCAGCACCATTTGTTAAAAAGACTGTCTTTTCCCCGTTTGATGGACTTTGGGCCTTTGTTGAAGATCAGGTGACCAAAGGTGGATGGATTTACATCTGGGTTCTCGATTCTGTTCACTTGTCAATGTGTCTGTCGTTGTACCAGTACCAGGCTGTTTTGACTACCATAGCTGTAGAGTACGTTCTGAGGTCAGGTAATGCGAGGCCTCCTACTTTATTCTTCTTCTTCAGTAGTGCTTTACTTATCCAGGGCCTGTTTCCTTTCCATATAAAGTTAGTGATTAATTTTTCGATCTCATTAAAGAATGCTGTTTGTATTTGGATCAGGATTGCATTGTATTTGTAGATTGCACTCACAATGTTGAGTCTACCTATCCATGAGCATGGTATGTTTTTCCACTTATGTAGGTCTCTTGTAGTAGTGTTTTGTAGTTTTCTTTGTATAGCTCTTTGACATCCCTGGTTAGATTTATTCCTAAGTATTTTATTTTTTTAGGTGCTATTATAAACGGTATTGTTTTCCTAATTTCCTTTTTGTCTTTCTCTTTATTGGTGTATAGGAATCCATCTTAATTTTGTATGTTTATCTTATAACTTGCTACTCTGCTGAATCTATTAGTTCCAGTAGTTTTCTTGTGAAGTCCTTGGGGTTCTCTATGTATAGTATCATATCATCCACAAACAGGGATAGTTTTAAATCTTTCTTACCAATTTGGATGCCCTTTCTTTCTTTTTCTTGCCTTAGTGCCCTAGCTAGGACTTCCAGCACAGTGTTAAACAGGAGTAGTGATAAAGGGCATCCTCGTTTTGTTCTTGTTCTCAGGGGGAATGTTTTCAGCCTCTCTGTCGAGAATGATGTTGGCTGTTGGTTTTGTATAGATGCCCTTTATTATGTTGAGGAATTTCCCTTCTATACTTATTTTATTGAGTTTTTATCAGGAATGGGTGTTGGACTTTATCAAATGCCTTTTCTGTCTCGATTGAGATCATCATGTGATTCTTTTGTCTTATTTATGTGGTGGATTACATTGATTGATTTTCTAATGTCGAACCATCCTTGCATACCTGGTAGGAATCCCACGTGGTCATAGTGTATTTTTTTTTTTTATATGATGCTGTATTGGCTAGAATTTTTGCATCTATATTCATGAGAGATATCGGTCTGTAATTTTCTCCTTTTGTGTTGTCTTTGCCTGGTTTTGGTATCAGGGTTGTGCTGGCTTCATAGAATGAATTTGGAAGTAGCCCTTCTTTTACTATGTTCTGAAATAGTTTGATAGTATTGGAGTGAGCTCTTCTCTGAATGTTTGGTAGAATTCTCCAGTGAAGGTATCTGGGCCAGGGCTTTTATTTTTTGGTGTTGTTGGGAGTTTTTTAAATTACCTGTTCAATCTCTTCTCTTGTTATGGGTCTGTTCAGATTCTCAACCTCAGTTTGTGTAGTTTGTTTCTAGAAATTTGTTCATTTCCTGTAGGTTTTCAAATTTGTTGGAGTATAGTTTTTCATAGTACTGTATGATCCTTTTTGTTAGGTCTGTTGTAATGTCCCCCATTTCATTTCTTATTTGGGTTATTTGCATCCTCTTCTGTTTTTGTCAATTTGGCCAATGGTTTGTCAATTTTATTGATGCTTTCAAAGAACAAACTTTTGGTTTTGTTGATTCTATTGTTTTTTTATTCTCTATTTTTTCTCTGATCTTTATTATTTCTTTTCTTCTGGTGGCTGTGGGCTTCTTTTGCTGTTCTCTTTCTATTTATTTGAGTTGCACAGCTAATGCTTTGATTTTGTCCCTTTCTTCTTTTTTGATGTGTCTATTGCTATAAATTGACCTCTAAGCACTGCCTTTGCTATGTCCCAGAGGTTTTGGTATGATGTGTTTTCATTCTTGTTTGATTCCAGGAAATTTTCATTCCATTTTTTATTTCTTCTATTACCCAGTGGCTTTTAAGCAGGGTGTTGTTCAGTTTCCATGTATTTGATTTTTTTCCTTGTTCTTCCTCTTATTAATTTCTACTTTGGTGGCCTTGTGATCAGAGAAGATGCTTTATATTATCTCAGTGTTTTGGATATTGTTGAGGGTTGCTTTGTGGCCTAAGATGTAGTCTAGTCTGGAGAACGTTCCATGTGCACTGGAAAAGAATGTGTACTTTGCTGCTGTTGGGTGAAGTGTTTTATATATGTCTATGAGGTCAAGTTGGTGACTATGGACTTTAGATCTTCTGTATCTTTGTTGAGTTTCTTCCTACATGTTCTGTCCTTTACACCAAGAGTGGTGTGTTGAAGTCTCCTACTATTATTATGGAACTGGTCAATTTCCCTTTTCATTGCTTTAGAGTTTATGTGTTTTGGAGCCCTGTCATTGGGTGCATAGATATTTACTATGGTTATGTCCTCATGGTGGATTGTCCCTTTAATTATTATATAACGTCTTTATCTTTTATGGTGGATTTTGTTTTAAAGTGTATTTTATCTGAGATTAGTATTGCCACTCCTACTCCTTTTTGGTTGCTGTTTGCTTGATATATTTTTTCCATCATTTGATTTTTAATATGTTTGTCTTTGTTTCTAAGGTGTGTCTCTTGTAGACAGCATATTGATGGGTCCTGTTTTTTTATCCATTCTGCCACTCTCTCTTTATGGGTGCATTTAAGCCATTTACATTCAGTGTGATTATTGATAGATGTGAGTTTATGCTGTCATTTTGTAGTTTTTTTTTGTGGTGCTGACATTTTCTTTGTTCCTCTTACTCTTCTGTGCTGAATTCCTTTTGTGAATTTTTTTTGTTTCTTTCGTTTTTGTAGATTTTGTTTACTGACACTTTTTCTTCATTTTGATGAGTAGCTTTGTTAACTTTCTTTGAAATTTACCCCTATCTTCCTAAGTTTAAACCAGTCTTTTATTACTTGACAACGCCCTGACTTCCTCTCCATTTGAAAGTTCTATACCTACACAGTTTATTCCCTCTTTTATTGTTCTGATATTGTTGTCATTTACAGATTGACTTCTCTGGTTCCCGACTGTTAATTTTTTAGTTTTGTTTTATCTTTGAGCTTGATCGAGTTCTTTATTCCTTCATCTGGTGCTTAGGGTTCCAGGACTGACGTTTGTATCTGTTTTACTTAGTTTTTTGGGTCTTTGCCACAGAGGGACATCATGGTACTTCTGTCCATAGCGCCACATTGGCTCCGCCTCCATGTCGTTTGATTTCTTGACTGCTGCTTCCATGTGCACTGATTGTGGATCCCAGTAAAATGAAATCCTTGACAACTTCAATAGGTTCTCTGTTTATCATGATGTTGCTTGTTTGTCCAGTTGTGAGGATTTTTGTTTTATGTTGAGATGTAATCCATATCGAAGGCTGTGGTCTTTGATCTTCATCAATAAGTGCTTCAAGTCCTCTTTACTTTCAGGAAGCAAGGTTGTATCATCTGCATATTGAGGCTGTTAATGAGTCTTCCTCTAATCCTGATGCTGCATTCTTCATATAGTCCAGCTTCTCGGATTATTTGCTCAGCATACAAATTGAATAAGTATGGTGAAAGGACACAACCCTGACACACACCTTTCCTGACTTTAAACCACACAGCATTCCCTTGTTCTGTTCGAAACAACTGCCTCTTGGTCTAAGTATAGGTTCCTCGTGAGCACAATTACGTGTTCTGGAATTCCCATCCTCCACAATGTTATCCATAATTTGTTATGATCCACACAGGTGAATGCCTTTGCATAGTCAATAAAACAGATAAACATCTTTCTGGTATTCTCTGCTTTCAGCCATGATCCATCTAACATCAGCAATGATATCCCTCATTTCACTTCCTCTTCTGAATCCAGCTTGAATTTCTGGCAGTTCACTGTTGATGTACTGCTGTAACAGCTTTTCAATGATCTTCTGTAAAATTTTACTTGTGTGTGATATTAATGATATTGTTTGAGAATTTCCACATTCTGTTGGATTGCATTTCTTTGGGATGGGAACAAATATGGATCTCTTCCAGTCAGTTGGCCAGGTAGCCGTCTTCCTAATTTCTTCACATAGATGAGTGAACACCTCCAGCACTGCATCCGTTTGTTGAAATATCTCAATTGGTATTCCATCAATTCTTGGAGCCTTGTTTTTTGTCAGTGACTTCAGTGTAGCTTGGACCTCTTCCTTTAGTACCATTGGTTCTTGATCATATGCTACCTCCTGAAATGGCTGAACATCAACCAAATCTTTTTGGTACAGTGACTCAGTATATTCCTTCTATCTTCTTTTGATGCTTCCTGTGTCATTTAAATATTTTCCCCATAGAATCCTTCACTATTGCAACTTGAGGCTTGAATTTTTTCTTCAGTTCTTTCAGCTTGAGAAATGTCGAGCCTGTTCTTCCCTTTTGGTTTTCTATCTCCAGGTCTTTGCACATTTCATTATAATACTTTGTCTTCTGCAGCTGCCCTTTGAAATATTCTGTTCAACTCTTTTACTTCATCATTTCTTCCTTTCACTTTAGCTACTTTACGTTGATGAGCAACTTTCAGAATCTCTCCTGACATCCATTTTAGTCTTTTCTTTCTTTTTAATGACCCCTTGCTTTCTTCTTGTATGATGTCCTTGATGTCATTCCACAACTCGTCTGGTCTTTAGTCGTTATTGTTGAATGCCTCAAATCTATTTTTGAGATGGTCTCTAAATTCAGGTGGGATATACTCAAGGTCGTACTTTGGCTCTTGTGGACCTGTTCTAATTTTCTTTCAACTTCAACTTGCATATGAGCAATTGATCGTCTGTTCCATAGCTGGCCCCTAGCCTTGTTCTGACTGATGATGTTGAGTTTTTCAATCGTCTTTTTCCACAGATGTAGTCGATTTGATTCCTGTGTATTCCACCTGGTGAGGTAGCAACTGTATAATCCACATGAATACCATGTATATTCATTTCCTCATAGTATAAATGAAGATGAAGCTAATTCAACCACACAGCTGAATAACCCGGCTTTCTTTCTCCAGCCAAAGAAGTGCATCTGCATACATCTTCTTTGATCCTTATTCTATACTAAAAAATCCCCTGTACTCTCCCACATATATTAAAAATGTAGCCTTTGATACAGAATCACATCTTCAGTCTTTTGAAAGTGTAAGTTCACTGTGTTGTTGTTAGTCACCATTGAGTCAGCCTCAACTCATGATGACTCCATGCACAATGGAACGAAATGCTGCCTGGTCCTGTGCCATCCACACGATTGGTTGCAGAGTAGCCTGTTTTGATACACAGGGTTTTCACTGGCTGATTTTCAGAAGCAGATCACCAGAAAGATACATATACCAAATTCCCCTTGGCTGAATCTATTTCTCTGTCAGAGAATTCTAGTATATCTAGGCATGATATACTCTTGAAGGAAAAATGCTACCTTTTCTCTAATTGATTTTTTTGTTTCTTTAGATGTTAAGCAATTATCTTCTTTATCATATATACTGCCATGTTGTCCAGTATAAAAGTGGGGCTTGTCAACTTTTAAATTCCCAAGATTACTTAGAATCTCCATAAGAGGCCATATTTATGCTCACTAACTTCAAAAAAAAAAAAACACAACTGATTGTGTTGTTTTTTTAATGTGCTATAGATAATTTAAAGGACACTGACAAGCCTTTATATCCATATCTTTATTTGAACAATTTTCTATAATAGCTAGAATACAGCATTAATGATGCACATGTACTAAGTACAACATGAGATATCTATAAATTTAGCTCATAAATGTCATTCTGATATTGTTTTGGTTTTCATGTTAGCAGTAAGTGATATCTAAGGAAAACCTATGTTTCAAAGGCTTTTGTTGACAGGAGGTGCTTTATGAATTTTTTTTAATTTCACGTGAGATATGCTGGGATGCATCTGGTTTAAAACTAGTTTAGTTGATAATGGCTGTCACTTCTCAGCACTTCTGCTTCTTTTTTTAACGGATGAACAGTTCTCCTAAGAACTTCTCACAGATTAACTACACCACATTTTTTCTATGCAGATCAAGGTAAAATTCCTTCTCCAAATTGAACAAGGGAAAATATTCTGAAAAACTGTAATGTTCAATTTCATTGTAGTTAAAAGGCATATCCATTCCACAGCAAAATAATACGTTAAATACAAAATACAATATGTTAAATGTCATGAGCTCGTTTCTATTATGCAACATTGTTAGAGCAATTTAACAGAAAAAAAATCAATGTTAATCCAGGATCCCACAAAAATACGTAACAAGAATCATAAATTATACATATCCACATCTAAGCGGAAAACAAACACCATTTGTGGGAAAAAAATTAAAAATTAAAATTAAGTGGCTCACATGATTTGGAGAGCCTGAAATGTAGGCTGAAAATTTTATAACATATGGTATTATTAAGATATTTAAAACTACTGACTTTCAAAAATGCATTAAAATGTACTGATCTTACATATACCAGTTTCAACTCAAAAAAAAATTTTCTTTCCAACAGTTCAAGCAATATTACAATACTAAGGAAATGTTAGTCATTTTCAAACATTTTGTGAATCTAATAACACCCATTTAATTAAGCTAATGAACATTTTAGCTAAACAAATTATAAAATGCATTTTGGCAGATATTTTACAAGTACTTTTCAGTTCCTGGTCTATGGAGAAACTGTACTGTAATTCCAGGTTGATTAATTTAAAATAATACAAGGGATTAGAATTTAAAGCACTCTTTCCTGTTTTCACTCAACCTTTTTTATAGTACAAGGTTCTTATAATTTCTTTTTAAAAGAATGCCTGTGAAAGATTTTAGAGAGTTGTACCCTTTATTAAAAATGGGTTAGTAGAAAATAAGACATTTAAGTATTACCAAGAATCTGATTTATCTATTTCTTCCATATGTTTATTTGCTTACTCGTGACACAGAATTCCCACAAACTCAGGAACATTCTCTAAGCTGACATTTCATTGGCTCTGAGATTGCTGCTGCCCCATAATGCTGGTCCCTGTTTGGAAATAACAGAAAGCAAAGGAAGAAGAATGTACAGGAGGGAGAGGGTCATGCAGGAAGGTAAGAAAGGAATTAGTGGTTGGAGACAACACCCAACCAAAACCCTCACAAAACCATACGCAACAGGGCAAGATATCCTCTCTAGGCAAGACATCCTTTACAAAGGGAAAGTTCCAGAGAACTTAAGGCAGCTCTAGAAGGGAAGGGAGAAGGGGTTAAGGCGGCCCTCACAGCACTGCCTGAGAACAAATCACAATGCACTTATCTATGAACACAGGCCACAGCACAACAGAGCCTCTCTAACCCACGTGCACACAGCACATCTTCTAGCTCAAAGCAAACACCTGCAGGCATGCACACATTGCAATGTTCAATCCCATGCTGACTGGGACCTGGCCTGCCCCGTGGACAGCCCTTAGGAGATGCCCAGTGGCTTGGACTACTCAGTGATGGGGTGCTAAATCAGGGAGGGTGGTCAAGCCTGAGTACCTGGGGCCTGGCCTGCAATTGCAGGCTCTCTGCAGGCTGTACAGCTCATCTGGTGGCTCCAGCAGGGGCTCTGGGGGAGTATGTTTTGAAAGAAACCTTCCTCTTAACTTTAGGGAGGCTTTCGCTGCTTCCTGTCTCTTTGGTTGAGGCTACCTGATACCTAATTAATGATCCAAACACAGAGCATTGCACCCTCCAAGGGTCAAACCTTGTTACAACAGGTCACTGCAACAGAAAAGAAACCACCTGGCTCTGAGCGCTTCATCCACTAGAACAGATAACATAGCACTTGGCACCTGCCCAGTCCCAGGTGCTAGCTGGAGAGCACCCCTTGCTGGCCCTGTGGTGCCCCACAGGTACCAGGAAGAACAGAATGTCACCTCACAACAACCACTTTTTAAAGTCCCCTGCCTCGCATCTGCCCACACTGCCCCTTTGGCCTCTGGGAAAGCGGGAACTGCTCGACCGCAGGCAAGTCGCTTCGTTAGCTCTATCTCACGTTATCATCAGCACATGATGTAGTCCTACCCTATCTGCTACCGTGAGGATAAAACAAGGTATCAGAGAAAGAGCACTGAAGTAAAGCATGTCTGGACACAAGGTACTGTTTCTGTACAACTTTCAACAGGAGAATTGAAGGGTCACTAATTTTTTGCTTTCTGTTTTATCCTAAACAGTCGAAACTACCCAGAGGATCTTTGATTCTGCCTCCTGGGGAACAAACTGGTGAGACTGTGTGTGTGTGTGTGTGTGTGTGTGTGTGTGTGT
>NW_004443988.1:14912216-14927705 GCF_000243295.1 Trichechus manatus latirostris
GTGTGTGTGTACGTGTGTGTGTACGTGTGTGTGTACGTGTGTGTGTACGTGTGTGTGGGGGGGAGAAAGAGAGAGACTGACAGACTGGAGACTGACTTTGAACACTGTGTGTGGACTTCTCAGGATGGTGGCAGGTGCCCCTTTACCTAGGGTGATCAGGAAAGTTTTTTCTCACAAAAATCACTACACTGAAATTCTAGTAAAATGAATCATCCAAACTGACCCAAATCACTTATCTCCTACCAGTTAGCTTTGGAATATATTTTTGTGCTTTTGCACTTGATGGAAAAAGTATCAGGTTCATGGGGAATTTTCAAAATTTCCAATGGAATCATGAAGCTACACTTTATGGATTTTATCCCATATTCATCTTCCCCTTCTCTTTAGAGTTACCCTTAGGCATATCAATGCCTTAAGAAAAGCTGCAAGAAGGGAAAGTGCTTCTAAGTTTCAGCTTTGCCTTTCCAGGGTGTGAGATGAGGGGCCACTGGAACAAAGAACTGTTGTGGGTTTCAGGATCTTCCTTTGAATTCCTATTGTGCATAATAGAGGAATTATGAAAAAGCAAAATAGTGATAATGTTGAAGCATGTCTTGCAGAGAAGTAAGAACAGCAAGAAACTGTGCAAAGACTGGCTGGCAGGTACGCCAGTAGGCAGATCAATGGAGCCCTGAGAATGGACAGCGCTCACCTGCCTTCACTGCACAAAGAGCAGGGCGACAGCCAGTGAAGGGCTCTGTGACGAGGTGAGGAAAGAGGACGGAAAGCGGATAAATAAAAGCTGGAGAGGGCTGGTGGAGCTGTGTTTGTAGCTGGGTGAGACAGCACAGATGGACAGAAGGAAGGGTGAACAGTCCTCAAACTGTCCAAAGGATATTCATAGTGAGCAGAATATCGTTGCACCCTCAAGAAAGTAGTACAGAGAGTCATTTATTGGGTCTTGGGGTCCCATAGTTGCAAGCTATTCAGGCTATGACTAAAAATCTTTAGGCTACTAAGAAGTTAATTAATCTGGGGTTCTGGGTAGGCCTTGAGGAAGTTGGAACTCTGGAATAGCAGAACCTTTGTGTTTAGAGTTGGCATGGGGGAGTAGGGTGAGCCCCAGCCCAGGCATGGAACAGGGCTCCAGCATGCCACAGTGGAGAGACAGGAAGAGGGAGAGAAGGCCCAGACCAGACAGGCTTCAGGGGATGAACTATCTGGGAGTAAGATACAGGCTGCTATGGCATGGGAGGTACAGTGTGATCCTGAAGACCTGACAAGATTCAGGGTGTACGTGGTCTGAGGTGGGCAACTACATCATAGTCACATTTTTTTTTTTTTAGCAACTCCCCTAGCCAATCCCCATCTATGTGTTGGAGTCTACCACATTCAGTACTAACCAAATGGTCAAAATAGTTAATTGTTCATTGAAAACTACATTAACAACCAGGGAAAATTGAGAGAATCTGATTGAATCAGGAGTGTTTTTGGTTGATTTTGCAAATAAATAAACATATTCAAACAGAATACAGCAGTACATGATCCAATAATGATCATCTAACTAATTAACTTTCAAATAATACAAACACAGTGGGACTTCTTAAAGGCATGTACACAGATCATGTACATTTAAGAAAGGTTATGGGTACAAGAGACTTGTGATTTTACATTTTATTACTCCCTCAGAATTAACAGGCCCCAAACACTGGTGTGTCCAGCAGAGGGCGGACTTATTCTGTAACTGCAGCTCACTTCTCTAGGATCCAAGCACTGAGAGGAGAGAATTTTAGAGTCAGCTGTCCAACTCTCTTATCTTCAAGTTGAGGAAACTGAGGCCCAAATAAGTTAAAAGACAGTGCTTACCTTTCAATAATCTGTATCACGGATTTGAAACTGTTTGATTTCCATTTATATTGCACACATTTTAGTATGTCATTTTTATAGATCATCTAGCAGTTAATTATATAAATCTATGATTGTAATTCAGAACCAGAGTTTCTAATGAAAACTAAGAATTTGCTTTTGCACAACCTAATGATGTATTGTATGACAGTCTAGGAAAAATGGAGAATATGTTTAATTAGAATTTCAGAATAAAAACTTACAGAATCTGGGTCTGATTGAACCAAATCCTCTATAAAATTCAACATCTTTGATATATTTCTTATATAAGTCTTCTTAAACTATTCCTAATATGATGTTTTTTAAAGTATCTAGTGGTATCTGAGAAAATTTATAGCCTAAAAAAAAAATTAAATATTTATTGTATAACTTCTTTTGCATAATTTATAAGATAATCAAGGTTTTAAGACTTGAATCAAGAATATTCTGACAATCCTTTCTAGAAGTGATTGAGATTAATTCTTAATAAATTGAGAAGAAGAAACAAAACCCGTTAAGGTTGAAAATACACACTGAAGGAATCAAATCTGGTAAGTGAAAATAAGTCACTTCACAGAACACTGTACTGTGATATGGTATCATCTGGGAAAATTAATAAGCAAATCCACATAATGCATCCTGAATAAATAACGACATCACAATAGCCACTTCGTCTAATCCTACCCCTAAATGTCAAACAGTCTGTCACATGAGTACATAACGTGCCAGTGAGTGCTACTTAATCTCAGTCACCAGTTTCCTTGGCAGGCGCATCTGTAGGTATCTGCACATAATCCAGTGAAAACTGTGATCTGACTAAACTGTTAAACAGCTGATAAAAAAGCAGCTTACTGTTGTAGTGCCTAATGAGAATACCACTTACATTTTCAAGAACACAGTATGTAGCAGCAAATTAAAATGTTTGGTAAACTACAGTACAAACAAATGGACATCTATGCTATACTGCAAACCAAGAGCTCTTTCAGTATCTCTACATAATAGTGACACAAAGAAGGCAGTTACTTGACCAATTACTTTACATACTGCCTGTTTGTTTTCTTCATTCCAGTTCGACGGTATTCCTAAATTGATGTGTACTCAGTGGCAATTTCTCGTTCAGTTCTTGTTTAGCTCAAAGGATGTTCTTTATTGGCTCCTTTCTAACAACAGCTCATACATGGAATTCAAATTTTTTATACCATTTAAATGCAGTGCTAAGGATTGAAAATAAATGTTGGCAGCTGAAGACACATTTTTCCTCCCTCCCTTCCTTCCTCGCTCCCTCTTCTCCTCTCCTTCCATTACTCACATGCATGTAAACTTGGGGTGCCTGCCTGAACAGGGAAGAGGGCTGCTATAAAAAGCAATGCAGCACAAGGAACCTATCTTTCTTCCCAGGTGATGAAAGCTTCTAGGGAGATTTCCAGTTAATAACCTCGTTTGGGAGATAATCAGTACTTCAATAACGTGTTTTCAGTAGCTCAATGGAAAGAATGGGTTCTTATTTCAGGCAAGAAATGTATTGTCAGTGTTTGCCTTGCCATCCAGCTCAGACCCGTGAGATGAACCCCAGGCCCAGGCTGGCTGGAATCTGGATGGTTTCCAGCGCGAGGGAGGATGGGTTGAATGGAAAGGTGACAGGAAAGGTGTGTTTAGCATCCATAAGCAGCTGAGGAGAGTCTTTCCTGTCTCGTAAACGCATCTGAGAAGGTTAAAAAAAAAAGAAGAAAAAGACAAACAAAAGCATCAATTCTTTGAATCTATAAAGACTTTTTTCTGCCAAAAATTCTACCAAAAAATCCCCAACTAATGAAGAATGTTTATCTTTGTTTTCAAATCACTCCATTTCCCCAATAAATGGTTATGAAAAAGTTAATGGAGTGTAAAAATAAGATAAAATTATATAATCAAAGATAAAAAATACATTACCCTTCAATCAGTTGTAAAATTTCCATTCAGAAGAATACATTGGTGGATCAAAGGAAAAAAAAAAGTCTGAGAGATCTTACCTGTATGGTACGAATAAATGATGCAGAGACTCTTTCTTCAAACTCGTGAACTGGAGTATACAAAAACAACACTTTGACAATCTGCAAGCAACGAGATGATTACAGTTTTCAGTATATTATCAAATACACACTGAGCACCTAGAATCTGAAAAACGAAAGGGATCTGTGCACATGTTCATCTGCTCTGCTCAGGGCTGGGATAGCCTGAGAGAGGAGAGAGAGTTGGTCTGAAGGGCACGTTTACCTTTTGTTATTTTAATTTTTATAATAATGTATTTATGTAATATTTGTATAATTTTTAAAGAAGCATGAGAGGCTTGGGAGAATATTCAAAGAGTATAAAAGAATAAAACATGAATAGTAAAAGTGCCTCTACTCCCATCTTCCAATCTCCATAAGCAACAATTGTTACCAGTGTCCTGAGTATCTATTTAGCTATTTTCTATACATACTCTAGTTTATATTATTTTTACACAAATAGGGTTTACTCTATTAACAGCATTCTGCAACTTGCTTTCTTTATAGATCTCCAGCTATATTTAAAAATAATGGAACTAAATACTATTTCTTTTGAATGGTCTTTTAAATCATATTTTTACAAAAGATAAGTTATCAATGAATAATACAGAGGCCTTTAAAATTAACTAATAATTAGCGGTTAGGAAGGGCTTAAAAAGGTATCAAATTAATTTCTTTTGTAAAATGGTCACATCTCTTTTCTAATTAAAACAAATCACTGTCAAAATAAGATAGAAAGATGTTTCCATTTTCAAGGTATTGTTGAGGGCTGTGCTGTCCAGTACAGGAGCCACTAGTCATATGTGGCTATTTAAATTAAAAAAAAATTGAAAATTCAACTTGACAGTGCTGACCTAGAGGCAAAGAATAAATTAAACACCAGAGAGATGTGAATTAGAAAGCAGGACTGTTTATCAGGTCTGTGAGGGATTAAATGAATCAGGCGATCACCCCTCAGGGCCAAATATTAGGACTTAAAAAAAGTCAGACCACTTTGTTAAATAAAATTTGCATATCTATCTCACTCTGTGAAATATGTGCTTAAAGTATATAAAGTACATTAAGGTATAAAGTGTATTCTTTAAAAGTTGGATGACAGCAAATTTCTATGAAGTCAGGTTTTCTCCAATGTATTCTAACTTTCCACACTTGGCAGAAATGGGGGAAAAAATTCTTAGGACCATTACTCAGTAATGTAGCTCTGCTTCATTCTTAGCAAGAATTATGTCACTAGGAAAGTTCAGCACTAAGAAGCTGCCAATCTTAATTCCCATTATATAGTGACTGAGATCTGATTGTAATACTGGATACAACTGAAGATCTCTATGTTATGAGATATGGAACAAATATTAAGAAAGTCCAAGAGTCAGCACAGAAAATAACTGGGGAAAAGAAAAATGGCCACCGTCATGCCTATGTCTTGCTTCACGCTGTTACCATTGTCTTCAAATGCCCTTCCCTTCCTCTCACTTCCTCCAGTTCTAGGCACCCTTCAAAGTCCAGCTTAACAGACCCTTCTCTGAACCAAGTAAGTTCTCACACCTAGTGCTCCCTTCAGACCTCTTACTATAGAGCTTACTGGACCCTCTTATAACAGAGCCAGCTCCGTACAGCTCTGTCTTCCCTACTAGACTGCACGTTCCTTAAAGGCAGGGATTGTTCCTTATTTACTGAAGCATCTCACTTAGCAGCAAGTTTGGTGCCGTGAAATAAGAACTCAATCATTTGTTGAATTGAAAGGAATGAGAATTGTCTGTCTTAAAAAAGAGAAGTCTAAAGAATCCCTCAATCAAATAATATAGAAAATTATTTTATGGAATATATACTTCATGAGAATGTACACCTCACGAGAACAGGGACTTTGCTTTGTTCATGGATGTAGCTGATTGCCTGGAACATTACAGAACACTGTAGGCACTCAATGAATATTTGCTGAATATTGAATATGGATGACTGTGATTAGCACTGAAATGTATTACTTTCTGGTGAAATCTCCTTTCCTTAAGATCTGTAGAGATATACATCTCTGACACAGATGAAGTCAGCTTAGAGACAAGAGAAATAACTAGAACACCTCTTCTCTAATAATCATCTCTGATAAATGTTCAATTATTTCATAATAGGCAAAGTTGCTTTACCTGGAGAGTAGTTAATGCATTACACATGGAACAAATGGCTTCTGCATCTTCATCTGTTTTCTTTTTCACTTGCAAAAGCTGAGCAGCTTGAATAAGAGGTTCTAGAGTTTCTTTAGCCCCACTGTTCATCAGATTCTTATCACGGAGCCATTCTTCTAGTTGACTGACATTGTACCTATGCCACAGAGAGAGAGAGAGAACAAATTTGCTGAATGTTGTCATAAATGTCTTAATTTTTTGGTGTGGCCTTGTTAGGATTTTATGTTAAAATGACAGGCAGTATTTTTGTTCAATTTTCTTAAATCTCATCAGCTGTGCTTAAAATGGTGTCATTATAAATAGGTATGAGGCTTATAATCTTAATTATGTAAGATTAAGTGACTAGTAAATATACTTTAACTGAAGGTATAAATGTAGTTACTATAGCAAAAGTTATGAAATAAGACTTGCTAATAAACAACAAAGAACACATAATATGGCTGTGTCCTATTGAACAGCTGACCAGAAAACACTTCATAGGTCCTCTTACAATTTCAGAGATGAGTTCCTTTTGGGAGGTGAGAACTGACAATTCTGTAAATACTTTCTCTTCCTTAAGGCAAACTCCAGGCTAGTTAACTGAAACACTAGATCCCCCCATATCTCCCTTGTGCTCACACCCTATTTGGGGAAGAGCCTACGCAGTGGAGACAGTGGCGTGAGGACTGCTCAGGAATGGAAGAGAAGGACAGGTGAGGGTCACTGGAGGAAACAAACTACATAGACGCTGAGGTCTCAAGAGCTAGCCAATCAAGTGACAGTGGTTTGCAAACTAAAATTGAGGTAAATGGACACAATTAGACTTAGTGATCAGGCAAGTAAGAGGCATTATGACGTTGCAACAGACAACTTCACATTTATAAGCAAAGCTTACAGAGAAATAAATTCTACTTCCTGTTCTTAAAGTTAATTACAACTGAATTTGATTGAATTTGGGTCAAAATGGAAAACTTGAAAAGAACGCCAAGATTTCCTGAGGTTGAGTAGTTTAAAGACTTTTGTAGGAGAAATTTTTTTTTCCTTCTTTAGTGATTATTCTATCTGTTTTAAAATAAGTGTTTGCAAAAACAAAATAAATTCTATTATGATAAGGAGGTTATGCTGGGGAGGAGTAGGGCATAAAATTGAGTGTAGCTTTTCTTTAAAATATGGAAACCCTGGTGGCATAGTGGTTAAGAGTTTGGCTGCTAGCCAAAAGGTCAGCAGTTCGAATCCACCAGGTGCTCCTTGGAAACCGTATGGGGCAGTTCTACTCTGTCCTATAGGGGTGCTATGAGTCAGAAGTGACTTGACCGCAGTGGGTTTCTTAAAATATAGAGGGGCATATTTCAAGTGTTAGCAAAAGATCTGTTAAATTTGTTATTGTTGCCATAGGTACAAAAAGTTATTTTGTCAAAATATATCTCTAAGAGTAGTCAAACATTAGAAGTCACTATAATTTGATACTTTGTTATTGTATAACTAAAACACACACAAGAAGGAGCATCTTGAGGTATTTTTTCATCGTCTCTACACTCCCTCAACGAGCTAGCTTCTCAGTGGAGCAAGGTTTCCCACTAAGTAATGAGAAGAGCCGACTGGCAAGGCAAGGAGCAACAGCCAGTAAGATCTAGAGAAACTCAGCCAGGGCGAGAGAAAGTGGTGCCAAGCACTTTCTCCTGCTGCTTGGCCTCCTGGCAGCGAACATCAAGTGCACTGATCTCAAACAAGTAACCAGCTGGCCACAACCCTGGCAGGCCAGCCAGACCTCTGGAGATGCCATCAAGGTGTGGGCATTTGCTCACCTGATCTGCATGCCTTTACTCCACGAGCACACGTCCTTCCGCAGAAGGAGGTTGTTCAGGGTGACAGCCCCCACGATGTAGAACATCTGCTTGACCACCTGCTTGATCAGTTCTGGGTCCATGCCGTGCTGACACATGACCGAGTGGAAGGAGTTGAGCTGCTGGATGATGGAGTCCAGGGTGTAGGCGCCCTCGTCGGCGATACTGGAGGTCCGCTTTCTTAGCCCTGTGGGCTTCACCCCGGACATGCCCTGAATTGTTTCATGCTCCAGCATGCCTGAGACTGTGGAGGTTTTTAATTGTTAAAAGAGAAAACTTGGAAGAAAACCTGTTTTCGTGTGCTTGCAAATGCCCGCGTGCATACACACAAATATACATTCAATTGAGAAAAACCATTTGAGCACCAAGATCAAGGGAAAAGGAACATCACAAAAAAAGGGCCTCTGGATTTTAAACTTTAATGAAGGAATAATTCTTAAATACAAAAATCACCATAAAATTAAAAATATTAACGGTGTAATTTCTAAAATAAGCAGCAGTAACCTTTTGATAGCACAACTATGGTACCTTAGTGGGGTTTTTGAGAAGACAGGTGCATAAAAGATAGGAATAAGCACTCTCTAGTGATATCTGAGCCCCAGAGACAAGCACATCAAACAGCAAGAAGGGCGAGACCCTGGGAAACTGTCTTGGAGAAGACTCGGGAGAGTGTGCTAGTGTGGACTGGAAAGCTGGCTCTTGTCCTGGGCATCCCACGTAACAGAGAGGCCTCGCTAGCCTCAGCCTTCCAGGACTTGGGCTTCTCATCTGCAGCACTGCTGCTCCCTCTCCTGTGCCGGCACAGCATTTGGCCTATGTCTCCCCTAGGATGTTTGCAGGATGACCACTTCCTGGAAAGCAGGCGCCATGCCCAACTCACTGTTATATCTCCTAGTACTGAATGCAGCTTCCACAGAACTTCATACTGACTCAAAACATTTGTCCTTGTTGCTGTTGTTGAATGACTGGGAAATAGGGATAGGGATCTAGAGTGGGACATCTTAGAGATAAAATTGTTGTTTAGATGATAAAAATATTTTTTGCCTAGAAGTAGAATATTGGCTGAAGCTGACTTTTTTTTTTTTTTTTAGGGGGAATTTTTATTTTATTGTGCTTTAGGTGAAAGTTTACAGCGCAAATTAGTTTCTCATTCAAAAATTTATACACATTGTTTTGTAACATTGGTTGCCATTCCCACAATGTGTCAGCACTCTCTCCCTCTCCCTTTCCACCTCAGGTTCCCCCTGTCCATTCATCCAGTTTTCGTGTCCCTTTCTGCCTTCTTATCTTGCTTTTGGGCAGGTGTTGCCCATTTGGCCTTGTATACTTGACTGAACTAAGAAGCATGTTCCTCATGTGTGTTACGTTTGTTTTATAGGCCTGTCTAATCTTTGGCTGAAAGGTGAACTTTGGGAGTGGCTTCAGTTCTGCATTAGCAGGGTGACTGAGGCCATACTCTCTGGGGTTCCTCCAGTCTCTGTCAAACCAGTAAGTCTGGTCTTTTTTTGTGAATTTGAATTTTGTTCTACATTTTTCTCCTGCTCTGTCCAGGACCCCCTATTGTGATCCCTGTCAGAGTGGTGGTAGCCGAATACCATCTAGTTCTTCTGGGCTCAGGCTGGTGAAGCCTGTGGTTCATGTGGTCCATTAGTCCTTTAGGCTAGTATTTTCCTTGTATCTTTCGTTTTCTTCATTATCTTTTGCTCTGGATGGGATGGAACCAATAGGTGTATCTCAGATGGCTGCTCACAAGCTTTTAAGACCCCAGACACTACTCACCAAAGTAAGATGTAAAACATTTTCTTTATGAACTATGTTATGTCAATTGACTAGATGTCCCCCAAGACCATGGTCCCTAACCCTCAGCCCCAGTAACTTGGTCCCTCAAGGAGTTTGGATATGTCTAGGAAGCTTCTATGATTTCTGCTTGTGCTGGCTTCCCCTATATTTTGTTGTCTTTCCCTTTACCAAAGTTGACCCTTGTCTACTATCTCGTCAGTGATTTCTCTCCTCCCCATCCCTCCCTCACTTGTAACCATCAGAGATTTTTTTTTTCTTCTGTATGTAAACCTTTTTCTGGGTTTTTATAATAGTGGTCTCATACAATATTTGTCCTTTCGTGATTGACCTATTTCACTTAGCATAATGCCCTCCAGATTCACCTGCGTTGAGATGTTTTGCCAATTCATCATTGTTCTTTATTGTTGCACAGTACTCCATTGTGTGTAAGCACCATAATTTGTTTATCCATTCATCTGTTGATGGGCACTTAGGTTGTTTCCATCGTTTTGCTATTATGAACAATGCTGCACAGAACATGGCTGTTCATATGCCTACTCGTGTGATGGCTCTTATTTCTCTAGGATATATTGCTAGGATTGGGTTTGCTGGATCCTATGGTATTTCTATTTCTAGCTTTTTAAGGAGGCGCCATATCGTTTTCCATAGCAGTTGTGTCATTTTGCATTCCCACCAGCAGTGCATAAGAGTTCCATTCTCCCTGCAACCTCTCCAACATTTGTTATTTTGTTTTTTTTTTTTTTGGTTTGCGCCTGAAGCTGACTTCTTTACATCTGTGTTACCTCTTGCTTTTTGCCTACCTAGGTTGCTTTTAGTTCATGACCTTTTAGGAGACAACTGAAAAAATCACTGCTGTCTCCCACAGCTTTTTCAGCTTTTCATGCTTCTAGTTGATTAACTGTGGGCCTACGATGGAAAATGAAATATTATGAGCCCAAAGAAGGGAAATGAAAAAGTTGTGGGAAAACACATACGTAGGTAAAGAAAAGGTAGCTCGAAAAGAAAGAGTAGTTGGGATTAACTTTAAGAGCCTGCTGATAATTTGCCTGAAGATAATAGTTTTGTTTAACATAAAAAAAATTATTTTTTTAATTCAATGCATTCAAAATGAACAGCCTCTAATTTGTACATGCCTCCTAATTCCATCTCATACATGCTACTTCCTTTCACATTCCAAAGGAACACAGACAGGACAATACATAAATTAACACCCAGAGTGACTGCACACATATAAAGAGGGGTGCACGGAATCACACATTTGGCTGAACACACACATGTTCACACCCACACCCTAGCCGCTCAGGAGCTGCCCTGACAATAAGGCACTGCTACTTTAAACCAAATTGCCTTTAACACTTCCACAGGGCCCACGGGGTGTACTAACTCAGCATGGAGTGCCTTCTTCACAGAAGAAAGGCCTGGAGATCTGCTTCCATAAAGATTACAGCCAAGAAAACCCTATGGAGCTCAGTTCTACTCTATAACACATAGGGTTGCAGTAAGTTGGAACCGACTCAAGTAACAGGTTTGTTTTCTTTGGCTCCTGGTTCATTCTAGGGCAAAGCGCACACATTCCCAACCTCATTAATTTAAATGGGCCCCTAGGAAGCCCTATGTTGTAGTGTTCTCCTAGGTTAAAGTTTAAGATGTTTTGGAAACTTGGTAAGGCATGAGATCTATGCTGAGTATATAGCATGACCCAATCGTAAGAGACAGGCATTCTACATCAGGGAGGACAACCAGATACTGCCATTCTGAACACGTGATAGCTGAGAATTTGATGTATCCCCAGCTGGTCATCACTGGGTTTCTGGGATTCCTCAGCTAATTTTGGGCTCATGTTTCCACCTAAGTTCCCTTACTACTTTATGTTCTCCTGTATGAATACATGCCCTAAAACATGTGTCACTGGTGGGCAGCTGTGGTGGGCAGACTGCAGTGCTCAGCAGGGCCCTGGCCTTACCGATCATTGGCTGAAGGATGTTCTCTAACACCCGCACAAGCTGTTGGTAGATCTGAATGGCCAAGTCACTCAACACTTGCCGATACTCAGCCAGGTCAAAATTGGTTAGGCAGTGTTCGTTCTGGCGAGATGTGTTGTGTTTCATGAAGCCCTAGGGTCATAAGGCAAAGTTAATGATACACATGAGCAAAATGTCTCTTCAGTCTGTTTAACCATCTCCAGTTTCATCAATATCCTCTTGCTAAACTCTCTTGGAGGAGATGCGGCTTCCTTTGTCTTTGCTTTACAATACCTCCCTAAGCCAAGCACTTGATTACTGCAACCACCTCTTAGTAGATGTTCTCAGCTTTTGGCTAGCCCAGTGTCCTTCTGCCCCAGACATAAATGCCAGGATAATCATTTTCAAATGCTGCTATATGTTTATGTGTTTCCATCATATTCCCCCTTCCACTTTGTACTATCATTTGGATAATATCTAAACTTGCTACATTAGCATATAAGTCTTTCCAATGTCAATGAAACAAGTTGGAGGAACTTATCTAAAAAAAAGAATGTTTTTACTTACGAAACAGCACGTTTACTACCAAACACTAAATTATCTGCAGTAGTAATCTCTTAACTTCCGTCATTAAATACAGTCTTGCTCATAAATAATGTACTAAAGGGTATAATCTTAAAATAGACCAAGTTCTACAAAGAGTGGTAAATTAATAAAAAAATTTCCCTTTACTATATTTCATGCGAGGAGCCCTTGTGGCATAATGGTTAAGAGCTTGGCTGCTAACCAAAACGTCAGCGGTTCAAATCTACCAGCTGCTCCTTGGAAACCCTATGGGGCAGTTCTACCCTGTTCTATAGGGTCGCTATGAGTTGGAACCAATTCGATGGCACCTAATAGCACCAACATACTTCATGGGGAGCCTTGGTGGTACAGTGGTTAAGAGCTACAACTGCTAACCAAAAGATCAGCAATTTGAATCCACCAGCTACTCCTTGGAAACCCCAGGGGCCAGTTCTACTCTGTCCTATAGGGTTGCTAAGAGTTGGAATCGACTCGACAGCAATGGGTTATATTTCATGGTATCTACATCATAATTTTTAGTCACAGCTTAAAACTTAATCTTCTGGATGATATTTGTTAAAATGGAAAGCTAACCACACAGGCAGCACTTTTTTTCATGCACTTTAACATTCTGATAATTTGACATTGCCTGATAAAAGCAATTGTTTACTTGGATTATGCCCATGGTCAAGCATCTGCTCCCTGCAACCTACTCAATGACATGGTCTAAAAGTGAGGACTGACAGGATATCATTAATGGTCCCTATGGAGAATTCTCCATCATGCGTCTGTCAGTTTGTCATGCTGTGGTGGCTTGCAGGTTGTTGTGACCTCGAAGCTATGCCAACCGTATTTCAAATACCAGCAGGGTCACCCATGCTGGACAGGTTTCAATGCAGCTTCCAGACTAAGACAGACTAGGAAGAAGGACCTGGTGATTTACTTCTGAAAAAACTGGCCAGTAAAAACTTTATGAATAGCAGTGGAACATCATCTGATGTAGTGCCAGAAGATGAGCCCCTCAGGTTGGAAGGCGCTCAAAATATGACTGGGGAAGAGCTACCTTCTCAAAGCAGACCGATGTGGATAGAGTAAAGCTTTCAGGAGCTGATTGGTGTGACTCAACATGATAAGAAACAGCTGCAAACATCCATTAATAATCGGAATGTGGAATGTATGAAGTTATGAATCTAGGAAAATTGGAAGTCGTCAAAGATGAAATGGAACGCACAAAGATTGCTATCTTAGGCATTAGTGGGCTGAAATGGACTGGCAGTGAACATTCTGAATTGGACAATCATATGGTTATTATTTCAGGAAGGACAACTTGAAGAGGAATGGCACTGCATTCATCATCAAAAAGAACATTTCAAGATCTGTCCTGAAGTACAATGCTGTCAGTGATGGGATAATATCCATATGCCTACAAGGAAGACCAGTTAAAACGACTATTATTCAAATGTATGCCACCAACCACTAAGGCCAAAAATGAAGAAATTGAAGATTTTTACCAACTTCTGCAGTCTGAAATTGATCAAACATGCAATCAAGATGCATTGATAATTACTGGTGACTGGAATGCAAAAGTTGGAAATAAAGGAGTAGTTGGAAAGTATGGCCTTGGTGACAGAACCCATGATGGAGATTGCACGATAGAATTTTGCAAAACCAACTACTTATTCACTGCAAATACCTTTTTCCAACAATATAACCGGTAACTATATACACGGACCTCGTTAGATGGCAAACACAGGAGTCAAATTGACTACATCTGTGGAAACAGATGATGGAAAAGTTCTATATCATCAGTCAGAACAAGGCCGGGGCCCACTGCGGAACAAATCATCAATTGCTCATATGCAAGTTCAAGCTGAAGCTGAAGAAAATTAAAACAAGTCCACAAGAGCCAAAGCACGACCTTGGGTATATCCCACCTGAATTTAAAGACCATCTCAAGAATAGATGTGACGCATTCAGTACTAATAACCAAGGACCAGATGAGTTGTGGGATGACATCAAGGACATCATACATAGAAAAAAGCAAAGGGTCATTAAAAAGATAGGAAAGAAAGAAAAGACCAAAACGAATGTCAGAAGAGACTCTGAAACTTGCTCTTGGACATAGAGTGGCTAAAGAGAATGGAAGAAATGAAGAAGTAAAAGAGCCTAATAGAAGATTTCAAAGGGCGGCTCCAGAAGACAACGTAAGGTAGTATAATGAAATGTGCAAAGAGCTGGAGATAGAAACCCAAAACGGAAGAACACGCTCAGCATTTCTCAAGCTGAAAGAACTGAAGAAAAAATTCAAGCCTCGAGTTGCAATAGTGAAGGATTCTATGGCAAAAAATTGAACGACACAGGAAGCATCAAAAGAAGTTGGAAGGAATACACAGAGTCACTGTACCAAAAGGAATTAGTTGGCGCTCAACCATTTCAGGAGGTAGTATATGATCAAGAACCAACAGTACCGAAGGAAGAAGTCCAAGCTGCACTGAAGGCACTGGTGAAAAACAAGGCTCCAGGAATTGACGGAATACCAATTAAGATGTTTCAACAAACGGATGCAGCGCTGGAGTTGCTCACTTTTCTATGCCAAAAAAATGTGGAAGAAAGCTACCTGGTCAACCGACTGGAAGACATCCGTATTTGTGCCTATTCCACAGAAAGGGGATCCAACAGAATGTGGAAATTATTGAACAATATCATTCATATCACATGCAAACAAAATTTTTCTGAAGATCATTTAAAAACGGTTGTAGCAGTACATCGAGAGGAAAATGCCAGAAATTCAAGCTGGATTCAGAAGAGGACGTGGAACGAGGGATATCAGTGCTGATGTCAGATGGATCTTGGCTGAAAGCAGAGAATACCAGAAAGATGTTTACCTGTGTTTTACTGACTATGCAAAGGCATTTGACTGTGTGGATTGTAACAGATTATGTATAACACTGGGAAGAATGGTAATTCCAGAACACTTAATTGTGCTCATGTGGAAGCTATACATGAACCAAGAGGTAGCAGTTCAAACAGAACAAGAGGATACTGTGTGGTTTAAAATCAGAAAAGGGGTGCATCAGGATTGTATCCTTTCACCATACTTATTCAATCTGTATGCTGAGCAAATAATCAGAGAAGCTGGACTATATGAAGAAGAACACAGCATCAGGATTGGAGGAAGACTCATTAACAACCTGTGATATGTAGATGACACAACCTTGCTTGCTGAAAGTGAAGAGGACTTGAAGCACTTACTGATGAAGATCAAAGACTACAG
>NW_004443988.1:14927805-14961605 GCF_000243295.1 Trichechus manatus latirostris
CACAACCTTGCTTGCTGAAAGTGAAGAGGACTTGAAGCACTTACTGATGAAGATCAAAGACTACAGCCTTCAGTGTGGATTGCTCCTCAACATAAAGAGAACAAAAATCCTCACAACTGAACCAATAAGCAACATCATGATAAACAGTGAAAAGACTGAAGTTGTCAAGGATTTCCTTTTACTTGGATCCAAAATCAACGCTCATGGAAGCAGCAGTCAAGAAATCAAACGACCCACTGCACTGGGCAAATCTCCTGCAAAAGATCTCTTTAAAGTGTTAAAAAGCAAAGATGTCACTTTGAGGACTAAGGTGTGCCTGACCCAAGCCATGGTATTTTCAACAGCCTCATATGCATGCTAAAGCTTGACAATGAATAAGGAATTCCGAACGAAGAAGAATTGATGCTTTAGAATTATGGTGTTGGCGAAGAATACTGAATATACCATGGACTGCCAGAGGAACAAACAAGTCTGTCTTGGAAGAAGTATAACCAGAATGCTCCTTGGAAGCAAGGACGGCGAGACTTTGTCTCACATACTTTGGACGTTTTATTAGGAGGGACCACATTCTTGGTAAAGTGGATGGTCAGTAAAAGAGAGGAAAACCCTCAACAAGATGGACTGACACAGTGGCTTCAACAATGGGCTCAAACATAGCAACAATTGTGAGGATAGTGCAGGACTGGGCAGTGTTTTGTTGTTGTACACAGGGCCGCTATGAGTCGGAACCAACCTGATGGCACCTGACAACAATAACATGGGGGAATTCTGATCTGTTAGTCCTATCCTCTCAGGGACCACACCTTGGTGGTCTTTGTGTTTCCCATCATTTGCCAGGGCAGTCCTCTCTCCCCACTGGGTTCTCAGAAGGTGCTACTGATCAGTTTCTCTGTCTGCCCTCACTGCAAAGTATGGGAGGGGAGGGGTGGAGGACAACAGTTAGGGACACAGACTCTCAGAGCCAGAAAGACCAGGAATCCCAGCTCTGCTCCTTATGGCCGAGTAGACTTGGGCAAACTGATTAATCTCACTGAGCTTCAACTGCCTCATCTGTAAAACCGGGTTATAATTCCTTCTTTATAGAGATGATGTACAAATTAAAAAACATAATATATATTAAATGCTGTATGGTACAAACTAAGCCTTTAATAAATAGTAATTATTAATATTGTACATAGTTTTTGAAATCTGCTGAAGTGTATCAAACAACTGATGAACACATCATTATAAACAAAATCAGTATTTTTTGACAAATCAATATCCAAAAAGAGACGTATGTTAACTTTCATCACCTTTAACATACTGTGACAAGCCTAAATTGATTAATATCTTTAAGTATTTCAATATTAGTTTTTTAAAAGTCCACTTCAACATATTGACAAAAAGCTTCATTCTTGGTAACTATTCACTGACCAATGCTCATCCTCTCTTTCCTGTGCTTTCTCGTAATATAAACTCTCAGAGTGAAGAAATCATGGTGCTCCCCAATACACTGTTCTGTAGATAATGAAGACGAAACAGAGCCATCAACTTTCAAGCCACCTCTGATTGGGGTTACTAAAATAACAAACAGGTAAACATCTTATGATTTTAAAATTGTCCTAAAAAAGAACAGAGAAAGTATAGCATACTGATTTTGTGATCAAGGTTTTCTCACCTCTTCTCCACTGTACTGCTTCAAACAGTGCAAAAATCGGCATGTGTTAGAAAGCCAGAAGGAGACGGTTTCAAAATCATCACCTCTTTTCTGAAACAGAGAAGAAGTCTAAATTTGCTTTTTCCTTAGGGAAATAACCTGAAAAAAATGGAACAGATACCAGAAAGCTAACAGAATTCCAACCACTGGGTTCTCTGGTTGGTTGTTACTCTGCTTGGCATCCATTTTCCTGCCATTAGAAAAATGATTCCCCACTCATTCAGCTGATGGTAACATAGCCGTCCCATTAAGCTGAAAAAATTCACCAAGTCACAGCTCACCCAAACTTACTTCCCTTGGAGTACTGAAAGGACTAAAAGCAAAAACGGGAATCAGAAATATCGTAATAAAAAATATCAAAAAGAGTTTGAATTACTTAAACTCAGATTAGGTTAAAAATCTTATCAGTAATAAGGTAAAATTTCTGAGCCGTGAGTCAGAGATAGGAAGGAGGAAGTCTTGTACTGAGCTGGTCAGATAGGGGGCGCTCACCACAGCTGGGCCACAGTGGCAGGAAGAAGATACAGACTGACTCATTGTGCCTGAAAAAGACACCGGCTGGGAAGTGCCTTTCAGCCATAGGGGGCTGATTAACAGACACACTGGAGAGGATCATGATTTTGTGAATGAGACCATCATTGACTAGTTTGGATATGCAAATTCACAGAAATTTCAATGTTTGTCTACACCTTTGCCTGGCATTAAATGGCCATGTTTTGATCTTACAAGTTCATTCAGTTTTTTCCCCCATTATATCATCTATTCTAACAACTGTAGTACTACACCACAACAGAATTTAGGTTCTTAGAAGCTATGTGAGAATACTTGCCTTTTGTTCTGAGGTCATGGCTTTTATGTACTAAAAGTTAGTAGGAGAAGGATATATGCGGAAAGATGGGGTTCTTATAAGATTTTTTTTTTATATACCACAAATAACAAAAAAAAAAAGCAAAATGAAACAAACTAAAGCCCTTGAAATTTTATTTTCCTAAAGAGCCTTTTTTTTTTAATCTTAGAGAATATCAAACCTATGTAACTTAATTTTTTTAGCTGAGACAAGTTAGTTAAGGTCCTGACTTTACCACTAGCTAAATACCTGATAGACTAAACTATACATTCTTCCAGTTTTAGGAAGATTGCCAGAAAGTTAAAAAAAAAAAAAAAAAAATGACACTCTGATAATCAGAAAATCATCCTATGGCTTAAGCACAGATTTGATTAAAAATAATTTACTCTTTCCAAAAATGTGTATTTCACTTGTTCCTTATGGTGGCTTTGGGCTGAGCTAACAAAGGCCATCAGCTCAGGATGGCATGTGAGAGAGATGTTACTAACGTACTTCTCCAGACAGTCTTCACTGGTTTCTAGACAAGCTGAACTGCAGAGATCCTCAGAACAACCTCAGTTAGGACCTTGTGATTGCATCCGTACTAAAGAATTACCAGATAAAGTCGATCAGAACCTAAGGAGAAGACTTCATTCCAGAAATAAGTCACGATCTGTTTCACTAGTGGGTTCCAACCTTTGCTAAGATAACTTTTAAACAAATTAACCCTACAATTTCTTTCAGCACGGACACTAAGTGAGGCCTCTGTCATCTTTAAAAAAGGTATTCTATATTATTTCAAAATATAAGATCAATTCATTTCCCCAAGGTCTTGAAGAAGCAAAATCCCACAATTAACCTTTGATAAGATATTTTGCCCAATCCAGTCAAAGTCCAGGCGCAGGACCACGGACAACTACAACAGACTGACTGGTATCGGGTGAAGCTGAAATCATGAAGGCTTTCACTTTTCTTTCATCTGATTTTCCAGTTCAGCCATTTCTTCCAGGTAAAAGTCAGTGACCGACACAGGCTACGATGCCAGATTGTATGATGTGTACCATTGTCCTATAAAGATCATTTTTCACTGGTTATGATTGCACTGGATCATCTGGACAGCAAGCTGCTGTGGTCATGGGGAATTGGCTTGTATACAAGGCCTCACGCTGTGATAGTTTTACATGTCATATCAAACTTTCAGAATGTTGGAGAAGTGACACTAAGGAGAAAACTGTGGCTGTATCAGTTCCTCTGAACTGACCTTCAAGTGGAACAGACGTGGAGACAAATCCTGGTTCTGCAGCTTGCTAGGGGTTTAACCCTTGAGAAAGGTACTTGACTTCTCTGTTTCTCAAATTCTTCCTCTGTAGAATAGGGATAAATTATCCTACTTCACAGAATTTCTGTCAGCCTTAATTGCTATTATGCAATACATATTATCCAATTTATCTGTGGCAGTGAGGTGGGTAGAACTTTATTTTCCTATTTTAATTTATTTGGGAAGCGTAATAAGGGAACAAAAAAATAAGATCACTTACTTTTTTGGCAATTTAAAAAATTTTGAAACTGAATGCTGACTCTCTCCTCAAGAAGTCACGAGATCAAGTTTGCCAAAATAATACTTTTACAATGAACAAACTATATCTGGTCAAAATTAAACAATCAATCAATTTTATTTCTTATACCGCTCAGAGGGAAAATAATTAAGATCAACTCAAAGCTTTTTGCAGTCTTTGATTCAATAAATAAAAATTATTTGTGAGATTAAAAACTACATGGATTTTCCATATATCTTTGGCTAGTTATGCGTGTTAAGAGCCCATATGAAAAAACCAGTTACTAAAATCAAAATATGTATGCAAGACACAAATACACTTCAATTCAAAACAGGGATGGGAGACAAACACACATTTTAAATGGTGTTAAAATAGTGTTAAGTTCTAGTAACCGCTGCTTGAAAATCTTCATATAATTTGGCCCAATAATCAGTCAAACTAGATAGATGTCTCTTCAATAAAGATCAGGGGAACAAAATTTATTATTTAGTTTTGTTGCCTTTTTTGTAGGAGCTGACTTTAGAAGCTGTAAAACTTGTACTTTATGTAAGTGCAAGACAGCATCAATATACCAAAAATTCTACAAGTTATATTTGGAAAGCATCCACCAATTTTTAATGGTAAATCTTTAGAAACGCCACACTTTAGTAACCACTGTAAAATGCAATTACATTGAATATGTGCACAATGGGTATTGACTGAGAGCCAGTATTTGTCAGAAGTTCATTAAAGACGTGAGAGTGGAGGTAGTCCACTGGGCATAGTAACTGTCCATTTATCTCCATCCTTGGAGTTCTCACTGAGTTGGATAACCAGAAAGCAAAGTACTTAGAGTACATTAGCTTAGCTCCTCACAGAAATACTCGAGTTAAAATTAAGTATAATGCTAATTTGCTTTTCTGGAGAGTCAAGAGGAAGATTATGCAATATGACTCAGTGATTATGTGGGCTTTTCTGCTCTGTTATATAATTTTGCTGTCTTTCCTAAATCTTTCCTTTCTGATTAAGACCTGCGTTTTGCTTCTCACATGGAACCAGGCACCTTAGATAACAAGGAAATTTTGGGGTGAGCTAGAGAAGAATAGGAAGAAAAGTTGGATGAAGAAATTTAGTGTTTTATCAGACATCTTTTTCATATAACGAGCCATGTGTTACTGCACTCACCTACCATCTCCTTTAACTACAACATCACGTTCCCTGTACACTGCATACATGGATTCCACTAAATACTTATAATTCAGTTTCAAGTAAAACCCAAAAGCAGACTATTTCTGTCTATGAAGAAACAATCTGCTTTACAATTAAAGGCAATTGTATCAGATTAATTTTTATTTCCGTTCATCTTGAACCCTGTTTTGAAAGAAGGCACACACATTGTAAGGCACATCCAAGTTAACAATAGAAGTTATCAGTTAAGACTGGAGACTTCCTTCTAATAAAGGAAAAGCACATCTGTGTACATTCCATCACCATTAATATTTACTATGAGAATTTTGTTGAACATGAACTGACCTTCAATACTTTTTTGATGCTGTTAATTGTTGATGTTAGCAATGACCTTACTTTCTGATCATCATTTAGGTAGTCAGCATGTCGAACACACATAAACAGGATGTACGCTGGTAACCCAGGAATCAGATTGACTGCTACACCACGTGGCTTCAGTTCTGGAAAAAAGAAAAGAAAAATAATCTTATATAAAAAGTCTTCATGAGAAATGCACTGTGAGACATAAAAGCAAAGCTATCATGAAAGAATTCAATTATTCAGGGTAAGTAGGTCACATTAAAAAGAAAAGATATTTTGATAGCTTATTCTTGAGGTTGGGGACATATGAATCTTAGCTGTCTATAGAGTGACAACTCCCAAATTTATATCTCCTACTCTCAACTCCAGTCTCGTGCATTAACTGCCTTCTTGCTATCTCTGCTCAGGCAGATCAAACAGCCTATCTCAAACCAAACTCTTGATTCCCCATGGAACCTGCTTTCCAGTAGTTTTCCCCATCTCCATAAACAGTAGTTCCAGTCTTCCAGTTTCAAAGGTATAAACCTGTGAGTCATCATCTTTGACTCTTTTCTTTCACATCCCATATCTAATCCATCAACAAATCCTGTTGACTCTACCTACAAAATATATACAGAATCCAACTGTTGTTGTTCTTAGGTGCTGTTGAGTCGGTTCCAACTCAAAGCAACCCTACGTACAACAGAACGAAACACTGCCTGGTCCTGTGCCATCCTCACAATTGTTGCTATGTTTGAGCCTATTGTTGCAGCCAGTGTGTCAATCCATCTCATCAAGGGTCTTTCCCTTTTTCATTGACCCTCTACTTTACTAAGCATGATGTCCTTCTCCAGAGACTGGTCCCTGATAACAAGTCCAAAGTACATAAGATGAAGACTCACCATCCTCGTTTCCAAGGAGCACTCTGGCTGTACTTCTTCCAAGACAGACCTATTTATTCCTCTGGCAATATTCTTCGCCAACACCATAATTCTAAAGCATCAATTCTTCTTCGGTCTTCCTTATTCATTGTCCAGCTTTAGCGTGCACATGGGGCGAGTGACCTTAGTCCTTAAAGTGACATCTTTGCTTTTCAACACTTTAAAGAGATCTTTTGCAGCAGATTTGTCCAATGCAGTGGGTCATTTGATTGCTTGACTGCTGCTTACATGAGCGTTGATTGTGGATCCAAGCAAAATGAAATCCTCGACAACTTCAGTCTTTTCACTGTTTATCATAATGCTGCTTATTGGTTCAGTTGTGAGGATTTTTGTTCTCTTTATGTTGAGGTGCAATCCATACTGAAGGCTGTAGTCTTTGATCTTCATCAGTAAGTGCTTCAAGTCCTCTTTACTTTCAGCAAGCAAGGTTGTGTCATCTACATACCACAGGTTGTTAATGAGTCTTCCTCCAATCCTGATGCTGTGTTCTTCTTCATATAGTCCAGCTTCTCCGATTATTTGCTCAGCATACCGATTGAATAAGTATGGTGAAAGGATACAACCCTGACACACACCTTTCCTGATTTTAAACTACACAGTATCCCCTTGTTCTGTTCGAATGACTGCCTTTTGGTCTAAGTACAGGTTCCTTATGAGCACAATTAAGCATTCTGGAATTTCCATTCTTTGCAACCTTATCCATAATCTGTTACGATCCACACAGTCGAATGCCTTTGCACAGTCAATAAAAACACAGGTAAACATCTTTATTGTATTCTCCGCTTTCAGCCAAGATCTACCTGATATCAACAATGATAATCCTCATTCCATGTCCTCCTCTGAATCCAGCATGAATTTCTGACAGTTCCCTGTCGATGTGCTTCTACAACCCTTTTTGAATGATCTTCAGCAAAATTTTACTTATGTGATATTAATGATATTGTTTGATAATTTCTGCATTAGGTTGGATCACCTTTCTTTGGAATAGGCAAAAACAGGGATCTCTTCCAGTCAGCTGACCAGGTAGCTGTCTTCCAAGTTTCTTGGCATAGACAAGTGAGCACCTCCAGCACTGCACCCATTTGTTGAAACATCTCAATTGGTATTCTGTCAATTCCCGGCGTCTTCTTTATTGCCAATGTCTTCAGTGCAGCTTGGACTTCTTCCTTCAGTACCATCGGTTCTTGATTATATGCCACCTCCTGAAATGGCTGAACGCTGACCAAATCTTTTTGGTACAGTTAATCTGTGTATTCCTTCCTCCTTCTTTTGATGCTTCCCATGTCATGATTTTGCCCATTTAAAAAAAATACAAAAAACAAAAAAACCCCATTGCCATCGAGTCGATTACAACTCATAGCGACCCTACAGGACAGAGCAGAACTGCCCCATAGGGTTTCCAAGGAGCGGCTGGTGGATTTGAACTGCCGACCTTTTGGTCAGCAACTGTAGCTCTCAACAACTGCACCACCAGGACACTACAGAATCCTTCAAAATTGCAACTTGAGGCTTGAATTTTTTCTTCACGTCTTTCAGCTTGAGAATGTCGAGTGTGTTCTTCCCTTCTGGTTTTTGAACTGCAGGTCTTTGCACATTTCATTATACTACTTTACTTTGTCTTCTGGAGCTGACCTTTAAAATCTTCTGTTCAGTTCTTTTACTTCATCATTTCTTCCATTCGCTTTAGCTACTCTACGTCCAAGAGCAAGTTTCAGAGTCTCTTCTGACATCCATTTTGGTCTTTCTTTCCTATCTTTTTAATGACCCTTTGCTTTTTTCTATGTATGATGTCCTTAATGTAATCCCACAACTCATCTGGTCTTCAGTCATTAGTGTTCAATGCATCAAATCTATTCTTGAGATGGTCTGCAAATTCAGGTGGTATATATACAAGGTTGTATTTTGTTTCTCGTGGACTTGTTTTAATTTTCTTCAGCTTCAGCTTAAACTTGTATGTGAGCAATTGATGGCCTGTTCCACAGTTGGCCCCAGCGTTGTTCTAACTGATAATATTGAGCTTCTCCATCATCTTTCCACAGATGTAGTTGATTTGATTCCTGTGTTTTCCGTCTGGTAAGGTACACACATGTATAGCTGCTGTTTATGTTGCTGAAGAAAGATATTTGCAATGAATAAGTCGTTGGTCTTGCAAAATTCTATTTCATGGTCTCCTGTGTCATTTCTACCACTAAGGCCTTAGTTTCCAACTACTGATCCTTCTTTGTTTTCCAACCTTCACATTCCAATCACCAGTAATTATCAATGCACCTTGATTGCATGTCTGATCAATTTCAGACTGCAGAAGTTGGTAAAAATCTTCAATTTCTTCGTCTTTGGCATTAGTGGTTGGTGCGTACATTTGAATAACAGTAATATTAACTGGTCTTCCTTGCAGGTGTATGGATATTATCACTGACAGCGTTGTACTTCAGGATAGATCTTGAAGTGTTCTTTTTGATGATGAATGCAACACCACTCCTCTTCAATTTGTCACAGACCATATGATTGTCTATTCAAAATGTCCAATACCAGTCCATTTCAACTCACTAATGCCTAAGATAGTGATCTTTAGGCATTCCATTTTATTTTTGATGACCTGCAATTTTCCTAGATTCATACTTTGTACATTCCACGTTCTGATTATTAATGGATGTTTGCAGCTGTTTCTTCTCATTTTGAGTCATGTCACATCAGCAAATGAAGGTAGTGAAAGCTTGACTCCATCCACATCATTAAGGTTGACTCTACTTTGAGAAGGCTGCTCTTCCTCAGTGTATTTTCAGTGCCTTTCAATGTGTGGGGCTCATCTTCCCACACTATATCAGACAATGTTTTGCTAATATTCATAAGGTTTTCACTGGCCATTTTTTCAGAAGTAGACCACTAGGTCCTTCTTCCTAGTCTGAGTCTGAAAGCTATGCTGAAGCCTGTCCACCATGGATGACCCTGCTAGTATTTGAAATACGGGTGGCATAGCTTCCAGCATCACAGCAACACCCAAGCCACCACAGTATGACAAACTGACTGATGCGTGGTGGCAGAATCCAATTGCTTCTCACCAATTCTGCTAGGTAGTTTAGGCCACCATCGTGTCTCTCCTGTATTGCCACAATAGCTTTCTAACTGATCTCCCTGATCCATCCCTTGCTCCCCAATAGTGCATTTCCCCACACAATAACTAGAGTAATTCTCTAAGAAAATGTAGGCAAGATGACGTCACCCCTGTTCTAAAAAGTTTCTAAGTAGTTTCTCATCTCCTTCATTTATAAAATCCAAAACCCTCCCCGTGGACTGCTAGCACCTATGTGACTGGTCCTGTTCCCCTTACCCCCAGCCTCAGGTCACTCTGCTACAGTCAAACAGGTCTTTTTGATGTTGTTTGAACTTGCCAGGCATGCTCTCACCTCAGGACCTTGTACTTACTATTTTTCTGCCTAGAATCTTCTTTCCTCAGATATTAGCATGATTTGTTTCTTCATTTCCTCTGATCTCTGTCCAAAGATCACCTTGTCAAAAGCCCTTCCTGATAACTTTGTATAAACCAGTACACCTGCCTTCACTCTTTATCCTTTTAACCCCATTATAGATTTATTGTGTTTTTTCTCTACATTCCTCCTGCTAGAATATAAGCTCTAGAGAATAGGGACTTGAGTTTGTTCATTACCCAGTACTAGAAAATGCCTGGTACATGGCAGAAGCTCAGTAAATGTTTGTTGAACAGATGATTCTTTGTTAACTCTAGCACTTAAAAACCAGTGGCTCCTTAACATTTTTGCAAAATAAAGATCGTGTTGAAACTTACATGCCTCTGCACCTATATATAGTACCAAGTTTAATGCCATGAACTCCAGGAACATTAAATCAGGTATAACTGCCAATCATATTGCTATCACCTTGGCCCCTGAGGGGAAGAACACTATGCAAAGTCTGAGTTCATAAGCTCAGCTCCAAAGTTATGGATATGTGAACTCTCTAATTATTTCCTATCCCCTCTGCAGAGTTCCTTCTGCAGAGCCAGCAGGCTCATGCCCAATCTTAAAGGCCTTATGCTGCTCTGAAACACCACCTCTGCTCCCATCCCAGTTGTCTGTCCTTTCCTTCTATTGCCAAACCTTTTTCTTAACTCCTTTGTTTCTTCTCTATTATTATTAAACTGTGTTCCTGGACATATTAGAGATATACTTTTCTAGGTAAGTAAGGAAAAATGGAAATTCAGGTATCTAAACAGCCTACAGCAGTGAGTACTGTTCAACTGTGGCTATACTGCAGAATCTTTTGAGAGGTTTGTAAAAAAAAAATGCTACACATGGCTAGGCTCTCCCCGTAGAGATTTTGATTTAATTGGCCTGGAGTGGGGGCCATACATTAATACGCTTAAAAGCTTCCCAGGTGATTCTAATATGCACTAGTTCTAGCCTCAAAGGATCCTTAACAGTGGATCTGTCTTAGCTATCTAGTGCTGCTATAACAGAAATACCACAAGTGATTGGCTTTAACAAACAGAAGTTTATTCTCTCACAGTTTAGAAGGCTACAAGTCCAAATTCAGGGTGCCAGCTCCAAGGGAAGGCTTTCTCTCTGTTGGCTCTGGGGGAAGGTCCCTGTCTCTTCAGCTGGTTTCCTGGTTCCTTGGAGATCTCTGTGTGGCTTGGCATCTTCCCCCATCTCTTCTTGTTCGCTTGCTTGTTTAATCTCTTTTATATCTCAAAAAAGACTGACTCCAGATACACCCTACACTAATCCTGCCTCAGTAACATAACAAAGACAATCCATTCCCAATGGGATTATAACCACAGGCATAGAAGTTAGGATTCGGAACATATATTTCTGGGAGACATAATTCAATGCATAACAGGGTCCTAGGCACTGTCCCTGCAGCCTGACTGATAATGCCTGAGGTGGCCAGGACACTCTTCCAGCACTATAATGGACAGTATGTAGTGATGACTGCAAGAAACTCCAACGTGGGATATTTCAAAAATTAGTGACTTTTTCCTACCAATAACACATGCACCAGACTTTTATCCCATGCAGAAAATACTTACCCAGAATCAGGTTCTTAACAAGTTTTTGCTCATCCTCCTTCTTGTATTCCAGCATTCCTTGGAAATCCTTTTCTTTCCTGGGAATGTTGACTGGACGGATAGGTTCATCAATGATCTGTCCTGGGGATATGCTCTCCATCTGGCCCACTTCATGAGGAACGAAAAGAAGAAAATGTTTTCCAGGCAGAAAAGATGGGCGAGTTTTAGCTAACTAAAATTTAAAATGAAGTCTATAGGGAAAAGGGGGTTAACGGTGATGGAAAAAATGCACTGATTAAGGGTAAGGTTGCACAGCTGATTATCTTAAGTGCTGTCAATAAGTTATACACCTGTAAAAAGTTGAGCTGGCAAAGGTTGTGTGATAGATATATTTACAATGACAAAAAAAAAAGAGTAGCTGCTGAAGCTGCTTGTTACAACCAAATACCTCATGGGATTTGGTTCCTTGGTTTGGAGGTTTAGGGTCATAGTTTCATGGGACATCCCAGTTAATTGGCCTAATGGTATGTTTGGTGCTTCTGTTCTACCTCCTAGTTCTTTGTGTAGTGCCTGGGGTCTTAAAAGCTTGCAAGTGGACATCCAAGGCACAACAAGAAGTATCTATCCACTGGGAGCAACAGAGGAAGAAGGGAGAGTCAGGAACAGGAGGAGGAAATAGAATGTGTGTTTGATTGCCTCCATGAACAACTGCCTCCTTTGTCATGAGACCAGAAGAACTGGATGGTGCCCGGCTACCATTACTGAACATTTTGATCAAAGATTCCATAGAAGAATCCTGATCAAAAGGGGAAAAATACAGAACAGAATTTCAAATTCTCATGGACTCCAGACTTCCTAGAGCCATGGAGGGTGGATTAACCCCTGAAACTATTGCTCTGAGATCATCTTTAAACCTTAAACCAAAAACGTCCCCTAAAGTCTTCTTAAAACGAAACAATAGTTTAGCTTAACTACTAAAAAAAAGTCTGCCTTGAGCATTATGCTCTTTTAAGAACTATCTATCTATATGGGATCAAATTTACAACAGCAACTCAAAAAATTAGCTAGGAACCTTAAGGGGTAGTGAGCTTATGTTAATGGAGGAGGAACAACTCTGAAAAGGAGGGTGAGAATGGTTGCAAAAACTCGAAGAATGTAATCAATGTCACTATATTGTACATGTAGAAACTGTGGAATTGGTGTATGTTTTGCTGTGTACATTCTCAACAGCAACAACAAAATAAATTATTTTTAAAAAAATGAAGTCTACAACAACAGAAATGTACCATATTTACCACTCAACTGCCCCTGCTTAAAGTATTTTTTTCTATGGGTAGATAGATGTCAAAATTTATACTGTAATGTCACTCTGACAGCCACTAGTCCTTGACTATGACCAATTTCAAAGGTCCTTACCTGATTCAAAACCTTTAAGGCTACTAATAGTCACTTGTTTTGCAGAAAGACTGAAGGTCCTAAAAGTAAGTCGTTTAACTTTTGGTTAACTAATCAGTAACTATCAGAAATGTTAAAGATACTTAGACGTTAATTCACAGAAGGGAAAACCAATATTCTACCAAGCAGCAGCAAGAATATAAAAGATTTCCCCTCCTATTTAGCTCTACGAATCTAGTCACTAAAGAAAAAGGACATTTACTAGAAATGCATCATTGCAATCATTCAGACCACATCGAGATAGCTGGCAGAATAGTGCTTCTCCACAACAGTTGATGTGAAAATGTATTATTTTTCACTAAGACGTCATAAAGCAAAGATCTTTCTCCTCCCACCCCTCATTCACAAAAAAATTATGAGCAGATAAAACAACTCTATTTAATATATCCTAAATACTTTCCGGTTTTGTTTGCTTGCTTGTTTGTTTTTAGTAGAGTGCTAAAAGACCTACTGTGAAGTTGCACCACTGAAGCACAACCCCCTTCAGATGCTAAAAATGGTCACTGTTATCAATGGCAGCCACTAGAGAAGAATTATGCTGAGGGAAAAAAATGTCTCCAATTTCATCTCAAAATTGAAAACTGAATGGGAAATGCAGGGGAGGGCAAGGGGACATGAGTTATCATTATGTTTGTAGAGAGAGAGGCTAGTGAGCAGGTTTCTAAATTTTTTATCCACAGGAAAAAGAGGTTAAGAAATCTACTTAAGCACAAATTAGGTTTCATTTCAGAGGCTGTTGTCAAACAACGAAAATGCAGATCAGGTGCAGAAACATCAGAACGTTTACTGTCGCTGACTGGAGGAGTGAGGAGCACTGCTTTTGTCGCTCTGGGCAGTTCCTGTGTTAGTTCTAAGAAGCCAGTTCCACAGGAAGAGGTTATCACAGAGAACACCAATACCTGACGGTGCGTGGCTTAGGCATGAAACACAACCACAGGGCAGTGGCTGCGGCGGGAGCGTGGTGACACATCATCCACCTCATGGTGCAGTATCACACACCGGAATTATCCACAACTGAAAATCTGGTGCAGGTAACGCCACCACCATCCACCAACGCTATGACATCTGAAGAATGATCATACTGCCATTGGACAAATCAAAGGTATGGCCATCTCCCACAGTCTACTGTCTCATGTGCATGATGCAGTCTGAAAGTCAGGGGACTAACTGTAAAATATATTTCTCTATACAAGAGAACAGAAGACTCAAATTGCTTAGTTTACATAAATTATTCCTGGAGAAAGTTTAAATACAATACCACAAGGACCTGTGAAGCTGCACAAAGTGGCCTCCACAGCTCATGTGAAATCAAAATAATAAGATCCCATTCATCTATGTTACCAGTTACTTTAAACCACAGATACTTTTAAGATGGGAAACTGAGAGGAAAGATTTATATTGTTCTTGATAAATGCACGTATTTGGACTCCACATAACCCAAAGAGAATGTTTTAAACGTACTGATTTCATTATATTTAAGATGCCATTGATTGTGAGATATATCATTATTTTATATAACACTGAAAAAGGAAAAACACTGTCAATTAAATTACAACCCACCAACAATTTTTTTTTCATTCCTCACTCTGGGGTTTTTTTTGTGTGTGTGTGCATTAGCTGGAAGGTTACAGAGCAAATTAGTTTCTCATTCAACAATTTATACACAAATTGTTTTGTGACAGTGGTTGCAATCCCCACAATGTGTCAACCTTCTCTCCTCCATCCTAGGTTCCCTGTTTCCATTCATTCCATTTTCCTGTCCCTTCCTGCCATCTGGTCTTTGCTTTTGGGCAGGTGTTGCCCATTTGGTCTCATTTACATGGCAGAACTAAGAAGCACGTTCCTCACGTGTTATTTTTGTTTTATAGACCTTGTAATCTTTGGCTGAAGGGTGATCTTTAGAAGTGACTTGAGTTCCGAGTTAAAAGGATGTCCAGGAGCCATAGTCTCGTGGTTCCTCTAGTCTCTGTCAGACTAGTAAGTCTGGTCTTTTTTTGTGAATTTGAATTTTGTTCTACATTTTTCTCCTGCTCTGTCTGGGACCCTCTACTGTAATCACTGTCAGAGCAGTCTGTGGTGATAGCCAGGTACCATCTAGTTGTTCTAGCTCAGGCTGGTGGAGGCTGTGGTAGTTGTGGTCCATTAGTCCTTTGGCTTAACACTTCCCTTGTGTCTTTGGTTTTCTTCACTCTCCTTTGCTCCGGACAGGATAGGACCAGTAGATGTATCTTAGATGGCCACACACAAGCTTTGAAGACCCCAGATGCTACACACCAAAGTCAGATGTAGAACATTTTTTTAATGAACTATGTTATGCCAATTGACCTAGATGTCCCCCAAGACCATGATCCTCAGCCCTTAGCCCAGCAACTAGGTTCCTCAGGGTGTTTGGATGTATCTGTGAAGCTTCTATGACTTTGCCTTGGTCGCACTGTGCTGACTTCCCCTATAGTGTGTACTGTCTTTCCCTTCACCAAAGTTACCACCTATCTACTATTTAGTGATTTCCCTCCCCCCTCCTCCCCTCCTCTCCCTCATAACCATCAAAGATTGTTTCTTTCTGTGTGCAAACCTTTTCTTGAGTTTTTATAATAGTGGTCTCATACAGCATTTGTCCTTTTGTGGTTGAGTTATTTCACTCAGCATAATGCCCTACTGATTCATCCATGTTATGATATGCTTCATGGATTCATCATTGTTCTTAATCGTTGTATGTATGTACCATAATTTGTTTATCCATTCATCTGTTGATGGGCACCTAAGTTGTTTCCATCTTTTTGCTATTGTGAGTCATGCTGCAATGAACATGGGTGTGAATATGTCTATTCGTGTGACAGCCCCATCAACAATTTTAAGACACGGTTCCAATTTTAAAGATGTTAAAATGTGAAAAACTATGCATCTCAGAATTGATTACATATGGTAAATATTTTTACTAAGAGCTCTCATGTTTCACAAGAAAGTTTCACTTTCCTTCTGAAAAATCTCTAACTAGGATATTTTTGGTACAACACTTTCATCAAAATGTTTCTTTCTGCTTTTGTACTCTCTCTAGAGAGATCTGTGTCTTTACAAAACCTCACAGATGAAAACACAGATGTCAGCTCAACATAACCTTGATTTATTTGGCAAAATTATCTATTAATTGAAATAACATGTCAACCCTCATTTAGCATCTGGAAAATATAAAGCCTAAAAGAGACAAGCCAGCACACCACCCCAGTTTTCAAAGACTAAAGAGACCTTGGAGTCCTTCTGTCCAATGCCCCATATAACACAGATATCCTTTTGAAAGACCTGAGCAATCCCTATTTCCATTTTCTAGACTCCTTATATTTGAGGGAAAACTACTTGTGAAACGTTTTGTCCTGGAAAAGGAAAGGACACTTGGAAAAAAAAATTTATTTTTTCCTAGTTTTCCTCACTTTGGCATCAGAAGATCTTGATCTCAGGTTTAATGGAGACGGTAAGGTAAGTTGCTACAAATAGAGCAATTCTGTTGAGATATCACTGCACTGGCTCTCAGAAGGCCTAGTTTCTAGTCCCAATTCGGCCACTGACTGACTGAGAGACCTTTAGTAAAAGTTGCTCAGTTTCTGGGCCTCAGTTTTTTCTCCTATAAAATAACGGAATCATCTATATGAGACCAAAAGGGCAACATCTGCCCAAAAGCAAAGATGAGAAGGCAGAAAGGGGCAGGAAAACCAGAAGAATGGAAACAGGGAACGGAAGGTGGTAATGGGGAGAGTGCTGACACATTCCGGGGATTGCAACCAATGTCACGGAGCAATGTGTGTACAACTATTGAATGGGAAACTAATTTACTCTGTAAACCTTCACCTAAAGCACAATAAAAAAAAAATATAAATAATTAACTGATTTCTAGAACACTTTCAGTCTAAATTTTCTGACTATAAAAATTAAGATGCAACACCCACTCCTGGATGAAAATACAGGACAAAGCAGATCAAATTTTGAAAGACTCTGCATTTAACTTTGTAATTTCTGCTAAAAATTATATATGTCAGTGTTAAATGAAACTCAGCTGGCTTCTAAAAAAGTCTGTTTAATTAAGGGTAGCCTACAGGAGGAGGCAAGAGTATTGCTATTTTAAACCAGAATTTAAGTGTGTGGTAATATATTTAAAGAAAAAGAAAGAAAATGTGTAGTTGGTCTACAAGATCAGCAGTATTTTCTGTATAATGATGGGGGGCAGGAGTGCAGAGGGGCAGGAGGAGAAAAATGTTTAAGAGTTTGTCACCTTTATTCTCTAATGTAGGGTGGAGGGAGGGCAGAGATACTGCACTCAGCAAGTGCCCAAGTCATATACATCTATTTTCTAGATAAGTATAATTTAATTAACAATATAACTCTGTGTAAGTACTATTATGCCTTTTTTGTTTAATCTATGAATTGGCCTCTCAAATGGTATGATTAGGTTTAAGAACATAGCTGGCAGGATAGTCTGAGTTCTGATTGACAATGGTTTAAAATTCCCAACATCTTGAAATATTCTAACCTCTCTCTTTAATTAAAAATATACATATCAAAGAAAGCTGATTAAAAACATAAAATAATGAATGGCTTTTGTATTTATCAAAATGTACTCAAGTATGGTCAAGGAACCATTAGAGTTTACAAAATTGAATAATCTCACAAGTTAATAACCTTAAAATTGGTTTCTTATAAGCAAATACTTTGTTGTCTCATTATCATCTCATGATATAATTAGTGTAGAGTTAAGTGCAGAAAAGTTCTCTAAATAAAGATTTTTAAGTTTTGCAACAGACACAATAGCCTGCATGTGTGTGACTGTGTGACTTGGAGGTTCAAAAATTTTAAAGGGTAGAGAGGTAGTAAGGAGCTCTGGTGGAGCAGTGGTTAAAACACTCAGCTGCTAACCAAAAGGTCGGCAATTGGAACCCACCAGCTGCACCACAGGAGAAAGATGTGGCTGTGTGCTTCTGTAAAGATTTACAGTCTTGGAAACCCTATGGGGTGGTTCTACTCTGTCCTGCAGAGCTGCTATGAGTCAAAATGGATTCAACAGCAATGGGTATACAAGGAAGATAAGAGGGCAATGGCAGGTGATAAATCATTGCCTTCCGAGTATTATATATAAAATATGATTCTAAAGTAATCTGACTTTCTAAGAAAACATTTCAGAATTTGTACATCCAAGGGAGTGTTACCCTGTTCAAAGTAAACACCCACGTTGTCACTGTTCTAAATATTTCTAAAATTCATTTATTCACTCAACAAACATTTTATGATAGGTGAGACACTATGCTAGGTGCTGCGAAAACAAGGGGAAATAAGATGTGATTCCTATGCTCAGAAAGTTCAGAGTCTATTGAGGAAGCCAGTAATTCAAACAGAAAAAATATTAAAAATATGGCATAGTGAAAACCACGAAAGATGTGAGCCAAAGAGTAGTGCACAGAGAGCAGAGCCATGAGATGTGTCTGGATGATTAGGAAAGGCTGCTGCTGACATATGACTTGGTTTTCACAGGACGAGCAGAACTTGACCAGAAGAAGCAAGAAGGTCAAACAGAAGGAACAGCTGTGACAGGGCCTGGCATGTTTTTAGGAATGAAAACCACACTTAGAGTCAATCGTGGTAGATTCTTTTGAACATCCCTAGAGATGGAGAACCTTTATCCTTTGAGCCAAGCAAGGATTAGGAAGAGTGACAGTAAGAGAATAAGATGGCAGTCAGGCTGAGCAATATCACTTGTGGTCAAAATGAGAATGGCTTGCGTGGGTTTGAAGGCGAATTCTAGAGGGGCTCTAAAATCTCTCGAGCAGTGGATGTGTTCTTGGGATAAGCTCAGAAACTGGCTTCCACTGCTATCTTCCTGGCATCTAGAACAGTGCCTAACACATAGTAAGAACTCAATAAATAGCTGTTGAATGAGTAAACACACTAATCCACAAGATAAGACTCATTTGTATATTATAATAACAACTGACATTCATTAGTTCTCAAGGTGTTTTTCCATCACCATCATACATAAATAATGGATATTTGTTTTAAAAAAAGAATCTTGTTTCTTCATAATCATAACTCATACTTCATTTACTTTTTTCTCCATTAATATGTGAGTTCTTTGAGGGCACAGACTCTGTCTCATTTATCTTAACATCCCTAATAATAACAGTAATGATAACAGCTAAGTTGTATACAGCATATACTATGTGTCTGGTACTATTCTAAATATAGTTACACATGTAAACTCATTTAATCCGTACAAACCATGTCAGGTAGATACCATTATCATTCCCACTTAAAAGATGGGAAAATTGAGGCACAGAGAGGTTCAAAAACTTGTCCAGTATCATATAACTAATAAGTGGTATGGAGTTCCCGGCTGGGGCAAATGGTTAATGTGCTTGGCTGCTGACTAAAAGGTTGGGGGTTTGAGTCCACCCAGAGGTACCTCAGAAGAAAGGTCTGGTGATCTACTTCTGAAAAATCTGCCACTGAAAGCCCTACGGAGCACAGTTCTACTGTGACACACATGGGGTTACCATGAGTTGGAGTCGACTCAAAGGCAACTGGTCATAAGTGGTAGAGCTAGGATTGAACCCAAGAAGCTTGGCCCCAGGATCCATTCTTATGACCTCTCTGCTGTGCTTTGGCATACAGAAGATATTCATTAACTATTTGTTGAATGAACGAATTCTCTTTCTTGGTAAATTACTATGACCAGAAAAAGAACAGCATTTCCCCTCACCTGGCAGTGGAAATTTCCACGCCCAAGGTCAGCTTTGCCTAGTCATTTTTTGTTATCATCCATAATATTCACAAGCAAGTCAGGTGATTCATGTAGTCATACAAAACCAAGATTCAGCAACAGTCATAAAAACGTGTTTAAATACCTTCTAGTTCACCAATTTTTTTGGCAAATACTTTCAGTTGTTTTTTCAGTTTCCGGACAGTCTTATCCTGTTTTTCAAGTTGTTCCATCAAATCCTAAAGATCAAAATGAAAAATAAAAAGATCAAAATAGGCTTTCTAAAATACACTGAGGAAACGCAGACACAAAATCACAAAAAACAGCACTGTTAGTTTTACATAAAAGCTCCAGAAAAGCTCATTGGTGGAGCCACCACGTGGCTAAAAGTGGCAGGCACAGGAAATGCAGCTCCAATAAAAGCCAAATGTTAAAATACACAGTGCAATATAATCCTTTACAGTGTGATGGGTAGCAAGCTCACTGCGGAGTCTTTTCAAGTAGACTCCATACAAAAGCAGTAAAATACTCGTCAAATGTACTGTTATTCCACTGGAATGTTTTATACAGAGGAAATAGACAAAAAAAAATTTTGATGAATGCACAGAACATTTTGTGGGACGTTTTAAGGATGGTTGAGCTTTGGTAAGGGCTTTTGACTGACATCCCATGTGTGTGAATCACTGCTCTCCATGAAACTCACCTTGGAGATGCTAAAATTATCCCTGTAACTTAAGAATTTAAGTTCAGGGAATTAAAAGATAAGTTGAACACATATAACCACAGGGAATAGGATAAAGAGCAGTCTGCTGACCTAGGACCAAAGAGGTAAGTTCTCAGTGGCAGGTAGTGTAACATACCCATAATATTGGTGATATAATTTTGCTTATAGAAAAAAAAAGGTAATTCCAAATGCTTTATGCAAAGAGAGAAAACAAAAGAGGTACATTCAAGGCGGGTATAAAAAAAACCTTGTAATTATTGATGGGCTTTCTATTTAACCAAGAACTCTCTCAAACGACTGTGACAGGTAAAAAGTTAATAGTTAAGAAGAAAGTAAACACAGCAGGCTCCAAAAAAAAGCTTAGAAGGAAAATGAATCAAAGATATCCGTGGCTGTTATTCAGGTTATGGAGAAGAAAAGCATTTAAACAGCATAAATATTCATCCATTCTCCAGTTTAGACACGGGCAGATTTAGATACTAGACCAAAAGGAACATTCAAAAGGCACAATTGCTAACATTTCAAGTATTTGGTTGGGCTTCCTGGATTTTACTTTATCTTTCGAGTCACATTTTGCTTCCATCACACTGTAAGTCTAGTGTTAATAACAAACCAACAAGACAATGGACGCAGGACACTGACAGAGGTGATGCCACTGGCTGCGTGGGCTGTGAGGAGACAGACTTTTGTGAGTTTTTGAAGGACTTCCTGGGAAGGTGCAAGCAGCCAGTGTGCTCGTCAGTTACAGAGCCTAGAAAGAGCAAGAAAGACAATGGAAAAGCAGTCTGGGTTTACATACAATCATCCGTTTGTAAAGTGAAATCCGGTATGATTGATACTTCTTAGGGTCATCTGTACATAATTCCTCAAAATACTGAAAAAACAGGCACAACGGATATTTGTTTTTTTCTCTGTGTCTTTGAGGGGAATGCTACTTCTCAGCAAAATCAATTTAAAATGTTTTAAAATACAAATAATGAAACTGTATATAATACTCAAAAGGCAATGATTTATCACCTGCCATTTCCCTCTTATCTTCCTACTACACCCATTGCCAACGAGTCCACTCTGACTCACAGCGGCCCTATAGGACAGAGCAGAACTGCTTCATAGGGTTTCCAAGGCTGTAAATCTTTATGGAAGCAGACTGCCACATCTTTCTCCTGTGGAGAGGCTGGGTGGGTTCCAATTGCCAACCTTTTGGTTGGTTAGCAGCTGAGTGTTTAACCACTGTGCCACCAGGGTTCCTTTCTTTCTAGTATAGATGATTCTAATTAATATTATTATTATTTTGCATGAACATCAAGAAAAAGAAAAAGAAACAGGCTATGGCCAGGATGCCATTGTTCAAAGGCTGGCATTTCACTCCTCAGGCCTCCACCTGTTTCCTCCTAGCCTCCCCCACGTATCACGCTCACCAAGTTGCTGGACTTGTTTGCTGCCAATAGCAGCAAGAGTGGGGAAGGTAAGTAAACTGATAATGGCAATGTTTGCACTTTTGTTTGCAGGTGGAAAGGCTGGTGAGAAGCAGTGTGCCTTCCTCCACTCAAAGGTAGCATGGGTGAGGCCTGCGGAGCATGTTCACTGGAGAAAAACTGTTTTTTGTGTTTGTGATGGGAGGTTGGTGAGTTCGTGGGTAGGTGGGTTATGTGGGATAGAGTTCCCGAGAGCACTAAACCCAGGTCCACTGCTGCTTTAGTATTCTGCTCTAGTGTTTCCTAAGGAAATACACGGAATTAAGATTGAGAAACCATAATGACTTTGAACAAGTGTCATTTCAATTATTTATTTAAATTTGAATCCATTTCCCCTAATTCATAGTCAGTATAATGGCAGGAGAAGCAGCTGATCCAAAAACCTTTCTCCCTCGATACAGGCAAACTCATTAACTAGACTCTATAGTTTGGAATTTGGACTAGTTTATTTTCGTATTAGCTATGAAAAAGTGCCAAGCAAATTCATACTGCAAACAAAGTTACAAGGGAAATGTTTAATTAATTTAGTGAACAAACTTTGGAGATTTAACTATAAAATAGGCAAAATAGGGATTAGGTTCCACAAGCCACCCAGAAGCATCCTTATTTCATGGTTTCACCTTGTTTTTTAAAATAATCGTTCATAAGCACAGAATTTGTATGCTGATCAGTCATTAATGTATTACTCAATATAGTTATCATTTCTTAGTCATCAAAGCATTGTTAGTTTAAGCAACAATATACTTGAGAGTAATAAAACATTTCAAAAATATTCTACAATTCAGAAGAATTTATTTCCCCCACAAATTAGTGCAATTTCAGTCTTCAAAAAGAGTCCAAATACTGCCCTAATTTTCCTTCCCCACTTGCACAATGGCGCCTCATGTAGACAGCTGTCTTCAGAGGGACAGACAGACTACGAAAAGAATACTTTCCGGTTCTACTTCTAATTCATATAAAAGATGGTTGACTAAGTGACATCAGAAAACTCTTTGTAATGTAAATTATCACTAAAGGAGCAAAGGAGGGATGGTTTGGATTGTTCAATCTGCAGAGAAAATTCAAACTTTTATTATCAGCCATTAAAATCCTTAATTAAAAAAAAAGATACAAATCACCATCACCAGTCCTAAACAGCTTTTCTCAAAACCAGACTGATGATGTAATAGATTTTGTATAGAAATATAGAATTATCACTTTTTGATGATTTTTAATATAATAAATATACCTGTGAAACTTAATAAAAAAAACTTTGTATATTTGTAATAAAAGTTACGTGACTAAGAAAGAAATATTTTAAAATATATTCTCTATAAAAATAAGAGGGAGAGAAAAGAAAGAATTAGAAAAAAAGAAAGGAAAAACTTGGACTTAATGAATCTCCTCATTCACTGCACAACTCAAGTTCTGTTACAAAGAATAAAAAATGTGTAAACCTGAATCCTGATGACCCTCCTCTCTGTCCTGGGAGCTCCATCCAAAGTCAAAACTCCCCTGTTGGTTCTGCCAACCACCTTCCCTGACCTCAACTCAACTCCTGTTTTTCTGTGGCCTCCGGCTGCTAGATATGGTGGGATATTATTGGTGGCTGCCTGAGGACCAAAGGTACACAAAGCCTTTCCCCAGTCTGTCATGGCAATCACTAACAAACCTCCTGGCATGGTAGATAATCTGCAGCTGAGGTGAAAGGACCAGATCACCTGAGTTCTCCAGGATAGTAAAAGCCCAGCGTGCAGTTGGGTGGCTATCCTCCAGACCCTCCAAGTTAGGTATGAGAACGCTCAGACACTTGAGAGCCTTCTGTGAGAAACATAATCGGTATGCATGCCTTGTTCATCTCTATCAACACAGCAATATTTTCCTGACTCTGTCTCTGCTGGAGTACGAGGGTAACGTGTGGGGTGGTGAGTTTTTCCCAGCAAGAAGATGTGTTTAATTAGAAAAAACTAGGACTCAGGGCAGGGATTGGCCCCGACCATCTCCTTACCAAGTTTTCATTGGTCAGCCGGGTGATCTCGTGCTGCAGGCTGGCCTCGATGCGCGCCTCCGGCGGCAGCTGCAGGTTCTGGGCCAGCAGCTGCTGCTGCCGGTTATTCTCCTCCTTCAGGCTCTGGATCTCCCCACGGAGGGCCTCGGCCTCGCTGTCATGGCTCCTCTTCTGTGACTGGAGCTGGGACTCCAGGAGCCTAGGGAGAAGCCACACAGGGAGGAAGAGGAGATGACACCCCCAAGTCTCCTGCCTAGTGGGATATGGTACTCACTTGCAAGGGTAGGAAAAGCAGATACTCATTAGCTTCCATGTATCTTCTGACTTGATCAAAGTCAAGAAACTCCAGCAAGCGCCAGCAGTGGAAGCGCATGCTCTCACACTGTGTCTGTCTCACACTGTGTCTGTCAGAATGGGGCCTGCTACAAATACAAAGTGCTCAAAGGCCCTAAGGACAGGAGAGTTTAGCTCTTTTGAAAAGTTCATAGAAATGATGACTAAAATAAATCAATCAGAGGACACTGTCTTTCTCACAAAATAACTACAGAGGGCCAGATTACAGCCTCCCAACTATTATAACTAAATGTGTATTTAAGAATTTCAGAATTGTTAATTTCAGGCAGAGAGTGGTGGACCAGGGTCCCATTTTTATTTTCTGTTCTTATCTCTGAAGTACAGAGAGGCTGGGGCACTACTTTGAAATATATACAGATTTACCCAAATCTAGACATATAGTTCTGAAGTTTGCGTATATATACACACCTATATATTTAAAATTTGTCATCTCTCTCCCCATAAGCTTACTTATCAGTAACAGAATCTTAACAAGACATGGTTTTAGAATACAAAGATCAGTAGGACCAACAACGTGGTTACTGCTTCTCCATGCAAACATACAGGAGTCAGCTCTGCCCATGAGGAGACCAGACCATTGACAGTGACAGCACCACAGTCATAGTATCCTCCCTTTACCATCACCCCCATTTCTACATGAACCCCTTTTCCAAAAACAAAAGAAAGTTATGGTTAGGTATTAACTTGCATTAAGAAAGAAAAGACATTCTTTTATTCTAATCCCCTTGGTTGGCAACCACTTGGTAAAATTTAGCAATGTGACTGCAAACAAATTTACAGTAGACAAATATTTTAGTGATTACAAAATTTCAACAGAACTTAAACCTATAACACCCGAAGTTAATGACAAAGGTTTATGATTAGAACAAATAAAGCAGAATAAGCAGAAGCCCCCTGAACAAACAGAATATTAAGTATTCTTAAAATTTAATTACTAAAATGGTATTTTTATGAGACTTTTGAGACACAAATGTCACTAGAGCAGTTGAGTGTTTAGAAAGGTGTTGCTGTTTCAATTTTATTTGCTTTCCCCTAAACATATTTGCTGTGTTGAGTTTGAGTAATTACTCTGAACTGCAGCAATGTAGGAAACCACAAATTTGAACTTCACAGTAACCACACAGAATGCCAAATCACACACTTAATGTTGCTTTCAGGCAGTATGATGATAATACACAACAATGTAGCCACGCTGCCACAGGCAGTCTATCCTGTAGATTGATCATTATCCCAAACAAGAAATCACTGCCTAAATAACAGAACATTTGGGTTCTTAGTTGTAATGTTTCATTTTTCGTTTTCGTCTAACTCCTAGCAAGAGATATGCACAAATTTTAAGCCTGAGGGCAACTCTAGAAAGCATCCTTCACTTACAGGAGGCAACTCTTGCATCCACTATCAATCAGCTTCAGCTTTAATGGCATCCCTTAGTAGAGAAAGTTTTTAAGAAGGTGTTTGGGTGAATGCTTGTTTTACTGAAACTAATTTACCCAGGAAAACAATAAATGCATAAGAAATATAGGTGTTAAAGTCAGGAGGCCACTGTTAGTAAGAAAAACAACAAATTAGTAACATTCCATCTTGGAGGAGACAAATATAACCTGTTGGCTTGTTTTAACCCTTCATAAACCAGCCACAGCTCTCCATCCTCATTCAACTCATGGCAATCCATAGCAGACCATCTTCCATGCAAAATGAACAACAATGCAAAACACAAAGGGATACAGGATGGTAATGAGATGATGATCGTCAAGAGCAGCACATGGCATTTAAATATTTTATTAAGCAAATAGGATTGTTTTTATTAATTACAGATGACTTTAAGACAATACCACAAAAAGAATTTTTGGTTAACTAAAAAAAAATGTGTATTCAATATCATCACATATACAATGGGTAGAAATTAAAGCAAAATAATCAAGGATCTAGAGCAACTTTTCCTGCGAAATAAATGACTGAGAAGGTGTGAGAGAAGTTCTGTTTTTAATATTTTAATTATTCACAAGAGTAATCTTATATGTCACATATCATATTAGAGATTAATCATGACAGACACATGACAGAATGAAAACTTCAGTTGTTCTCTTCATGTAGCAATCTCCACAGTCCACTTCATAACAAAGTTTTAAGTCTTTTGGATAGGAGCTTGATTTGGCTTAATAAAATCTGATTTCTCATTTAAAAAATTATTTAAACATTTTTTATTGGAGTCAGTTATAAATAAGGATAGGTCCAAAGTTCTCAGCTTTTGAGACACGGCTTTAAACATTTTTTGTGCGTCAAAAAATTAACTATAAGACCTGGAGAAACTACTTTTGTATTAGAGATATGACTTCATGTAACTCGTAACCTCTCTTCACACTAAGCTTCAGTTATTGAAAGCTGCAGCTGCAGCTGGCCCTCCAAATTTCACAAACAACCATACTGAAAAACAAACTAAATTGACTGTCCAAGACATCCAGTACTGGGCACTGGATAGTTTCCTCAAGGCTAAGACCCTAAATCTACAAAAATGTCTTCCCTTGATGCAAAGAATATTTTCCTGACACCTCTAATTATCAGTAATGCTACCTTATATTATAAATGAGATTTTAACTGGGAATACATTGGAAACCTTGGATTCCCTTTGAAGGTCAGCTGATGTCCAATAAAGCAATGCATAAAAACTTTGATTTACTGTACAAGAGGCTAACTTGAAGGCTAAAGATCAAGAGGACTAAACCAAAATAAATAAAAAGAAGGATCCAACTTACCTGTTTGTTTCTTTCAAACCAATATATGCTTGTGCTATTTCTCCTTTATCTTTCATTTTCTGTACATCTTCCAAGAGTATTATGGAATCTGTCATTGTATTCTGAAGGGGGAAATGACACATTTCCACATTAAGATATAACTCAGAAGCTCTGGACCACATACATTTCATTCCTCCAGAGAAGGGGGTTTATGGAGCCCTGATGGCGCAGTGGTTAACAGCCCAGCTGCTAACCAAAAGGTTGGCAGTTTGAATCCACCAGCCACCCCCTGGAAACCTTATGGGGCAGTTCTACTCTGTCCTATAGGGTCGCTATGAATCAGAATTGACTCTACGGCAAAGGCTTTTGGGAGGCATAAATGGTTAAGCACTGGACTACTAACTGAAAGGTTGGTGGTTCAAATCTACCCAGAGGTACCTTGGAAAACAGGCCTGGTGATCTGCTTCCAAAAGGTCACAGCCTTGAAAACCCTATGGAGCAGTTCTACTCTGCACACATGAGGTTGCCATTAGTCAGAATTGACTCAACAGCAACTCATAACATGTGCTCCACCACACCTCTGCCTCACCCATCGGCCTTAGCTCTGTGTAACTATGGAGAAGAGGGTGGCATGGTGAGAAAGAAGCATGCTGATTCCCTCTCTTGATAACCTCTAATGCACTATGACTAAGTTATTAAGATCCTAGAGTGCCACTGCACTGTAAATAAAATCACTGACTGCCTATGTATATTTTGTATTATGTTAAATAAGTAAATTAATGACTTAACTTTGTATAAAAAGTACAGCATTAGAAAAATAACCAGGCCAGAACACTGAACATTTATTTAATGTAACGCACAAAGCTGTTCTTTCTACTACAGTCATGCGTTGCTTAACGTCAGTCCACGATATGTTCTGTGAAGAAGGATGTTATGTGATTTGGACATTGTGTGAATACTGTATTATAAACAGGCAGTCCCTGGGTTATGTTCAACTTATAGTACAGACTGCCAGAAAGCCTATTACATTAAAAATTTGAGTTAAATACATATAATGTTTGTAATAAGAATCCACGCACTACTTTGTGATGCTCATGAAAACAGTGTACAGTTTGGAAGTGTTTTTTAAGTGTTATGTCCACTACGTCCTGATCTCCGATTGGGATTTCTAAACTCTATTATAACCTTATGGGACCACAGATGCATACGCAGTCAGACTTGCCCGAAAGGACATTATGCGGCATGTGACTCTACTTACCAACCAGTTAGAACGAAACAAGCACTTCAATAAAACACTGACAGTTTGACATAAAGTTCATTTTTCAATTAAAAACTCAGTACAAATAAGATGGTGTTCAGATGATACGCTTCAGCAAAACTACAATTTTTTTCTCACATCTTTAGGTATAAATAAATGGAAAATGGAAAAGATTTAGCTCCTTGTAAATATCTACCATCTCCTGTTATTCAACTTTTTTTTAATTGTACAGTATAACATAGTACATAAGCTTTTGAATGAAACATCTGGCAGGTCAAAATTACTAATATTTTATATAAAAGCCTTTTCTGCTACCATTTTTACTTTCTTTTTTTATTTCTTACTTTTCGTCTAATCTATCTGACAACCAATGTAATTTCACAATCTTGCTTCTACTCAACTACTCTCTCTCTCTCCTAAATACCAAGGAAAGAATGGACAATAAGAATCACTGCTTTACAGCTTTTAAAGAACAATACACTTTAGAACCCAATGGCCCATTCTATTTGTCTAAATAGTAAATGTCTGATCAACGTTTGCTCTAAAGTCAAGTCTCACAATGAAGTGGACTTAATAGAATACACTTCAAATGCCATAATCTTAAGACACCAGTTCAAGAGAACCTTAATGCCAGCTAGAGCCCTAGAAAGAAATACAAATGCTTGCTTTTGAATTTCAATGTTTATAAGAAACATCCTTAAAAAAAAAAAAAACTTTTCTCCAAATGCTGCCTTTCGTGAGTTTATCAATGTCCACTGAGAAGACCAAATAAAACCTGATAAGAGCTATAAACACAGAGCTTATATTATACTGAATTTTTAAAATTTTTCTCACAAACACCACATACAGCATTTAACTATATTTTATAAATATGTTACTACATATTTCATAGGGAATTTCTTCTCCTTCCCTGAAAGGCAGAAAATATTTCCATTCCATAAAGAGCCATACTCAGATTTTTAAAATCCATAAGTAATAACTTTCAAAGACCCAGGCTTCTGTATTAAATAATGCTTCACGTGTTCTGATATCTGAGGACCTACATGGCCTCAGTTTTGAACTTTTGGGAAATTGGGTAACTTGGCCTAATTAACTAGTCCAAGAGAAAGATAGGCTTCTTAGTATGCTGTTGTCCTAGGTAATAAGCAGACAGTCCTTTCCTCGTCCTGCCAACCTTAGCTAAGAAGTGATGGGCAGAGGATGGGGTGATCGGAAAGGCAGATATCAGACTCGGATCACCAGCACTAGAAAGCTCCTGACTCTGCTCTGTTTGTCTCCCTGAGCCAGTGACCAGAGATTCTGAAAGGGTTGTACTATGTAGGAAAATCTTAGCATATCTGTCACTCAATAGCTCAAACAAGATGTCGTAGAGAAATCCAACTCTGCAACCTCATCAGGTGCTACTCTGCATTCCAGCTATGGATCCTAGCTTGGGGAAAGAGCAGGGGCAGCGAAGAAGTGCTCAGCTCTTCAGGCTCCTCTTCACTCTTGGCCAACAAACCCACAGCTTGTAGAAATGAGAGCTCTGGAGAGCCTGTGCTCTTGAATGCATTTCAAGCTAGGGCTCCATCTTCCCAGCTTGTGGGAAGCCCACCATAACTAGCAGATTGAGTCACAGAACTGACTGTGGATTAGAAATCATGAAGACCCCTCTATGATCCAGACCCGAACCTAGAACATCCATTATTTTCCCACTGACTTCCCAAATAGGAAGTAGTCAAATACAAAACTAATCTGCAAATATCAAAATAGACTCTGGCCAGGAAGCATCAATCACATGTACTGGAGGACACCTATAAACTAAAATTAGGATTAAACAGAAGTATTTCCTCAACAACAGAAGGACAAACAACCCAATTTAAAAATGAGCAAAGGACTTGAATAGACATATCTCTAAAGAAGATACACAAATAAAAGGCTAGTAAGCACATGAAAAGATGCTCTAGGTCATTAGTTATTAAGTAAATGCAAATTAAAACCACAATGAGGTATCACCTCACACCTACTGGAAACAGAAAATAACAAGTACTGATGAGGATGTGGAGAAACTGGAACCCTTGTACATTGCTGGTGGGGATGTAAAATGACACAGCCACTATGGAAAACTGTAGTGGTTCTTCAAAAGTTAAACATAGAATTACATTCTATGACATTATACAACCTAGCTATTCCACTCCTATGTATATACCTGAGCCCTGAAAACAGGGACTCATACAGGTATGTGTACACCAAAGTTCACTGCAGCATTTTCACAAAAGCCAAATGGTGGAAAAACCCAAGTGTCCATCAACAGATGATGGATAAACACAATGTAGTATATGCATACAATGGAATATTATTCAGCCTTGAAGAGAAATGAAATTCTGATACCTACTATGACCAGGATGAACCCTGAAAACATTATGCTGAGTGAACTAAGCCAGACACAAAAGGACAAATATTATATGATCCCACTTACATGAAATATGTATCTGGAACAGGCAAATGCATAGAGACAAAGGGTTATTAGTGGTTACCAGGGCCTAGGGGGAGGAGGGAATGGGAGTTACTGCTGAAGGGGCCCTGAGTTTCTGTTTGGGGTGACTGAAAACTTTTGGAAATGGACAGTTGTAATGGTAGCACAACACAGTGAAATTTTTTTGTTATATATTTCACATTAATAAAATTGTTTAAAAAGAGAAATATATTTACTAAAAACTTTGAAAGCTTATAATTACCTTGTCATCCTGAAAACCACAAAGTCAGCAAGCACAAGAAAACAAATGGAAGAAAACAGTAAACTCTTAGTTCCATAAATTCCATCAAGAGTGCCCATCATAACAGATAAATCTGCAAAAACACCCATGAGTTGTTTCTCCTAAAATTAGCCCTATAAATAAATTAAAATTCACAGAACTGGCTTGAGGGGACACTAATGTTAATCTACATGATGGCAGTTTTTATTTCTCAGGAACAAGTGCTTAAGATTCTTTTTGAGATATTTGGTTTTTCTGGTTGTAAAATACGTCACAGAATGTCTCTCCTGTAAGTACATGGATGAAATTCTTATCCTAGGTCTGTAAGAGTTACTGTAATGCCCCAGCTGAGGTTACTTATCCAAGTGAAGCCTCCCGAAATCCTTGTGGAGGTGGAGCAGGTAAGTGAGCCTGGGCTGGGCTCACTGGGTGTCATTCAACACTGCCCTGCACAGCAGTTGTGAAATGGCATGCCTCCCTGACTGGAAACTGAGTGGGACAACACAGCCCTGGGGTGTCTGAGAGGTCTGAATCAGTGTCATGGGCATTTTTCCAAGGAGAAAAACAAGACTACTGAGACAGAAACAGAACGGCCACTGCAGTGTGTAGGCTGGGAGCTGGGAGGTCGGGGGCTTGGTTAGACAGGGTCAACCTATTAGAGGCTAGACTGCAGCGGTATTTACATGGATATGTGAGTGGGGTAAGTGAGAGTGTATGAGGCCAGAACTATCTGCTCTCTTAGCTGTATTTTTTTTAAGTTCCTTGGTTCATTTTTCTTCTCTTTTCCCTTAACTTTTACTACAATGCCTTGTGAGAATACCAGTTTGTCACAAGGGAAGTAGAGAAAGGAATCTTGATTGTGACTCTGTTCCACAGGGGTCTTGTTTCTCAAGGCCCAGCTAGAGTGGTAGCCCTGGGAGTCAACTGTGACTGTCCCTGGGAAGGTGACAAGCCAAAATGGAGAGCCCCCTTGTGGAACTCTTCTCATTTCAGACTTAAGAGGCTCATGATCTGTTTAATAAGGGAGTCCATTTCTTTACATAACTCTACTTGCTACTGGGCCTTTTTCCAAGAGTATTTGGCCACATATCTCATGTTCAGATTTTGATATTTCCTCAATGAGTGAGTTCCCTTTATCAAATCCAAACATATGTAACAGGTACAGTGTCTTAACCACGTGCAGAAACGCCATTTCTAAGAGGAGTACTCTCAGACTTTTCAAGCATCCGGTTCATTATACATTATGGACATGTTTTATGTGGCAGGTCATGCAGTTGGGATGCTTCAGTTCCTGGGAACTGTATGCACATGGGAAGGGACACAGGCCAGGTTTTCAAAGCAATTACTCAGATATTCCCTCTGATGGAAAATGACAAAAAGGTGGATTTCTCATCAGCATACAGCATACAGAGCATAGGGAAGAACTTTAAAAGGCATCTAGATCCCCCAGTGTTTGGGTCCTTTTTGTTGCAGCCTTGAACACAGCCCCTCCCAGCTGGGACAGCTCCCCTATTAAACAGAGTCCCTGAAGTGAGCAGTGACCGTCTCCCTGCAACTTCCACTCGCTGATGCCATTTCTGACCTCTTCACGTTACCTTTCATAGCTAAACAGGCTACTGTTATCACATTGTTTTAAAGTAGCATTTACTGCCTCCTGCAGCAAGTAAATTTATAAATTTAACAGTATACAAGTGGATTTTCAAATTTAATAGTATTTTACTTTAGGCTGAAATTTATTGCGGCTGGATTACTTTCAAAGATTCATTTTAAAAGCCTTTGCTCATGAGCAACAGGTGAAACTCTGAAGGTCTTCTGGGATTTCACTATGCTCATGAGCGAGAGGCAAAACTCTGAAGGTCTGGGATTTCACTAGCGTTTGGCTCACTCCAACTGTTCAACAGTTTTAAAACAACAGTGAATTTTTTTTTTAATGATGAATCCGAAATTAGAATACAAAAGCTCTTAGGTATTTGCTTCATCATAAATTGGAGGAAAAGACTAAGAAGAAATGGAGGCCAGTTTAGCCATCTGCTCGTGCTTACCTTGGGTTGGATGGCCTCTTTCTGGCTCACCAGCTGAGACCTCAAGATGAGGACCTCCTCCTTGCGGACATCGAGCTCCTCGCTCACAGAGGTAAGCTGCTCCATGAGGACTCGATAGGCAGGTGCGCCCGGAGCGGTCACCTCTGGAGCACCCTTCTCACTAAGGGCCTTGCGTAACTCATTCAGCTCATTTTTCAGTTTTTTGTTTTCTGATTCTAGTTCTTGACGCTGTATGAAGAGACAAAGAAAAGTTCATTGTTGTCATCCTCAACTTTACACTGGAATACTGAGCTTCCCCCAAGCTGGTAGAAGAATTCTGTTGGAAAAGATTATCAGAGCTACCCCAGTGTTCTGTTGAAAACTCTGCTCTGCAAATTAAGGAAGTCTTATATCAAGTGGAATTGAGCAAGATGAAAGGTAGTCTGCTTCATCAACACAAATTCCGGAATAAAATTTACTCTAGGTCTGCTCAGGGTGTGTTCACAGGCGTGGAGAGATTACTGAGTTCCATGAGGCGAGTGTGCCCAGTCGTAAGGAGCCCAGGTTTGTCTGGGGGTCAATATAAGTGCAAGTCTGAGTTATATTTCTAATACAAAGTTCAGAATGGGGAAATCCTTGAAATCTTTTTTCTTTTTTTTTATTGTACTTCAGGTGAAGGCCCACAGAACAAACAGTTTCTCATGAAACAGTAGCACACATACTGTTTTATGACATTGGTTAACAACCCCACATGTCAACCCTCTAACTTCTC
>NW_004443988.1:14962124-14978444 GCF_000243295.1 Trichechus manatus latirostris
TGGACTAATCTTTTCCTTGTATCCTGTTCTCTTCATTCTCCCTTGCTCCCGAAGGGATGAGACCAGTGGAGTATCTTAGATGGCCGCTCACAGGCCTCTAAGAGAGATCCTTGAAATCTTGAGTAGCGTCCTATTATTGCCTTGGTAAAGCAGAATTGAAAGACCACTGAAATCTGAGGCTTTATCTTCTAATAAAAAAATTACTACACCATTTAAACAGATAAAATTCCCTTTAGTGTTTTGATAACAAATCATCTGTTTTTGAAACTTCTTCACCGGGTGGCATGCTTTTAAAGTTGCTGAAAGCAGCTTTGGGAATTAGAAGGGGAAGAGGGGCCACCTCTTCCTTAGCCGTCCAGATGGACATACACATCCTTCACTTCCTCCATACTTTCACATCATATTAGCCATTCTCGTTCCGTCAGTTACCACTGCCCTCTCCACAAACTGCTCAATCAGTGGCAGTGGGAACTCAGGAAAGAATGAGACTGACACTAAAGCAAAAGTGTCACAAGATACTGGTTGGGAAACGGTTAAGCAGACACTTAAAAGCACTATGGTGTCTTATTAGGCACATGACACAGGGCCTTGTGATAGTAGAAATGAGACACTTCTGTATAAGGATCAAATATTTTGTTTCTTCCTAGAGAAGCAATCCTGGGTTTGTCATACCATATCAGACCTTTCATTATGTTGTATTAAAACTATTTAAAGTCTTTTTTCCCCCTAGTTTAAGAACATGTAACTCTTCCTTTCATGAATTAATCCATTCTTATGTGACAATGAATGTTCCTTCCCATCTCGAGTCTCCCACCAACTGGTAATCAGGTTCATATTGCTTATTTCTGTAATAGAAAACACGATGCCTTTATGTTGCAGCCCAAGCTCTAATACAGTGCTTCCCCATCTTCAATGTGCATCAGAATCACCTGGAGATCTTGTGAAAACAGACTGCTGGGTCCCACATCCAGAGTCTCTGATTGAGCAGGTCTGGGGTGGGGCTCGCAAACCTGCATTCCAACTTACAGGGCGGTACTGATGCTCTGGTCTGGGGACCACACTTTGAGAACCACTGGTCTAATACTTGGGAATGTTGTGGTCTGGGCTTCATTTTTAACATGCTACAGGGAATGTCTCTATTTGTCCATTTTTGTGTGAGGGAGGCAAAGGGAGAAGAGCTGGAGAACAGATTCCTACTCCCATTCCCTTTGCCTGTCCCATCACATCAAATGCCATGCTCATATCAGGCATGCACTTTGCCTCATCTATCCAAACCATATGGGGAGGACTGAGGGGGACAGAAGAGAGAAGGGGGAGATATTTGCCTATATAGTAAGGGTACTGGTCCTCGGCAACACTGGCCAGGACACACATTTTGCCTTTAGCGTCCATTCATTTTGCTACCGCCCTGTAACGTGGAATGCAGGTTTGAGAACCCCACCCCAGACCCGCTGAATCAGAGACTCTGGGTGTGGGACCCAGAAGTCTGTGTTTTCACAAGATCTCCAGGTGATTCTGATGCACATTGAAGATGGAGAAGCACTGTATTAGAGCTTGGGCTGCAACATAAAAGCATTCACGTGTCTTCTATTACAGAAAAGCAATGCGAATGCGCTCAGAGGCATAATGCAGGACCTGATGGTCCCAGTTCTATCACTCAGGACTTGTGCAGGCCTAGCCATTGTTAACATGTTGCTGACATTACCCACTGAAACTTCTGTGCTCTGTCTCCCAGTCTGGTCAGGCCAGGTTCTCTGTGGTGCCCAAAATGATTATCAATTCCAATTAAGCTAATGAACAAAATCATGAGAAGGCCTTCTCAGCACTCTATGTATCACATGCATTTTTTTTTTTTCCCCTTAAAGCAACAGAAATGAACTGTCTCAGTTCTGGAGGCTAGAAGTCTGAATTCAGGGTGTTGGCTGGGCCACGCTCTCTCTTTCTGGTCTCTCTCAGCTTCTGGTAGCTCCAGGTTCCTGGGCTTGCAGCTGCAGTGTAACTCTAATTTCTGCCTCCAATGTCACCCCTCTGTCTCTCTGTATCTCTTTTCTTTTATAAGGACACTACTCAGATTGGATTAGGATCCATCCTACTCTGGTATGACTGCATGTTAATTTAACTGATAACTTCGTGGTTCAGTGGTAGAATTCTCTCCTTCCATGTGGGAGATCTGGATTTGATTCCTGGCCAAGGCACCTAATGTGCAGCCATCACCCATCTGTCAGTGGAGGCTTGTGTGTTGCTATGATGCTGAACAGGTTTTGGTGGAACTTCCAGACTAAGACAAACTAGGAAGAAAGGCTTGGCGATCTACTTCCAAAAAATCAGCCAACGGAAACTCTATGAATCATAACAGTCCAATCCCATTGCACATGGGGTCGCCGTGAGTCCACGACCGACTCAACAGCAGCTAACAACATTTTCGTAAGAGGTCACATTCACAGGTATCAAGGGTCACGACTTTAACATATCTTTTTGGGGGACATAACTGCATCTATGACACTCCCCCTGGCTGGTCTCTTATGGCTCCCCCTCAGGTTCTGCCTTGAGTGCACCCTGGGCTTTTTTTGCTCTAGTAGATAGACTTTTTTTTTTTTCCTTGCACATTTTACTGTGCTTTAGGGGAAGGATCACATGCATTTTAACAATAGTTCAGAAAATGTTCTCATCTATATTTATGGTTGTGATCCAAAGAAGAGCAGCCTAGACCAGTGAAATGCCAGTGGGATGTTATTCTGGGTTGGGTGTGCCCTCCAAAAACATGGTTACCTACTCTGTTTATGAGTATGTTACTAGGCTTCGAACTGGTTTGTTTCGGTTTGAACCCCTGCTAAGAATTTGCATTCCCACCCCAGATATACTAAATCAGAATCTACATTTAACAAGATCCGCAGGTGTATAATAAATTTTGAGAACCACTGCTCTACTAGTGGTTTTCAGAATTGGTCCCTAACCAGCAGCATTAGCATCACCTGGGAACTTGTTAGAAACGCAAATTCTTAGCAGGGGTTCAAACCGGAAGGAACTGGTTCAAAGCCCTGGTATGTTAATACACAGAACATATATATTTAGAGTTATCTGAAGGTATAATAAATGTTTATTCCACCAAGGGCTAAAATGTGGATCATGAGTTTGGATAACTGAGTCCTAATAAAGAAGCACTTTTTAAAAGCATAGATTCAAAAACAGTAGCAGAGTCTGTACCATATACAGTTGTACCATATGATGAAGAATAACATGACTACAGGCATATTAGAGTGCACTGCAGGTCTAGAGGTCTGAAGTGGAAGGGCACTAGGACAGTGACCCATCAGGCTTGCAGGCTGCATTCAGTAAAGGACAGATATCCAGAGAACTGCCAAGATCTTGGAGTTCCATAATCCACTAAATTTACATCTATACTCTTGTCAATTGAGCATTCTAAACTCAATAGAAACAGAAAGTTCCTTTGGCTTAGATTTAAGCTTGTTGAGCATTACTTGGCTAGTCACATGATTTGGTCTTCTAGACAAAAAGTACAAAAGGCAATGGAGAGTAAGAATAATAGAGATGATTCTTTTCTGCTACCCTTTTCTTTTTCCAGATATATAAATACCACTCCGGTTGTATTTCTTTTGATGGAGCAAGAGATTTATTTATGGTATAATTTAGAAAGAGTAAAAGGATCCTTTAGGGGATTTAAAAGGTAAATACTATGTGTGTGTGTGAGTGTATTTTTTTGTTGTTGTTGTTTATTTATTGTAAAAATTAGTTTCTAAACAAGTAATGATAGGAACCAAGATTATTGTGGAAAGTTTCCTGTAGTGTGGAGACCTGGATTCAAGATCAGCCTCTACCATCTGATAGTAAATAACATAATTGTTCTAAGCCTCAGTTTACTAACCTTTGAAAAGGGAATAAAAAACTTATTTCAGAGGTTGTAACACTGATTAAATGAGATAAAGCATTAAAAAAAAAGTCAAACTATAAATACAAGGTGTTATTAGTCAAATGTTTATTAAATATCAGTGTAAGAGTTTAACTATCTTCAGGGGAAGGAGCTGATAAAAGAATTGTGGGTTTGGGCAGGATAGAGGACAAGTGTTCTCTTTATACAAAGATGTCATACAGCCTGGAGAGGAAGCAGTAATCAGCAGTTCTGAGCCTTAGGAAGTGGTAAATCCAGAGGACAGGGTCCTATTAATGGCATAAATTATGTTCTAAATCACAGTACTAGGAAACAGGTCAGGGACTAGACTTGAATTTACTGAAAAAGCAAACAAAAACTTCACAGCAGTTTGGAGAGTGCCTAGGAATTCTCAAATACATGTAAAGGCTTTAAGATAATATTGAGTTTCCTTATGTTATTTTGTGGCTTTTCTAATTTTTAGCTCTGTTTGGTTGTAATCATAAACCTTAGGGTAATTTTCCAGCCATTCTAGAATATAATTTGCAAAGGCAAAAAATAGTAACTAGCCTATGGTGCCCAGTTGTTTGGTGAAACACTAGTCTAGATGTGGTTATGAAGTATTTACATGTGATTAAATCAGTGGGCCTGAGTAATGCAGATTACCCTCCATAATGTGAGTGGGCCTCATCCAATCAGCTGAAAGTCTTAAGAACAAAAAGAGAGTTTTCCCTGGGGTGTATTCTACCTCCAGTCTATAAATATACAGTTTGCCAGAACTTCTTCACTCTTCATCCTTTCTATCACATGACCTATGGATTTTGGAACATAAGATTGCAGGAATCTCCAGCCTGTTGCTTGACCTACAGATTTTGGACTTTCCAGCCCCTCACAATCACATGAGCCAATTCCTTAAAATTAATCAATCACTCTCTCTCTCTCTACAGACCATAGCCTTTACTAATCTCTACAGCCTCAAATGGCAGTTACTGCTCCTGTTCCTGTTCAGATTGAAGTGTAGCTTGTATGAAACAGAATTTATAAAAGGAAACAACTCAAGACTAGAAGTAACACCTAAATAAACCTTAAGGTCTCCAGTGCAACTTCCAGCCCTTAAGGCTGTTCTTTGATAAGAGAGGCTCTGTGCAGGTCTCTGTAATACTTGCAAAAACAAAATATTCAGTGTCTTGGGCAGAAAATTCCCATTACCTTGAGTGACTCATACTCCAGTTCGGCACCTCTAATTGGTGGTCCTTCTTCTTCCTAGGGAAAAAATACATTTTATATTTTAATTGTCACAGTTTTGCTCTGAGAATATTTACTTGCTCTACAGAAAACAATAAGGCGAGTTTAGCCCTCACGACTTTATCCAAATGTTGCTTGGTTAAGTTACTTCTCAGCTGAGTTCCCATTAAAGAGGAGACTGGAGAAGTGGACAAGTCCCAGCCTGGGTGCCTTTTTTGCTTTGGCTTTAGGGGCTGGGCAGTGCTGCCCACCTTTGCCTTGCTGCGGAGCACCTGCTCCTCCTTGCGGTCCAGCTCATCCTGCAGCACCTGCTTCTCCTGCTCCAACTCTGTGACCCGCTTCTGGAGCTTGAGGAACAACGACATGTCCAGAGGCACCTTCTTCTCGCTCGGCTCCTAATACCCAGAAATCACAGCACGGTCAAGACAAGCCAGCCAGAAGATACATAAGTCAACGAGAAAATGATGAGCAGCCCAGTAGAAAAACAGGCAAACTTCAGAAGAATATATTAAAACATGCTCAACCTAGCTCCTAACTGGAGATACACAAATTAAACAACACTTTTTCTCCTACCAATTTGAAAGACTGAAAAGATCAATATTGCCTGTGTTAGCAACAATATCTCACATGATGATGTTCAAGTACACAAAGATATATATGGGGCAACTTGTATTTTCTACTTCATTTTTTTTAACAGCTACAAAATATATTTTGGCTATACAAGTTACAGGAGATTATGTATATGATGATCTTGTTTTTGTTAAAAAAACAAATGTACATGACCTTTAAAAGTATATCTAGTACCAGGCCGTCAGTGGTTACCTTGGAGAGTGGGAGGAACTATGGGGAGCTGTCATTTTCTAATTTATACACTTCTATATTTGAATTGTTTACAATGAGCAGGCACTACTTTTGTAATCAGGAAAATAATTTAAATGGTGAAGTGCCAGCATAAATATACTGAGATTAGACAGAGAAAAAACTGGTAATGGAATTATATACATATATATACCTTTTAAACTGAAGGATAACCTAGTAGCATCTTAGAAATATGTCAATTAGTTACAAAACAGAATTACAGTGAAAACTACTAGAATAAATAAAGGAATACCAATTAAAGCTAAAAAGAAAGAAAGAACTAATCTTCATCATGGAAATTCTGAGACTGTCACATTGTTTTACCTTATTTACTTCAGGTTTTAACTTTTAATGAGATAAGAGAAAATAATTGTATCATTAAATTTAATGGAGAGAATCAAAAATCCTTTCTGTGAGGGAGGGAGGGAAAAAGAAAGGGGGAGAGAGGAAGAGAGATTAAACAATGACCTATTCATTTAGCGAAATGGTCAAAGTATAATTTTAAGTGATTAGCAAATCTTATTTTTGCCAGTTTTAAAAAAGACACTTTCATTTTTCTGATTATAAAAGCAAAACAAACTTTTATAGAAAATTTAGGAAATAAGAAAACCCACAATTTTTGCCCAGTCTTTTTTCTATGCATCTATAAAGAACTGAAATAATATTTTCATTATAATTTTGTATTGTCTTTTTAGCTTAGTATTGTACTATAACTGTTGGCCAAATTTACAATGCGATATTTAAAACCATAATTTTTAGTAGCTATATAGACAGGTGTACCATCATGTGCTTAGCTATTATCTGTTTCTAAGTTTTTGCTATTGAAATAAACAAACATGCTACAATAAACATCCTAGCACATAAACATCTCAACATCAACATTTTGAAGTCTCTTGGTATGAGATGTTAAATTGGCTAGGTCAATTTACACTTACATCAGCAACTACCACCTGGCCTGGAACAGCAGTGACTTAACATTTAAAAAAAAAACTTAAGCTGATAGACCAAAAGTGGCATTTCATTGTTACTTTAATTTGCGTTTCTCTGGCTTTTGATGAGGTTGAATAATTTTCATGTTCATTAGCTATCTTTGGTCTTTAGTGAATTGTGAGCAGTACCAAGTTCAGTGTGCTTACAGTTATAAGAAAGACTAGGAAGAATCAACTGAACTAAGGGGCTTTTATAGGCTGTCAAGATTATTTACCCACAAAGTAATCACACTTCAACTTTTCCTATGTCCACTCTATAATGCTCAACAGTAAGAAAAAGTTTGTGTATGATCTTCACCATAAAGCTTGTCCTGACTTAGCAGAACAGAGACTGTGTCTTGCCTGAATATAAAATTACAACAGAATTTCCCTCATATAGAAATTTATTTCTATACCCCCCACAAATGAACTTATAATTTAGCTTATTTATAATTTAAACATTCCATCTTATGTATTTTTAATGTTTGTTCATCTTTTAATCTATGTATCCCTGAAATATTAAATTATTTGAACTTTTTATATTATAGTAGAATTCTATTACATTCACTGTACCTAAAATGTCATCATTTGGAAACCATTTCCTTGAGTCTTGAATGGACATTTTTGTTTAACAAAAATCCTCATTAAAACGGTATAGAGGTAACCTTTGGAATATCTGCTAATACTACATAAAGAATTAACTGATTGCTAGGAATAACAGCAAAATTCTATGGACAGGAATAATAAAACAAGAGCTGGAAGAACACAAAAGATAACATTTGACAACTGCAAAATGCCTTGAAGCATAATGGTTGGGAATTATTTAAGAGTGATTTGGGGGGAAGGTGTCCATGCTTCTTTCTAATGACACATTAAATTAAAGAGATTCCATTTGTCCTCTCTCCACCATAGGAGCAAGAAGGAAGACTGGGTCATCTGGCTCAAAGAAGTTTCTGCGGTTTGTTTTGCTTTCCTTTCTTATTAAGGACTTTGTCACCTGGGGCGTTTCTAAGAGAGTGAAGCTGTAAACTGACCTAAAAAAATAACATGAGTCTCTCCTCTGAGAAAATTAAAAGGAAGATAACAAAATTTATTCACAAAATTACCACAACAGGCCTGGAAGTCATTCTGGAATTACTCCTAGCAATAACTGAGAAAGCTATGGTAACTCTTTCCCTGGATTTGATAGGTAGGAGGAAGCTGGATGGCAGAAGCATTGCCATCAGTTAATTGCCACCAGGAATAATTACATCCTAATGGAAAAAATAATTAATTCCTCTATTTGATAAGCTTGATTTTCACATGCTGTGTTGGCTTTTTAATATTGCTGCCCAGCCTAGAGTTTTCAGCGTTGCTTCGGTCCTCCAGAAGTTTAGTCCTGTTAACCCCAACAGCTAGGACCATGTCCTAGTGACTAAAACAGCTTCATAAACAGATAAACATTAGACAAACAGTTTTCAACAAAGATTGCCATCATCATGCTCAGAGATGAAAACAGCACCTCTGAAGCTTCATTTAACAAAGATTATTTGCTTTAAGGAAACATTTTTTAAAAAATGAACAGAATGAGATGGCAGAAACTCTGTATTCTAAGACGAGAAAGGAAAGAATCATTCAATTTCTTCAGCTGTTCTGTCAGAAGCAGTCTGTTTCTGACTTGGCCGTTTTCTCAGAATATGATACAAAAATGGAAGAGTTGTACCCGAATTAACCATTATTAAAACAAAGAGTATATTTGAAAAGAAGACCTGCGAATTGGTTTGGGAAGAATCTAACTTAAAATCTCTGTAGATTTAGAGTTAGAGCAGTAAGTTATTTGGGCTTCATACCACATCACATAAAACACTAAAGCAGATTTCTAAATGATTTTCTGTGTATTTCTGTGGAAGAAAATCACACCGGTAACAACTGGTATCAAACAGAGGCAGCAGTTTTGCTAAACTCTCAGGAACTGGGATTTATAAAATTCAAAGACAAAGTATTTACTTTTTTTATTTTTTTTAATTTTCCTGAGTCTGAAATAAATTCTGACAGGCTATATTTTTTGTACACAGAATATATTAAAGTGTAAAAACAAATCAAAAAAGGGAAAATATGGCCATCAAAATTATATTAAAAATTGACAATAAAATAAGTATGTATGTACACAGCTAATGAAGCACCTACAAGTCACTCATGAAGAATAAACAATTCAGAACCAATACTATGTGTTTATGGGCAACTGTGGTACAGTCGTTAAAGAACTCGACTGCCATCCAAAAGGCTGGCAGTTCAAATCCACCAGCTGCTCCTTGGAAACTCTATGCGGCAGTTCTACTCTGTCCTATAGGGTCACTATGAGTCGGAATTGACTCGGTGGCAACGGGTTTGGTTATTTTTGGTTTGGGGTCCACTCTGTAATGGAAATGCTACCTATGAACAACAGTATGGTCACATCCTACTTTCAGGAATAGATGTCTAAAATATACCTCTGTCCTCCATGGAGTATCTTCAGTTTCTGCAAATTCAGAGCTGAAGGTATATTCAGACTCATTGCTGCTGTGGGTGGAGTCTGTTCTTTTGTGTCCAGGCTTAGGCACATTCTACAAGGCAAATAATCTGGGCATAATTATCACAGCCTAATTAAACCAGGTATAATTAACACTAACAATGTCTATCTTAACTTGGTTCAAACCACCAATCACTGACTGGCTGTACTGATGCCCAAATGAGCTGTTCCATGTTGTCTCGATCAAACCCTTACACAAGGGTCACCTGCTGAGCTCCTAAAAGAAATAGAAGGGAACACCTGCATGGCATGACAAAAACAGTTACAAAACCAAATGCCCAAATGAAAATTAGTGGTGATGAGCAGAGTCCCCTTTGGGTTTTTAAAGTTGTGACTGGCCGGTCACACTGGACGAAGCATAAGGTATAGCACCTCAGCATCCAAGCACTGACTTTAGTGTTACAATCCAATAAAACTTATTCAAAAACATCAAAGACTATATGTAGCGGCACACGTAATCATTTTCCTGCACTGCTGTTGTTAGCTGCCATCAAGGTGGCTCCTACTCATGGCGACCTTATGCATAACAGAATGAAACGTTGCCTGGTCCTGTGCCATCTTCATGAACTTTAATGTGTTTGAGCCATTGTTGAGGTTATTGTGTCAATCCAGCTCATGGAGGGTTTACCTTGTTTCTGCTGACCCTGTACTTTACCAAACATGATGTCCTTTTCTAGCAACTGGTCTTTCCTGCACTGTAATTGAACATAAATGGTTTTTAAAAAAGGGAAGGGGGTTGCTTTCAAACAGGTGACTATAATTTCTGTTACTTTTATATAAGCACAAAGCTAAATCTCTGGATCATCAGTGGGAAAGATGGGCAGTGCAGGGGAGGTAAGAAAGCTGCTCCAAGAATCCTCTGAAGGTCCCTGGGTTTTAACTCAGAGTCCAGGTGGCGCTTTGATGACACCCAGCACCTATGAAATCAGTATTCAGAAAGCTCATGGAGAACAGAATAGTAAAGCAATTGCTGTCCCCTCCTTCCTACAGAAGAAGGGGCTAGAGAGTGACTTGGAGGAAAACGGAATAAAAAAAAAGGCTGGGTTTGTGCCCTTATTGCTGGGGTACCCCCAGTAGAAGAGGTAAGGAGGTTCAGTGGCCTGGATCCCGTAAGGATACACATCCTGAGAACTTCAGAAAGGCCTCTGAGAGCTTTATGGTCTGTCCAATCTCCTTTACCCCTGCTTCCAACTGCAGGAGAAGAGCCAGAAGCCACAAAAGCTTTCTCTGACTCTTTCCTTCCAACCTCCAGGTTTATACAGGGCAGACCCATCTGTGTGACCAAAGGAAAGCCAACATCCAGGCACAGTGACGTCTCCCAGGCCAGCCAAACCTGTAATTCAATGTCTAGGGAAGATCCGAGAAGATCAGAACTTCTGAAACTACCCAGAAGCTGGGGTGCACACTAAAGGGTAAAATCACCACATGTAAAGTAAAAGACACTCAGATCTATCTTGTGTTTATATACACAGGCACCCTTACTTTTTAATGTTCCGAGCCCAAGCCTACAGTTGTATGGGATGGTGTTTCTTTAATAAACTGGTTGTGGCATTAAGAAAAACAGGTAGGGGGGCAACTGTCCTTCCTGGAGAAAGACGGCGGCAGTATGAGAACTGAGAACCTGGAACCAGGATGCCAGGCAGCTGACGTGTGTTTGACATCTTCAAACATGTAGTAGTGTTCATGTTTTGAAGCCAAACTATGCACGTTTCTTTGGTAAGCCTTCATTCAAATACAGCCATCCACATCGGTTGCTGAAAACAACTGCTGCTCTGTGTGGACAGATTGTTCAATTCAAACTCTCAGACATTGGAGAAGTAACTGTTAAAGAGTGGTATGTAAAAGGAGATACAGTGTCTCAGTTTGATAACATCTGTGAAGTTCAAAGGGATAAAGCTTCTGTTACTATCACTGGTCGTTATAATGGAGTCATTAAAAAACTCTGTTATAATCTAGACGAGACTGCCTATGTGGGGAAGCCATTAGTAGACATAGAAATGGAAGCTTCAAAAGATTCAGAAAAAGAGGTTGTTGAAACTCCTGCTGTCTCCCATGATGAACACACACATCAAAAGACAAAAGGCCAAAAAACACTGGCACCTCCTGCAGTTTGCCACCTCTCAATGAAAAACAATATTAAGTTGTGTGAAGTTATTGACTCAGGAAAAGATAGCACAATACTTAAAAGAAGATACTCTCAACTATTTGGCAAAGCAGACAGGAGCTATATTACCTCCTTCTCCAAAAGCTGAAATTATGCCATCTCCGCCAAAACCAAACAGGACTATTCCTATACCAATATCAAAGCCTTCAGTATTCACAGGCAAAGACAGAACAGAACCCCCAAAAGGCTTTCACAAAGCAATGGTTAAGACCATGACTGCAGCCCTGAAGAGTCCTCACTTTGGGTACTGTAATGAGGCTTACCTTACTGAGCAGTTAAGTTACAAGAAGACAAAACCCACTGCTTTTGCTCGTGGAATTGAACTCTCCTTCATGCCCTTCTTCCTAAAGGCTGCTTCCTTGGGATTACTACAGTTTCCTATCCTTCATGCTTCTGTGGAAGAAGCCTGCCAGAACCTCATATATAAGGTTTCTCATAATATTGGGATAACAATGTATACTGAGCAGGGGTTGATCATCCCGAATGTAAAAAAACGCTCAGATCTGTATTTTAGATTGCCACTGAACTGCACCACCTCCAGGAACTGGGCTCTGCAGGTCAGCTCGGAACTGCTGATCTTGCAGGATGGTATTGAATCTATGCCAAACCAGTGATACTGCCGCCTTAAGTAGCAACTGGGGCTCTTGGATCAATTAAGGCCTTTCCTTAATTTAACCAGAAAGGAGACATATGTAAGGCCCAGATAATGAACATGAGCTGGTCAGCTGACCAGAGTTACCGATGGTGGTACAGTGTCCCACTTCTCTAATTTGTGGAAATTCTACTCAGAAAACCCAGCTTTTATGAGACTAGATTTGAAATGAAGATGGATAAGGCATCCTTGAACTTTCTGTGCTTCCAAAGAATATGTAAAGCCTAGCTGTGCCAGCACATGCTCTCCACTGCAGTTTGTAATATAAATGATTTACAATGTATGATTAAGTTCTAAAGTATAATTCTTATCACTATTCTGTTAGACTTTTTACTGAAAATGAGAAACAGTGTAATAGTTCTCCTGGGGCTGTCCTGTCATATTTTAAAAGTCATTAAAAAATAAAAATAAAAAACCAAACCTGTTACAGTTGATTCTGACTCATAGCGACCCTATAGGACAGAGTAGAACTGCCCCATATGGTTTCCAAGGAGCAGCTGGTGGATTCAAATTGCCGACCTTTTGGTTAGCAGCCAAGCTCTTCACCACTGCACCACCAGGGCTCTTATAGGTCATGGTGTGACTTAATATGGTGCTGAGATCTTTGTGTCAATGGATTGAAACTGGCAAGACATAATGTTACTAAAAGACAGGTAGCCATATACAGTATTTGCCCTGTGACTCTCAGTGGAACTTTCTGCTCAACTACTCTTAGTTGGGAAGAGGAATTTATATACAAAAATGTTTCCCATTTCCCTACAATAACACAAACTGTTGCGTAAAATAAGTGGAATTATATTATTCTTTAAAGATATCCTGGAGTATATTCTTTCTCTATAGAGATTATCATTTGTAAATGACTTATTTATACAAATTAATATCTTTTAAAAGGTAAAATTATAAGCTAATCCTAAAAATGCCCAATTATAGTTTTATAACCAGTAAGACTATTAAAGGTGTTCGTTTAAAATGGATAAACTTAGATATTCTGGTGTTTTGTTGGGAAAACATCACCTTCACAAACTTGCCTCGTGTAAGGTACTTTAAATGCAGCAACCTCTGGCATTCTCTTACATTCAGAAATCTACTGCTTTTGAACTTTCTTGGCCTTCAGCTAAAAAACAGGATAGGATAAGAAACTGAGGTCTATTCTATCTTCCATATTCTGAGTGAGAAAGTGAATAAGAAAGAGAGAAGAGTATAGTGGGTATTATGGGCAGAAAAAAAATAAATGTGATACAGAAATGAAGGTATCATAATGATCATTTGTTAGAGGCCCACTATCAGAAATAGCGTCAAAATCAATACAGTCCAACATTTTGATTTGCATTCAGAAATCCAGGTCCTTTCTAATGCTGTCTATATGAATACTGCATGCCAAATTTAGTTGTTCAAGTGAAGTGTTGTGACAGAAAAAAGCAGTTTTGACGTCCACTTGATTTTTTTTTCAAAATGAGAATAATTGTTAAATCAAAAAATAATAAATAATTCAGATAATAAAGTTACAAAGAAAATAAAATCATCCATAATCCTACCACTATCAACATTTTAATGATGTAGCTATATACATAGCTATTCTTTTAATAAAATTAGGTCATACTATTTTATAATTTGATTTTTTAAATTTAACAATACATTATGGATAAATTTACATGTCAATAAACAATTCTACATATCATAATTAAAGAAAAACAGGTAGGACCATATAAACATTAGGACAAAGACTGTTAATAAGTTTACTAAAGATGAGTGGACCTCTATTTTCCAACATGTTATCTATTATTAAACAATAAATACCTTAAGGTATGAATAGAAGCAACATTGTAGCATTTTCAATTTAATGTAACTTTGGATACAGGGCAGTGGTTAAGTGCTCCTGGTCTGAAACAAGAGAGAGCTGGGTAGGAATCCCAGCTCTGCCACTTACTTGCCCCTAACTTAACTTTTCCAGACCTTAGTTCCATCATAAGGAAAAGTGGAAAACTGTATTACCTGCCTCATAGGGTTTATGTGAGGATTAAATAAGATAGTACAAGTAAAGTGCCTAGCACATAACAAGCATTCAATTAATGTTAACTGCTGCTGCTACTGAGTCCCAAGGCAATGCAGTTAATGAGCTCTGCCACTAACTGAAAGGTTGGAGGTTCGAGTTCACCTAGAAGCACCACAAAAGAAAAGCCTGGCAATCTACTTTGAAAACTCAGCCGGTGAAAACTCTATGGAGCACAGTTCTACTGTGACACACATGGGATTGCCCTGAGTTGGAGTTGACTTGACAGCAAATGGTTTGGTTTTCGGTTTGCTGCTGTTATAATTCTTAGGACCCTGCAGTAATTCTTTAACAACTTCCTTGCTTATGGCCTTTCAGTTCCCTGTTTTTAGGATTCTGTTCCTGTCTACATGCTACTCCATTACAAGGACATACACTTGAGTCGATCATGCTTTCCTTCAAGATCTGCACCTCACTCCTCCTCTTCTCCTTAGCTGTGATTTCTCCCATAATTCCTTCTTTTCCTGAACCTGTTTTATTCCCTTTGCCAAGACTTAAGACATCACTGTTGACATGCTAGATTCCCTCCTTACTCTGGAAGTAATTTATCTTCAAACACTTCGCAAGCCTGGATTCCCTTGCCTCATTATCCTTTCATTGTTAGCTTGAAACTCATTGCCCTGGATCAGCCTTCCCCTTGTAGCCTCTGCCCATATATTTCCTGGGGGAAATGAATGTTCTTGGAGAAAACTTGTACAACACTGCTTTATACCAGGGCCAACCACTCTAGACCCTGGCAATCAGTGACACTATTAACTCACTAGCATTTTTTTTGCCCACATATCACAGAGATTACCAGAAGCCCTAGAGGCAATCTATCAATTCCCCACCCTAAAGTTTCCTGCCACCCATTTTCCGAGTCTATTTCCTACAAAATGCTTCATTACCTCCAGAATGTGAGAGTAAGAGTTCTGTTTGCAGAACAGTATCAGTGAAACATTAGCCAAGTCCCATATTTTATCTGTGCAGTTCTACCTAAATTTTAAAACAAGATAATGCTATTAATATTTTAGTTAGTCATAAATTAAAAGTCAAATTTTTTGTTCCTTTGTCCAAAGCCTGTAATCTTGGTTATATCCGAAGCTAGAAAATGAGATCTAATAAAGAGTTGAGTAGAAAGCAAGCAACTTCTGATCTGTCTTCTATTTTCCTTTTCCTTTCTGTAATGGTTAAGATTGTGTGTCAACGTGGCTGGGCCATGATTCTTGGTGGTCTCGCAGTCATATGATGTTGTGATCACTTCCATGTTGAGATTTGATATAATGTGATCACCCCCAAGATAGGATCTCCAGTGAGTAGCCAATCAGTTGAAAGAGAGTTTCCTTGGGCATGTGGCCTGAATCCAAATATAAGAGGACTTTATGGCAAGGCTCAGGGGCTTCTACTCGCTCTGGAGCCTGCAGCTGGCTCCTGTTCATCTGACCTCCGGTTCTTGAGACCTGAGCTATCAGCTTACCTGTGGACTTGCCTGTCCATCTTGGGATTCCTTGATCTTTGCAGCCTGTGAGCAAGAGCCCTGCTCTCGTACAATGACAGATACATTGACTAAGGGAACAGAATTGAGAACCCAGATGTAAATCCATCCACCTATGGTCACCTGATCTTCCACAAGGGCCCAAAGTCCATCAAATGGGGAAAAGACAATCTTTTTAATAAATGGTGCTGGCAAAACTGGATATCCATCTGCAAAAAAATGAAACACGACCCATACCTCATGCCATATACAAAAACTAATTCAAAATGGATCAAAGACCTAAATATAAAGCCAAAAACTATAAAGTTCATAGAAGAAAAAACAGGACCAACGCTACAGGCCTTAATATACAGCATTAACAGGATATAAACCATAACCATCAACACACAAACCCCAGAAGATAAGCTGGATCACTGGGATCTTCTAAAAATCAAACACCTATGCTCTTCAAAAGACTTCACCAAAAGAGTAAAAA
>NW_004443988.1:14980060-14982652 GCF_000243295.1 Trichechus manatus latirostris
GCAGCACAATTGGAAGAGCGTAGTTGATGTCACTGAACTGTTCATGTAGAAATTTTTGAAATAGTGTATCTTTGGCTATGTATATTTTCACCAGAAAAAAAAAAAAAGGTCGAGAAGGGAGAGGGTTGACATATTGTGGGGTTGTTAACCAATGTCATAAAACAATATGTGTACTACTGTCTCCTGAGAAACTATTTGTTCTGTAAACCTTCACCTGAAGTAGAATAAAAAAAAAAAACGGGGCGGGGGAGAGCCCTGCTCTCTGACCTGCCAATCTTGGGTTCACCAGCCCCTGCAGCTACATGAATCAGGAGAAGCCTTTATTCTGATCCACCGACTTGGGATGTTTCAGTTTCTGCCACTGCGTGAGCCATTTCCTTGATATAAATCTATATATATTTATATGCGTTACTGGTGTTGTTTCTCTAGAGAACCCAGTCTAAGGCATTTGGTACTGGAAGAGTGGGTGCTGCTTTAACAGATACCCAAAATGTGGAAGCAGTTTTGAAACTGTGAATGGATAGAGGCTGGAAGAGTTTTAAAGTGCCTAATAGTAGAAGTCTAGATTGCCTTGAAGAGGCTGTTGGTGGAATTATGGATGTCAAAGGTAATTCTGGTGAGGACTCAGAAGGAAGTGAGGAGATCTGTTACACTGGAGATGGCGCAGATGGCGAGAAGCAGCAACAGAGAACTGGTAGCAGCAGAGGACCGGCAGCAGGAGAATCAGGAGACCAGTGCAAGACAGCGCTAGAGCCGACCCAGGGAATGAGAGAGTTGAATGCCTTTGCACAGGAGGCTTCCTGGCGGAGTAGGGTGCCTCCAGGCACTTATTGGTGGAGCTAGGCTTGCTGACCCAGGGAGCAAGAGAGCTGAGAGCCCTCCGGCTGAAGTTTACTGGCAGAGTGGGATGCCTCCAGGTACTTATGAGTGGAGCTAAAGAGCTTTGGAATACTTGCCCCAGCAAGGCAGATGTGGGCGGTAAGTCCCCAGGGGCTGAGAGGCCAAGGAACCAGGAAGCAGAAGCAGAAGAGACAAGGAACACAGGAAGCAGAGCTGCCTCGGTCTCAAAGCATATTGCCAAAACCTCAAGGGTCTCAAAGGGTGGAGTCACTCAGATGGACTAGGAGAATGGGGACCTCATTATCACCAAGAAAGAAGCACTAGGAGCACAGTGCATCCTTTGGACCTGGTGTCCCTGCACTGAGAAGCTCCTCAACTGGAGAAGACTGATGACAAGGTCGGTCCCCTAGAGCTGACAGAGAGAGAAAGCCTTCCCCTGGAGCTAGCACCCTGAATTTGGACTTCTAGCCTCCTAGATGTGAGAGAATAAATTTTTCTTTGTTAAACCCATCTACTTGTGGTATTTCTGTTATAGCTGTACTAGATAACCAAGACACTTTCCTCCGACCACTTCGTTATACAAGAGGAATAGCAATAATGAGCCAAAGGCATGTAACGTAGAGAGCTGTGGGCCGAGAAAGAAGAAATCAAGCAGCTAAACTACTCCTGGAGCTTGGTTCTATCTTTCTTTTTCTATAGACGTGCTGGGAAAAGAAAGGAAAGCAGGCTGAGAGACTTGATTAGCAGGAAGGATTGGTGTTGTCAAGGAGCTGGAGGATGGCCATTACTGGTGGGTCTTTTCTAGAGACATGGCTACCTCACAGATGTCTCTGGAATGTGCTCAGAGAGTGGTATATATACATGGCATATTCTTCTCTCACTTTATTTTCTGAGATTCACAAGGCACATGTTATCAAAGAATCCAAGAAATTTTGTAGAGAAAAGATCTGTTTAACTCAGTTGATTCCACAATTATTTGAGCGCAGAATAATTTCTTTTCCCAATCCCACTTACTAACATCCCGAGGAATCTCAGAAATACTCCCTGAGATACAAAGCTTAGCTCTAACTATACATGAAGCATGGATTAACCATAAATGTTGGTGAGGCTGTCAAGCAGAGTGAGCAAAAATGCACCCAACAATGGAACTCTGGGGAACATGAACACTGGAAGGTAGAGGAAAAGGACTCTGTAAGGAAGCTAGTAGTGAGAGAATGTGAAAGAGAGGTTCCATGAGGACAAATGTAGGAGGCAAATCAAGAAAGACAAGACTAACGAGGGTCCCTTAGACTTCTCAATTATAAGGATCATGGTGACCTACTCCTACTTCTAATTTCTCTGTCACATATAAACTAGGATAGAGTAGTGAAGATGCTTGAAATAATGTCCAACTATAGAATCTGTATTAGCTTCTTCACCTCTGAGATTAAGTTTCCTCATCTGCAAGGGAATGAATTTATTTCATTTCCTCTGTGTTGCATAATCTGACTTTAAAAAAAAATTTTTTTTTTTACTGTGCTTTAGATGAAGGTTTACAGAACAAATAGTTTCTCATTAAACAGTACGACACATATTGTTTTATGACATTGGTTAACAACCCCACAACATGTCAACACTCTCCCTTCTCAACCTTGAGGACCTTTTTTCTGGTGAAAATATACATAGCCAAAGTTACACCATTTCAAAAGTTTCTACATGTACAATTCAGTGACATCGATTACATTCTTCCAGTTGTGCTGCTTATTCTCACTA
>NW_004443988.1:14983741-15021554 GCF_000243295.1 Trichechus manatus latirostris
TAGAAGTCTCATACAATATTTGTCCTTTTGTGATTGACCTATTTCACTCAGCATAATGTCCTCCAGTTTCATCCATGTTATGAGATGTTTCACAGATTCATCATTGTTCTTTATCTTTGTATAATACTCCATTATATGTATGTACCATAGTTTGTTTATCCATTCACCTGTTGATGGGCATCTAGGTTGTTTCCATCTTTTTGCTATTGTGAACAGTGCTTCAATGAATATGGGTGTGCATATGTCTATTAGGGTGACGGCTCTTATTTTTCTAGGATATATTCCTAGGAGTGGGACTGCATTTTATAGTACTTTTTTTTTTGTGGTGCTGACATTTTCTTTGTTCCGCTTATTCTACTGCGCTGAGTTCCTTTTGTTTGTGGATTTTTCATTTTTGTTTTTGTTTTTACTGAGACTTTATATTTTTCTTCTTTATTTTGATGAGTAGGTTTGTTAACTTTCTTTGTAGTTACCTTGAAATTTATCCTTATCTTCCTAGATTTGAACCAGTCTATTATTACTTGGTACTGCTTGACTTCTTCTCCATTAGAAGGTTCTATACCTACACCGTTTATTCCCTCTTTTATTGTTCGATACTGTTGTCGTTTACAGATTAACCTCTCTGGTTCCCTTTTGTAATTCTTTTGGTTTTGCATAGTCTTTAACAGTTCATTTGCTAGGTTGGTATCCGGCTAGTACAATCCTGTGTCCTATACTCAGCCTGTGGTCTGATATTGTTTGTTTTCAGATCAAAGGACTTCCTTTAATAAGTCTCGTAAGTTTGGTTTGGTTTTTAAAAAGTCCCTTAATTTCTGTTTATCTGGAAATGACCTAATTTCACCATCATATTTGAACGAGAGTTTTGCAGGATATACTATTCATGGCTGACAATTTTTTTCTTTCAAGATTTTATATATGTCATCCCATTGCCTTCTTGCCTACATGGTTTCTGCCGAATAACCCGAGCTTAGTCTTATTGTTTCTCCTCTGTATGTGACTTTTTGTTTTTCTCAAGCTGCTCTCAGGATTCTTTGTCTTTGGTTTTAGTGAGTGTGATTACGATATGCCTTGGTGATTTTCTTTTGGGGTCTATCCTATATGGGGTTCGCTGAGCTTCTTGGATCGTCAGCTTTTCATCTTTCATGATACTGGGGAAGTTTTCTGTCAGCAGTTCTTCAATGATCCTCTCTGTTTTCTGTTTTCTCCCTGTTCTGGAACTCCGATCACTCGCAGATTTTTGCTTTTGATTGTATCCCACATAATTCTCAGGGTTTCTTCATTTTAATTTGTTCTTTTTTCTGATTTTTCCTCAAACAGAGTTACATCCAATTGTTTTTATTCAGTTTCTCTGATCCTATGTTCCATCGTTTCAAACCTGCTCCTCAGCCCTTCTATGACACTGTCCATTTCTGAAATCTTGTTGGATTTCTAATTGTTGTTTTTCTATGATTTCTAATTGTGAATTTACTTCAGCATTTTGTTCCTGTATTATTTTCCTGAATTCTTCCATTTTTTGTCTGTATTTTCAATGAATTTGTCAGTCTTTTCCATGAATTTGTCTACTTTTTCCTCATTTTTGTCTGTTTTTTGCTTCAACTCTTGGACAATTCTGAATATTAGAGATTTCAATTCCCAATCAGTTAGGTCTAGTGCCTTTTCTTCTACTGGAAGGTCATCTGGTGTTTTATTTTGGACGCCTACTGGAACCATCCTGTCCTGTTTTTGTAAATGTTTTGATATGGTCTGCTGTCTTTGGGGCATTCAGTGGCTATTTTCCTCATTTACTGATTGTAGATTTGTTTTGTCCTGCATTTTGTTTTATTTGGTTATGTCTGAGCAGGCGGGCTGTGCGTTCTTTGTTGTTTGCTCGTCTGTGGGCACAATACTTTTCACCTCCTTCTCCAATGGGCAGGGTCAGTCACTCAGGTATGGTACAGCAGGGCAGGTCCAGCTGAAGGGGAGTTGCTGGGATAGGTTTTTTGTGCCAGGTACCAGGGCTGACAGTACAGACCAGGAATCAGTGCAGGGCAGGTTCCAGTAGGCCGTGTCTGTGCTGCTTGGGAGTGTGATGTTCAGCGCACAGTGCAGGTAGGCAGGAAGGAAGGGGTAGATGGTGATGTGTGGAGCTAAGATGGGTATGTAAAGATGACAGAGAGGAACAGGAGCTAAAAACATACAAACAAAAAAGAGTGCTAAGCGAGCTTGCTATTGGAGTGGAGAGATGAGAGACAGAGAAATGGGGAAAAACAAAAATGAAAAAAAAAAAGAAAAAGGGTAAAAGAAAAAAAATGAATAAATCAAGAAACTGGAAATGAAGAAAGACAAAAAGGGAAAAGAGAGAGAAGCAAATTAAACAAAGAAATGAAAAAAAAAAACAACCAAAAACAAACAAACAAAAAAAAAAAAGAAAAAGAAATGCCCCCAGGGATGTCCCTGTGCATCCACACAGAGTAAGGGACTAGTTTCCAAGCCGCATTGTACTGCCTGTCTGGAAGGGGCTCCAAAGCCGAGAAAAGAAAAAGAAAACAAACAAACAAATCAAAACAGAACGAATCAGAAGAAACAAACAAACAAAAAAGCCCCAGGGTCCCACCAGCGTGGTGGCATGGGCCGGGAAGCAGTTTCGCAGTTGAGCAGTGTTTTGCAGCCTTTCAGGAAGAAGCAAAGATGGCGCACAGAGCCAGGTATTTGAGAGAAAGGAGGGGGAGGTGTTGAGAGGTAAGGAAGAAATCTAAAGAAGCGGAAAAAAGCAACACCAGCAGCCAACAGCTGGCGCTCAGGGAGCTAGCCAGTGCGGGTGGGTGGAATCCAAGTGGCACTGGGGGAAAGCTCGTGTTTCCCGGCCAATAGACTGTGGCTGCATGAAGCAGAGCAGGCTAAGTGGGGGTGAAGAAGGGAAGGGGTGGGAAAGCCTATATTGTGGGTTACCGGTTGTTCTGTCTCCTACTGGAAGCTCCGTAAAGCGGCTTTCTGGTACCTCCTATTCGCTGACCTCCGATAGGAGTCCAAAATGGCAGATCTGTGCTGCGGTAGCTGATGGGGACCTCTGCATGTTATCTCTCCTCGCACTCTGTTCTCGGTCAGTTTCTTATTACATTCGGTGCTTGGCTGAGTTCTTTATCTCTTCACTTGATGTTTAGAGTTTCAGAATTGACGTGTAATTCTGTTTGACTTAGTTTTTCTGATCTTTGCTGCAGAGGGACGGCGTGCTGCTTCTGACTATAGTGCCACGTTGCCTGGAAGTCCTCTTTATTTTGACTTTTTAAATGTCTCATATTTTAAAGAACCTTCTCAAGAAGATCCAGATAGAAGCAAAATTTGAAGCAAATACTCTACAGATACCAAATTATCTTGCTTTTTATAAGAGATATTTCAGAGCACTTCTGTCCATTTGTACCATCAGGTTACCTTTAAGATTGACACTTGTAGGGAACAAGAGAGTGAGAGAACTCGTTTCCTGATAGCAGGACAAGCAGAACAGGGAGGGTGAGCAGAACTATTAAAAGTACAAAAGGTACATTTGCAAATGCAGAACAGTCCTTGAAATAGATTTTTTTTTTTTGTACAGACATTTTTTAAATTTTCTTTTCAAATGTCATTTTATGACAAAATAGTATGTCAAATAGAAGCATCATTATTTATTAAGCCATTCTCTTGGACTTGAACATTTAGGTTATTTCCAGAAATAGATAATTCTTAAATAACTTTTATTACAACTAGAGGCTGCATTTTCTTTTCTAGTAATGTATCTTTACAATTATAATAAAAACTGGGGGGAAGAAAGACTCAGCCATATAAAGATTTGCTTTATAGGTGAATTTTGCATTAAGACATTCAATACATAAAATAATATCCTAAACTATTTCATAGTCCAGTCTTTAAAGTGCTTGACTTTACTAAGTACTTAAAAATGAAGTTTTCTGATTTCTGGGATTTGCTTTAAAATAATCCACTGAATGGAAGCAGAGATGTGATGGCCATTTTGGAACTCAGTGATCGGGAAATAGAATATGGGTGCAGTGGTGGTTCAGTGGTAGAGTTCTTGCCTTCCATGCAGGAGACTCGAGTTTAATTCTTGGCCAATGCATCTCAGTGCAGCCACCACCCATCTGTCGGTGGAGGCTTGCATATTGCTATAATGCTGAACAAGTTTCAGCGGAGCTTCCAGACTAAGAAAGACTACGAAGAAAGGCCTGGTGATCTGTGTCTGAAAAATCAGCCCATGAAAACCCTATGGATCATTTTAACAGCCCAATCTTGCTGTGCATGGGGTCGCCATGAGTTGGGACTGACTTGAGGACAGCTAACAACAACACATGGAGTACATGGGGGTTATTTCTACTATCTACTCTTGTATACGTTTAAAATTTTTTATTTAAAAAAAAAAAAAAGTGTTTGACTCACCACCATCAGGGTCATCTCTTCCTTGAGGTCATCATATCTTTCTTCCAGGCGACTGAACTCATTCAGAAGGTTCTGATATCTCAACCTTTCATCATTAAGATCGAGTTCCAGTTGTTTTGTTTCTTCTATTAGCTTCTTCTCCATAGTCTCTGAAAGAAAGAAGAGAGAAATACATGCCAAAGATGGCTCCATAGAATACAAGAATGAAAACAGGTACATTGATTTTCACGTTCTCTGCCCGGGATTTTTATTTTTAGCACCACTATAATCTTTAAAGAGTATCTTAGGGAATGTACAGAAAGAAAATATATCATGACAAAAAATGAAGTCATGTATTACTAATAACAACTATCATCAACTGAGTTCTTCTGTGTACATTCTTAGTTGGTATTCCTATTCCCATTCCAAAAATGGTAATTATCTTACTTCTTTCCTGGTGTAAGAGATGTTTCAGAGCATTTCTGGCCATTTGACCATAAGATTATCTCTAAGGCTGATACTTCTAGGGAGCAAGAGAGATAGGGACCTCTTAGTTCTTTGCTGGCAAGACATGTAGGAACAGGGAGGGTTAGAGAAGCTTAAAGAGGCCACACAGCAGGAATGGGAAGAGCCCACTCTTGTCTGTCTTCAAGGGTCATGCTCTGCACCACATGCTATGGAACCGCTAGTTTATACACTGCTTTCAGCAACCCTTGATAAACTTTCGTGCATCACTGTTTATTAACTAAAGTCTGTTTTTTAACTCCAATAATATTCTGCTTCAGGCTATTCATAACATTCTTATGTCCAAACTAATGTACTCTCTCAGTTTCTCTGGGGGCCTAGCTATAATACTCTACAGAGTCTGTCTGCTCATCCTCAGTTCCATGGTCCCATCTTAAATTTTCCAGCACTCTAAACTACTCTTGCTGCCCTGTTAGTCCCCTCTTCTAACTAGATAAAATCCCTAGGTCTGGTCACCAGAGTTGTTTACTTTTTTGGCCACCTCACAGGTGCTAGGGGAATCCTGACCTTCCCATTTACCCACCCACTCTGTTGCCAGTAGCTTGCATTTGACTGGTACATGGTCTGGAGATTGGAGATTAGTCCCTGACTGCAGAAACAGCAAAGCAAAAAAGCCTCAAATCTTGGCTGTGTATTTTAACTCAATGAGCCAACCAGTCACATTTACAATATTAAGCCTCCGAGAGGTGGGGCCAATATGGCAGAGTAGTCAGACACTTCCGGTGGACCCTCTTACAACAAAGATCCAAAAACACAAGTGATTCGATTACATATGACAGTCTGGGAGCCCAGAACATCAAAGGTAGAGTTGAGGAACCGGACTGAGTGGCAGCGGGAGGGAGAGACGGTTTGGAAGCAGTGAGGACTTGTCAGACCTGACACGGTGACAGTGTGAGCCCTTCAGGCCTGAGCAGCTCTGGCGGGAGAGGTGAGGCAGGCCAACAGCTGTGCTCAGGAGGCACATTTTCAGCACCGGGAAAGACCCAGCCAATAAGCGTCTACACGGCCACCCAAAACCAGTGAGAAGCAGCCCTCGATCTGAAGAAAGATAATTGCGTACAGCTTACCGCGCAGATCAAAACCACCCCTCTTAGGGAAAAACCTGTCTCCCATTTACCTCCCCACTCCCTGCTCTGCACTGGGTCCCGGACCAGCTTCAGCAATTGCCGAGTCCCTGGGCTGGAAGTAGGATCTGTCACACGCCCAGAGCCATTCTCCCTGCCTTGGACAGTGAACAAATTAACAAATAGGGGAAAAAATAAACTGCCTGCTCCCCTAAGCAAGGAACCCAGGATAAGCACAGCTCCTTTGCCTAGGCACAGGCATAAGGGATCCACAGACTTTGAGTGCCTTTCCGCCTGCATAGACTTGTGTGGGCCCATCTCAACAGTGCAGGCCCTCACTACTGTAGTACAACAGGGTATATACCAGAACTCTAACTTCAACTGTTTCAGCTGTGAAGTGGCAGGTTCTTGACATTTGACACTGCTCTGCCCATTAAGCAGGCTCTTCACCTACCCACATCAGGGGCCTGAGGACTGGTGGCTCCACCCACACCACCTAGCCACCTACGAGAGGTGCCCACGATTAAGAGGTGCCCCCCAGTCTTTATAGCCAACAGCATTAGGTGCTCATAGTCTGGCTGCAAAACCCACCCACCTACGCGTTCTAGGGAACAGGAAAACTTCCTCCTGGACACTCAGGGGTGACTGTCAGCTCTCTGCCTTGGTCAGAGTGTGTCCCCCCACTGCAGCCAGATGCCTGTGCCTACACCAATCACCCGTGCCTGTCTAGGACTGTAAGTGAGAGCCTACACCAAACACTTGGTGGCTATCAGCCTGAACACCTGAGCTGAATCCATACAGGAGGAGTGCGCAAACTCCTGAGCATACATATTTAGTAACAGATCTAACCACCTGGTGACAGGACATTAGAGCTTCAGAGGCGCCAATAATCAAACTAGCTCATACGAGCAGCCTATTTGGGCATATCAAAACAAAACAAGAATCTAGGACACAGTAAGAAAACATAAAATAAATAAATATAATAACTTATTGACAGCTCAGAGACAACAGTCAATATCAAATCACATAAACAGGCAATCCACGATGGCTTCAGCAAGCTCCCAAAATAAAGAATCTAGAAATTTTCCACAGTAGGAAAATTTCTTGGAATTACTGGAAGCAGAATACAAAAGATTAACATACAGAACTCTTCAAGACATTAGGAAGGAAATTAAGCAAAACACAGAACACGAAAAGGAGGAAATTAAAAAGATTAGAGAAGAGCATAATGACAAATTAAACAGGTTGCAAGAAACCATAGAGAGACAGCAATCAGAAATGCAGAAGATTAACAATAAAATTTCAGAATGAGACAACTCAATAGAAAGTCACAAGAGCAGAATTGAGGCCATGGAAGTCAGAATTAGTGAGATTGAAGATAAAGCACTTGACACCAACTTATTTGAGGAAAAATCAGATAAAAGGATTAAAAAAATGAAGAAACCCTAAGAATTATGTGGGACTGTATCAAAGGAATAACCCACGAGTGACTGGAGTACCAGAACGGGGGGGCGGATAACAGAAAATACAGAGTGAATTGTTGAAGATTTGTTGGCAGAAAACTTCCCTGATACCGTGAAAGATGAGAAGATATCTATGCTCATCAAACCCCACATAAGGTAGATCCCAAAAGAAAATCACCAAGACACACTATAATCAAACTTGCCAAAACCAAAGATAAAGAGAGAATTTTAAGAGCAGCTAGGGATAAACGAAAAGTCATCTACAAAGGAGAGTCAATAAGAATAAGCTTGGACTACTCAGCAGTAACCATGCAGGCAAGAAGGCAATGGGGTGACATATAAAGCCTTGAAGGAAAAAAACTGCCAGCCAAGAATTATATATCCAGCAAAACTGTCTCTCAAATATGATGGTGAAATTAGTGCATTTCCAGATAAACAGAAGTTTAGGGAATTTGCAAAAACCAAACCAAAATTATAAGAAATACTAAAGGGAGTCCTCCGGTTAGAAAATCAGTAACATCAGATAACAACCCAAGACTAGAACACAGGACAGAGCAACCAGATATCAACCCAGATAGGGAAGTCACAAAAGTAAGTCAAAGCTAAAACACTGAAAATAGGGAAACAGATGTCAATATGTAAAAGATGACAACATTAAAACAAAAAAGAGGGACTTAAAAAATGTAGACATAGATTTTTCATATGGAGAGGAAGTCAAGGCGATATAAAAAATAAAAGACTGGTATAAACTTAGAAAAATAGGGGTAAATATTAAGGTAACCACAAAGGAAACTACAATCCTACAAGTCCAAGTCAAAAACTACAAAAATATGAAGACTCAGCAAACAAAATCAACAACAATGAAAAAGATGAAAAGAAAATACATAAAGAAAACGACTCAGCACAGAAAATTAAGCGGAACAAAGAAACTGTGAACAACCCACAAAAAAAGACATCAAAATGACAGCACTAAACTCATACCTATCAATAATTACACTGAATGTAAATGGACTAAATGCACCAATAAAGAGACAGAGTGGCAGATTGGATTAAAAAAACACGATCCATCTATATGCTGCCTACAAGAGACGTACAATATTAATCTTCCCACACTATGCCCCATTTCATCCTTGTTTTGTGGCTAAATTTTAGTTAATCTTCCCTTCCTGCTTCTATTGCTTCACAATTGCTTTCTCTGTAAGCAAGGGCTGCAAGTAACTTGTCACAACTGTTTCCCTGGTGCCCACCACGATGCTTGCCTGGAGTGGGGCTTTAATAATTTGTAAATAAGTGAATTTCTTCTCTGTACAACATTCTGTAAACTGGCTTTTATTCTCACCAGTTTGTTGAAGCTGCTACAAAGCTAACAACAAATTTTCTCTAGGCAAATCCACAGTTATTTCTTTGTTATCATCATTCAATTTCAAGTTACACTTTCCTAGAACTACTCTTACCATTCTGGATTGTTCCATCACATTCTGTATCGTAGAAGCTAAGGCTTCAGTGACTCTGCTTTCTCTTTCCCTTCTTAATTTTTCTTTCTTTTGGCTTCTTTTCTCCACTTTATCCCTTACTTCTGGTCATTTTACAAGGCTTAATTTCAGGTTTTCGTCTCTTTCCTCTACGTTATCCCTTTTAATTGGAGAAAGGATGGTGTGGAGAAAGGCATGGTGGCCTCTCTTACACTAGTTTCAATGAGTATTTCCAGGTTTATTTCTTACTCTCTTTCTAATCTCTGATCTCAGTCTGCTTTCGGAACACCTCCATCTTGAGACCCTAGCTGATACCCAACACTTAATACTCTAACAATTGATTTCATTAATTTGCTTCATAAACAGGTCCTTTTTCCCCTCAATTTCCTCTTTACTAATAACACACTATCATTATTTTGAGACCTCATCTCAAAACTTTAGAACATTTTTATTACCATTTTGAATACCATATCTAAAATGATAATATTCTATTAATTCTTTTCACCTAATAGAACTTAATTCCAACCTACCTCTTCCTCCCATTTCTACCACTAATTACTGTAGTTCAGATCTGTATCTTCTTACTCTATGTTTGTGTGTAGGTGGATTCCTTGTAAATGATCTCCATTCTAAATCTGTCCTACAAACAGCAAACAGAACTGTCCACATCTAATTAGTTCTCTATTTAAAAAATTTTCTTTTTTTTTTTAATTTCATGGCAAAGATTGGTTGATCTTAGAAGAATAATATCCATTGGTTTAGCAAAAAATAAATAAATAAAATACATACAGGCGCACACACACACATATACATGTTAGCTCAAGAATTATTCCTAAATCAATAGGAAACTTATAAGCTATGAGAGTTAAATCATACATGCAGAACAAATTAACTGTTTAAAAATTATGTATGCTATTTCCTGACATTAACTCACAATTGTAAACAGACTAGCTTTACAAGACCAAACCCACTGTTGTCGCGACTCAGAGCAACCCTATACTTACTGATGACAACCAGATAGTCCCATCTTCAATCTTTAAAAATATTTAAACTCTAAGCAATGTACCTTATGAAACAAGGTTGTACCTTATCAAACGTTGCTGTAAAGTTCGTTGGAGTGCAGTAGGTTGGGCCCACAGGAATCTTACCTGTCATCTTTTTAGCCTGCTCCACAATAAGGTGGTTGAGGGTCTCTTTTTCCTGTTTCAGCAAAGTGTTTTCTTCTTTCAGATTTGACACCAGCTATAAAATGAAACACACCAGCTCTAAAATGAATGAATAAACTGAGGTGGCTGTAACAGACAGAGGAAGTCCAATTACTAAGTGTGAGGGCTACACAGACTACAAGACTCCTTGCTTTCACTATCTCTGTGCCTCATTTCTCTGCCTCGTTATATCTGGTCATCCTTCCAACTTGGCTCAGGCATTACCTCCTCCAGAGAGCCGTCCTAGAAACGCCCTCCAATAAGATGTCTCTCCTCTGGGTTACCACAGGAACCTCTGTATGCCTCCTTATAGCCCTTATATAATTATTTACTTTTTGTCTTCCCCAACAGAATAGAAATTCTTGGAAGACAAGTATGCTTGTTGTTCTTTTACTTTGTACCTTGAGCATTTAGCAAATTGCCTGGGACCTACTAAGCCATTTGCTCTCAAAGAAATGAACTTGCCTTCTTACCTATACCCTAACACAAAGCTTATGTGTACCCAAGATTCAAATGGAGAGATTCAGGAGGTTAAGAAGGATGTCAAGGGGCCTTTAGTTCTGGCTATTCACTAAAGATCTTCTGAAGCTCCTTGTTATCTGTCCTGAGGAAGAGAATTTCCCTTTCATTTCCTTTAACAGTCTTGCAATATTGAGAACTAGTCCTTTTGTTAAATAAGCATTGATCTTTCACTTTCTAATTCCTGGTTGGATAAGGATTCCCATGAAGCAAAAATCAAAACCAAAGGTAACTTTGCAATGAATATAATTTACTCAGTTCATCTTTGGAATATAATGTGTGCTTGTGATTAGTGAAATTCGACTTCTTTTCTCTACACATCAGTTCAAGGAACTCCTAAAGCAATAGCTTAAATAATAAGAGAAAGTTGATGGGCATACCTCTCATTATGTAAGGGGTTCAGAGGCAGGGAACCCTGTGGCTAAGGATCCCTGGTGACAAGGAAAGCTAGATAACAACACTGTACCACAGCAGAAGTTAATCCAGAAGGTGCCCCTTCTTGTGGTCCAGTCTCTTCCCTCCATAATGATATGGCCTTAACATCCACTGTCAGTAGAGACACTCGAGTTCTCTGTGGTCTCTCGAGAGAAGCTGCTCTTTGTCAGGGGTGTGCAATCAATCACCTGTGGTGTTTTTTCAAAATACATATGCAGAGCCCACACCCCCAGCAGATTCAGACACATCTTGATCAGACTGGCTGAGAATGTCATTTTCCCAGCCATAAAGGTGGCTGTCACAGTGACATTTTCTCATTCCTCCCCTATCACTACACTCCATCCAAAGGATGTTAGTGCTTACAGCTATCCATGTGAAAAGTAGAAGATAATGAAAAGAAACGAGAAATCTGAATCTGTTCATGTGTATTATTCTACCAAACCAGAATGACAAGAACTTGTCTATGAAGCAGAAGGGGGATCTCCCCACCAAGCTTAAATACTTTGCTTCCACAGATTCAGGAAACTTAACAGAAAAGCAGAGTTCTTAAACGCTCATGATTATCCCTTTGAAGGCACATCTGAATTCTGATAGAACAACCTTGCCATGTCAAATAACAGTACATAATAGCACTGCTATTTCCATGTACAGAGCCCAGGTCATCTGCTAGAGATACAGAAGGAAGTATTTTATCAGGACTCTGAATATCATGCTAGCATCTCAATTTTATTGGCCTCACTATACTACCTGAACTGCATCTTAAATCCTGCTGAGGTTCTCACTGCTTGTGCTCCTATTATGTTCCAATGTCAGTACCAAACCAAACCAAACCCACTGCTGTTGAGTCGATTCCAACTCATAGCAATCCTACAGGACAGAGTAGAACTGCCCCATAGGGTTTCCAAGGAGCAGCTGGTGGATTTGAACTGCCGACCTTTTGGCTAGCAGCCGAGCTCTTAATCACTATGCCACCAGGGCTCCGAAGTCAGTACAGAAAGAGCATAACTGGGATTCTTGCCAGCAGTTAGAGCTGACATAGTCAACTCTTTTCATATGAAGATGGCGATACTAGTGGACTCTTTGAAAATCTATTACTTTTTCCAGTAAACCTCATGTTGAGGTACTTTTATAAATGTTTAAGCAACATAGCTCAATAGTGCTTGAGACCTTGATATTTTGTGTACTTAATAAAGTTTTGATAAAATTTAATGCAAATTTATAGTGTGGAAGCACCAACGAATCTACAAGCATTTTTGTCGTTGTCCTGTCTGCACAGTAGCTCTGGGCTATGGTTAGTCTGTAGACACTGGATTTCTTCCACTTGGACTTAACACAGCCTTAATTCAAGTTTCCAAAAAGATCCCTACTGACAGGTACTGAGTGTTCATTGTTTGATTGGCTTTTTAATCACATTAATCCTACTGAAGAAGAGGAGTCTACACACCATCCAGACCAAGACATTTAAAGAGAAAGTATAGATAGCACTTGACTATTAATTTTCTTCTTAAAATACTGCTTTGCCTCTGTTCTTATTAGAGTTAAAAGGTTCTACTAAGACACTTGCAGCTACTCACTGATAATATAGGAGAAAATGCTTGGGAAACACTAATAAAGAACAGTAAACCAGCTGAATTTTGTATTCCACCTTCAATTAAAACCAACATTGAGCCTCATGGGCTAGGCCAACACACCACACATTTCCTTTGGGTAGAGAAGTAGATGGGGATATGAACATTAGCTCTCACCTGCTCGGTTTCTTGTCTGTATCTATCTGCACTTTCCTCAATGGATTTTTTCTCTGACCGAGTTTGTTCTAGGTCTTTCCGGAGCTTGGCAATTTCTTCCTGCAGATTGAGGACCCGTTTAGTGGCAACTTTTGCTTCCTCCTCACTTAGGTGAAGGCGTTCTAAGTCACTTCGTAGCTTCTCAGTCTCAGTGTTATATATTGCTTCCAGATGGGCCAGTTTCTCCACGAGGCATTTGTAGTCTTTGTTCTTTAAATACACACATACGAAACAGTAAGTAAATACACGTATCATCAAACGCATTTAGTGAGAAAGCCATGCCTATTCATGGATTTAGCATTGGTAGAGGATCTAAGCAAAATACTAACCTCAACGTTTACAATAACACAATCAATACCCTCTTTGTGACACAAAAACAGAAGAGAGTGGGTGCAAATTAATTTTACACAATGAGCAACAGATATGATTTTCTTATAGTCACAAGGTGAGTATGTAGCAAATCCTTAATTTCCTGGTTATTAATCCAGAAATGGACCCTTGGTGGCACAGCAGGTAAGAGCTCGGCTGCTAACCAAAAGGTCAGCAGTTCGAATCCACCAGCCGCTCCTTGGAAACCCTATTGGGCAGTTCTACTCTGTCCTATAGGGTTGCTATGAGGCACAACCGGCTTGACAGAAACAGGTTTAATACAGGAATGGGGGAGCCTATACTTGCTTTTGATCAGAGTGCCACTAAAAGCCATGTACTAGCCAGGTGATAAACAAGGACGATACAATGGCCTCAACATCACAAGTTTCCTACAAATCTCTATGCTTACTACCTCAAAATCCTCTCTCCCTCTCAGAAAACTTTTTGATGAATCCCATTTCACTGTAATCCCTGTTTTTCTTTGCCCTCCTGAGCATTTCTGTACTCTTAATGATCTTTATACCATTTGCATGTGCTAAAATATTACTCAGGAACTATTCTCAAGCAATCAAGCTATGATCTCTGCAAACAGACTAAAGACTCTTCAGAAGCACGAATATCATTCTGCTTCTCTTGCCAGGTAAAGTGCTTCTCAGCAAAACATCACAGTGACACACGGCTCAGGGTCTCATTTGGAAGCTGGGCCCTCATCACTATTAGACTGAGCCAGTTATTTGGTACTTCCCTCCTCCCACCCCATGTCCACAAATTTTGTCCACTTCCTGAGATGATTTGTGTACCTATCATTATCCACATATATTATAATCTCCTTTAAGGGTAAAGACTGTGGTTTTCTTATCTTTGTATTCCTTACCATGCTCTACCTTCTAGCATAGAGCTTTGCACATAGTAAGGGTCCAGTAAATGTTTGTCAAAAATTTAACTATGACCTTACCCTCCAATTCTTTTAGTTTATTTTTTTACATAAAAAATAAAAAATAATATGTGAGCTGTTTTCAACAAGCTATTCAAAAGACAGATGTCTATTAGGACCACTTTACAAGTACAGGAATTTTAGAACACCCTTGTTTCAGAGACAAAGGAATGAAACACAAACGAAAAGCATTTATATACACTGGAACACTGAGTTCTGTGGTTGAGTTCTCTCTGACCATTAGTATCTTTCAGAGAAAAATACAGAAACAAAGAATTTCAGTCATGTTAATTTTGGGTTTAACTCACAGTGGAACATATATTTAAATGTGTATTTATATGTGTACCTACTCGTTGCAGACAATGAGACTCATATATTCCTTTTCACTGTGGTTTCCAGGGAACTCAGAACCAAGTTGGTGGTTCAACTTTAATAACTATCTAGAACCCTGTATCTTGTATCTCCCCATTTCCCCCAGTCACCATTTTCTAACTGGATTAATATCTACCCTACTGTTGGTTTTTGCATTTGTTATATATTTTTCTATTTTATCATATGTCAATTACACTAAATCCTTTGTTGAAGGAAAAAGCTATTTCTACTGTCAACATGCCACACTCTACCTAGCTCATGTGCTCCACATAAACAAAGGTCCTCAACAGATACTAGCTGAATAAATAAAAAAGAAATATATACGAAATTTAACAGGCTTCATGAGAAGTTTGTTTTAGAAAACTCTAGTTATTGAAGGTTAATTTTTTTTTTTATTCTGAAGACAATTAATTACCAAAATATAACTAAAAAGTCCTTAATGTAAAAGAGAAAATAACAAATCTGATTCTCCAAATGACAAAGTCTAACCTGGGTGGACCAGGTGATTCACTCAGACCCTTCCCCTGGCTGTCTCAACACCAGGGAAGCTAGAGAACATCTTCTGGATGAATAAAGCACTGTATAAAATAATGGGGCCAACCCATGATGGAAGCCACAGACTGTAGTAGGAATTTATAACAAAGGTGCTACCACAAAGTAGATGAGGCAACTGCTGCAGGAATCCTATGACTCTTATCACCTGAACTACTTTTTTCCTCCTTTTCATTTTTTTTCCCCTCTAGAATGCTTATAACATGCTTCTGTTCTTGTATACTATGTGCCCATTCTTCCTCCTTTACTTTTCTACCTGACCTTAAGAGCCCACTTAATGTTTCGGTATCTGTTTTCTCATCTGTAAAATAAACATTACACCACATGCAGATAAATGACAGTGGTCAAAAGCTCTGGGAAGCATGAAGTATAAACACTCACAATCACAAAGATTTGGAGGGTTAGTAAATTTGGCTGTGTTTTACCTCAATCAGTGTCATCAAAATTCATTTCCTGCCTTGCTTAGTCCTTGCAATTATAATCTTACCTATGAGTTTGTCATTATTTTCATGTTCGTTAGTGCCATTTTTTTCACTTCTTGCTCAGACTGAAGGATAAAGTCAAGAAGAGACAATACTGAAAATAATCCCACTGGATTTCTTCAGGCATGCTCTACTTTCAGAGCTCCTGTCTAAAACACACCTGCTCATCAACTTTGCGCTGCAGCTGCATGATCTTGTTCTCCATCCCAATGTGAAGCTTCTTGTAGTGCTCCACGGAGCGAGCCTCGATCTTGAGCTTCTTCAGCTCACGCTTGGCCATCATTCGCCGGAAGCAGCACTGAAGGTAGATGATGGCATGCATGCTCCTCTTGTAGTGTGTCCGAGCTAGCCAGCCCCGGACCCACTTCTGAACGATGACTGCTTTGTGCTCACGGAGTATCTGCAGAGAAGGATAAGTGCAAGTCATTTCAGACCCTGGACAAGACTCAAGGTTCAACTCTTATCAACCTATGTCAGGCTGAGAATTCCTACATTACCTGAAGAGAAAGACACAACAGTTGAATCAACACTATTACATGAATTATATATATCACAGATACATATGGAGGCACACATTATTTTAAAAAGTGGTTTGAAAAGTTGATTTTAAAAGGTGGTTTTAGAAAAATATGTGTTACATTCACATGTTGTATATGGTTATAAGCAGAGTATTGACTTGGAAGCTATCTAAACAAAAGACACCAGATTACTAAAAGGAGAAAAATTCTAAAAGGAAAGAAAGAAATACATTAGGTTTCTTATTGGTATCTGATTCCTGTGAGCAACTGGTGAACCTGGCACCCTGTGAACTACATGCTATTAGGATAAAAGATTCATCCACCACCCTTACTGATGATATCACCTCACTGTGCATTAGGCCTCTGCATGTGGGGTATTGCTGAGCTACTTATTTTTTTCCAGAATGAAAAAGGACACTCCTGTTTGCCACATTTGAGGAATACCATTCTAGGGAGGATTTCCCATTGTTGTTTCAAATGTAGCAGTAAAAGATAGGAGAAATGGGGCTTTAAAAGCAAAGTTAAAAGTAAGATTGAGTGAAACAACCTAATCTTAATTTTGATCTACATTGTATTTTCTAAATATCCACGATACTCCCCTGAACTCTGAAACAACTTACAACAAAAAGCCTGCCTTCTGAGATAATAAATTTCTAATCAGTAAAGACCATCAAGTAGAAATTTATGTGAACATCTTCCAGGAATGATGGAGATGGAATTCTTGATTAGAAAAACCTTGAGGCACTTCTAAGTCTATGATTTTATGAAATAAAATGATATAATTTGTGATGTCAATGATGTTTAAATGTATATATCTGATTAATTTTTTTTTTATTTTTAAAAAAATCTTTTTTTTTTAAATTGTACTTCAGGTGAAGGTTTACAGAACAAATAGCTCCTCATGAGACAGTAGTACACACATTGTTTTATGACATTGGTTAACAACCCCACAACATGTTAACCCTCTCCCTTCTCGACCTTTTTTTTTTGGTGAAAATATACATAGCCAAAGATATACCATTTCAAAAATTTCTACATGAACAGTTCAGTGACATCAACTACGCTCTTCCAACTGTGCTGCTATTCTCACTTCAGATGAAGGTTTACAGAACAAAATAGTTTCTCATTGAACAGTTAGTACACATGTTGCCCTATGACAATGGTTAACGACCTCACAACACATCAACACGATCCTTACTCAACGTTGGGTTCCCTATCACCAGCTTCCTTGTCCCCTTCTGCCTTCTGGCCCTTGTCACTGGACTACTGTACCTCATTAATCCCATCTGGTTTTACAGGGCTGTCCACTCCCCGCTGAATGGTAAACCTAGGAAGTGACTTCACCACTGAGCTTAAAGGGTGTCTGGGGGCCATACTCTCGGGTTTTCTCCAGTCTCCTTTAGGCCAGTAAATCTGGTCTTTTTTTTTTCTGTGAGTTAGAATTCTGTTCTACATCCTTCTCCAGCTCTGTCCAGAACCCTCTGTTGTGATCCTGGTCAGAGCAGTCAGTGGTGGTAGCTGGGCACCATCTAGCTGTACTGGACTCAGTCTGGTGGAGGCCTTGGTAGTTGTGGTCCATTAGTCCTTTGGACTAATCTTTTCCTTGTATCCTGTTCTCTTCATTCTCCCTTGCTCCTGAAGGGATGAGACCAGTGGAGTATCTTAGATGGTTGATTAAATTTTTATTAGTGATACTTGCAAATGGATGCAATGTATCTCTCATGAAACTTCTCATGTAAAAATCTCTGAAACCATCTATTACAATAGATAGTAGTCTAATAGAGCCATTAAAAGAACAGTTCTTATTTTTAAGTTATACACCTGAGAAAAACAATGAAAAAAATGTGCCATCCTGAAGTGGCATTTAGGAAATAAGTGGTTAAATTTTAAACCAGCAAATACAAAATAAGTATAAGAGACCTGGACAGCTTAAGAGAACTTCAGCCAGCTCACACCTGCCTTTTCTGGCTGTTTTCCTAGGCACAGGCAGTCTTCAGTTCTCATGAAGTACAGTCACTGTGCCGCACACTGCAGTGAGGCCAGGCACTATCAGCTCTCTCTCTGAACAGACAGTCCCGAGGGAGGCCCCTGTCTTATCCAGATGACCAATAAGAAATGGCATAAGATGTAGGAATGGCAAACTGATGGCTTTCAGACTTTAAAACTCAAGCAACACACAGCAGCAAAGCTATTAATGACAACTTTCCTGTTCCATTTCCTTCTCCCATTTACCCACGTAACTTCCAGCATTGGTCCATTTCTATAATTTCAGCCAAATGGAAACAGTACATAATTAGAGCTTCCATTCTGAATCTCATTTCCATTAGTGAGTCAGACACATTAAAGAATACCTATTCTTCCTTTAAGACCCTGAAGTCCCATGAAGGGCCACCTTGGACCTGAAACACAGCTAAAAGGTGCATAATGGGATGGCTGTTGGCCTCCTGAACAAGCCTCTCACTTGTCATCTCCACAGTGCCCAGTGACAGTGGCAGTCTGAGCTGGTCAGAGACTGCTCCTGCCAACCCAATGGCCTCCAGAGGAAAAGAGAAGGGTAATCAGTTAGATGTATCTAAAAGACCAAGTTTAAGGCCTTTCCCTCCCCTGGAAGTGCCTGCTTATGCAGAAACAGCACCAGTCAATAAAGCAGGCATGTGCAAAGAGCTGTAGTAACTATCCTCAATTTTTTTTCAAAACATAGCTATTAAATATGAACATTCAAACCTCATTAGTTTTACAATTTTTTTTGTTAAGTTTAAAATTATTTCAAAATTAAAATTAAAATTCACTAAATAAAAGAATAAGGTCCAGTCACGTACATGTACTACCATGTGATTAGAGATCCATCCGCAAATCACCTACTGAACCTCCTTCAAACAGTGATGCCCACGGAACTCTCAAAACCAGACTGCATATTTACAGTTTGTTAGGAATATATTCCATAGGCAGACTCAAAACCTTGCCAAAAAGAAAGCAATAAAAAGGTTTCATCAACTGGAGTCATACATACCCTGTCACAGCTGATGATTCAGGTTCACATGGTGACCCATTAGCTACAGAATCATGTTGATTACTGCTAACTAAAAAGATTGTTTGTCACAACTTCTGGAGTACCATACCCTAGTCAATACAATTTTACCTACTTAATGTTGTAATTTATTTCCTTTTTACCATAGTAAATTCTTCCAAGCTTGTCTCATTCTTGGAACAATTTTCTACCCATCTGTCACATAGTCTTCTCACTCAAAGCTCACTATAGGAGGCTAAATAATGGCCCCCAAAGATAGCAAGTCCTAATCCCTGGAACCTGTAAATGTTCTTTTATAGATCTGCAGGGTCTTTGCAGATCTGATTCAATTAAAGATCATGAGATGGGGAGATTATCCTAAAATATATGGGTGGGCCTAAATACCATAAGAAGTGTCCTTATAAGAGGCAGACAGAAGAGGAGAACTCAGATACACAAAGAAGAAGGTGATGTGAAGAAAGAGGCAAAAACTGGAGTGATGAGGCCACAAGCCCAGGGACGCTGGCAGCCACCAGAAGCTGGAAAAGGCAAAGAGTGGATTCTCCCCTAGAGCCTCCAGGGTGAACACGGCCCTGCCTGCACCTTCACTTCAGGACAGTGACACCAATTTTGAACTTTGGCCTCTAGAACTGTAAGAATAAATTTCTATTGTTTTAAGCCATCAAGTTTGTGGTAGTTTGTCACAGGACACTAACATACTCACTTTTTTCAAACTACCCAGACAAGGAAAAAAGGAGGTAAATTTTATTTTCCATTATCTTGTTAATAAACATATGTACTTTATTATTAAATATTAGATATTTAAATATTTAAAATATATTTTAACTGTTGGTTGTCTCCATATGGTGCCTACGTGCATGGGACCCCTGTGGTTCTTTGTACAGAGATTTGATTAATATTGATGGAATGAATAAACAAAGTTGGAAAATAACGTCTCACCTTACGATACCGATTTCTGGCCAAGTAGCCTCGCAAATGAGACTGAAGAACAACAGTGGCAGCGCGTGTAATCTCGTATCTCCTGTGGACCACGTACCTGTGCCAATACTTCTGAACGATGGTTGCTGCCTTGGTTCTGCGCAGAAACGTAGCATAGCTGGCCAAAGCAAACAATGGTGATTGTTAGTAATCAGAAAAACCTGGGAATACATTTTGTAGAGACTTAGAGTGTTGTGTATACTAAATCAAAATTTATATTCACTTATATTTGCATAGCAATTTATAGCTTCCCAAAGTATTTCTGCATTCCTTATCTCATTTGAGCTTCTCTGGCCCTGAAAAGTGGGATGTCCCATATTATCCACATTTTACAATAAAGAAAGCAAAGCTCATAAAAGTTTATTCTTTCTAGGACAGTGTTCTTTGTATTATCCCAGACTATGTCCCCTTGGCATAGCACTCCAGAAGTGTACAATAATCCCATACTTACTGTATCACCAGCTTTCATAGATCTAGCCATCATTCAGGTACAATATTTTTTCCTTAATCTATCTGTTTGGGTATAAATTAATCATTAATTTCTGTCAATATGCATAAATTGCAATTATCCTAATATGTAATCACATCTAGTGCAAGTCTCTTCTGGATCTTCTCAATTAACTGCTCCCCAAAACTCCTGTTTAGCTTACACATAATTTCTTCAAGTATAAAAAATGAAGAACACTGAGGACATGAGCAGGCAGTCATTTATCTTTTTTTTTTTTGCCAGTTCAACTCTTTACAGGTGTACAACTTATTGACAGCAATTAAACAATAACTGGCTGTGCAACCCTACCCTCAATCAATGTGATTTTTCCATCACCATTAGCCCCCGACCCTCCCCCTCCCTCCCACCCCTGGTAACGACTAATAAACTTTGGTCTTGTACATTTGCCTGTTCTTATCTTTTTATATAAGTGAAGTCATATAATATTTGTCTTTTGTGACTAGCTTATTTCATTCAGCATAATGTTTTCAAGCTCCTTCCATACTGTAGCATGTATCAAGACTTCATTTCTCCTACTGGCTGAGTGGTATTCCATTGTATCTATGTACCACATTTTGTTCATCCAATCATCCGTTGATGGACATTTAGGTTGTCTCCACCCTTTTTGGCTATTGTGAATAGAGTTGCGAAAGACAATGGTGTACGAGTCTCTTTTTGAGTCTCTGCTTTTACCTTTTTTTTTTCTGAGAATGAATTAGAATTACTCCTAAGACTGAGTGAAATTTTATTCTATTTAACCGTCTTGTGAGTCAATTTTTGTTAGCCCCTGAAATTAAGCAGGGGTGAGGTGTTGCCTTCTCAGGTAGGGTGACAACTTAAAACTGTCCCAGGTTGGACAATAAATTATATGGGCAACACAATCTTAAGGACTGTAAGCCACAGCAGACTTACCACCAAGCCTGGTAGCCTCGCACATATCTCTGCACAGTAATGGCCGCCTTCCGCATTCGCAGGTACTTCTTCCGCAGCAGCCACCCCCGAATCGTCTTCTGGATCCGGATGCAGGCAGCCCTCAGCTTGTCTGCCCTCAATTTTTCTAGATAGGCTACTTGACCGGCACGGAAAAAGATCTTGGTCTTACCAAACTGGTATTTGTCCTTGTCCTATTGTTGGAGGAAATTGTATACTCAGAAGTAGAAATAATGACCATGTAAATAAAAATTTAAAAGAGAAAAAAACAACTAAAAGCAGAATCAGTGAAGGGATGAATCTATTAGCTAAAACTTGGGCTACATCGCAATTAATTAATGGAGCCAGATTTCTGAGCCTATGCAAGTTGAGCAAATAGAGGAGTTTTAAGGAAAATTGAAGTTTAAGAGTTAAATTTTCCAGAATTATTCTACCTGGAATTATTATATGAGGCCAAAAACTTGGTTGTGGGTTATAGGCATTTATTATTTGCTTGTTTGTATTTTAAACCTCTCAAGGAAATGGAGATGCTGACACTCCCTCTGACTGACCCAGGTTGTAAGGGTTACATCAGGCTGTAATCCACGAGAAAGCTGAAGGACAAAAACGGCAGTATGAAGAATAAGATGGGGGGGTGGGGGGGGGACATACAAAATCAAAATACAAAAAGCAAAAACAAAAAACCTTGGGCATTCATATTAAGAGTTAAGTTTTTCAAGAGTTATCTCTTGGGTTTATCAACAGTATTTGAAAACAAATAAACAAAAACCCCTATAATGCGTCTAAAATCCTTCTACAAATTTCAAAACTCCTTTTCCAAAAATATAATACTTTATATTGCTCACTGCCACTTGATCATAACCAGAGTTGAGCAGTAACCACAGAAACACATGCTATTTCTGGTCCATTACATTGTGATCCACCTTATCTAGAAGTATGCAAGTTATTAACCATTCCCATATCAAAAGAAGAGTGGAATTTTCTTATGATAATCACTGTGACCTGAAATTCTAAGTGAAAGTAGAGAAAATCACTTTACACTGTAAGCAGATATCTCCTACTTCCTACATGAAACCAGAAAATGAGAAATCTCAACATATATGTAAAAAATCTACAATTACTTCAATATAAAATCAATAAAGATACATAGGAACCCTAGCTGGAGGTCTAAAAAGAGCTAGAAAGTGATTCTCTATCTCCCTTCTCCTCTCCCTGTCCTTGTCCCAGCCCCACCTCAGCCTCCACACCAACCCTAACCTCCTCTATCCTGTAGCCTCAGCCGCCAAGGTGTCCTGCAAAGCGCTGATCTAGCACAGTGGTCGGCATGAGGAGTCCAGGCACAGGACTGACCCTACTTCCTGCTCTACATTCGTTCTGAACCCATATTAGAAAAGAAGTTGGGTCAAACTCAAAAAAAAAAAAAAAACACTTTCTTTTACAACACATTACTAAGAAAGTGGTCTCAGCTCTTTCAAAAGAGAAAAATATATTATTACCAGAGGGGTATTACATTTAATTCACAGCTAGTAGTTATGGTTAATTGCTTCAGAGTAATCAATCCAGACTAGTGTAAACCAAGTGAAAAAAAAATTTTTTTTAATCTTTACTCATGAATCTTAAACTTTACTTGATCTAGATCAGTGCTCCTCAGACCAGCATCAGCATTACCTGGGAACTTGTTAGAAAAGCAAATGCCTGGGCCCTCCCCACACAGACTGAATCAGAAATTCTGCAGGTGGGACCCAGCAATCTGTGTTGTAACAAGCCCTCCAGGTGATTCTGATGCACAGAATAGTTTGAAAACTCCTTAGCTTGGCATGTAAGACTCATGTACAACACCAACCTACCTTCTTAATCATTTCTCTCCTGGCCCATACACAAATATCTCACCGCAAAAAATCTACTTGACTGTTTTTTGAGCAAACCCTATGTTTTCCTACTTCTTTGCGCCTTGCTCCCTCCTAGAATAGTCTCCATTTTTATACAATCTTGTCCATTCATCAGCAGCTGACCCAAAACACATCTCTTCCATGAGACAGTTCCTCCTTACCATAGCTGGATGTGACTTTGTCTTCCTCTGATTTCTTGTCTCACTCACTCAGCATTCGACAGATCCTGAGGTATACTGTTTGAGTCCACCAGGTGCTCCTTGGAAACTGTATGGGGCAGTTCTACTCTGTCCCATAGGGTCGCTATAGGAATATAGGAATTGACCTGATAGCAACGGGTTTGGTTTTTTTGGTTGGAGGTATACTGTACTTACCTTTCAAATGCATTCATCTTCAAGACAGAATAAGTTACCTGAGAATAAGACTTATTTTTTTCTTTAATCATACAGCATTTTTTAAATAAGTACTAAACTCCAAACCCGTTGCTGACAAGTAGATCCCGACTCATAGCAACCCTCCAGGATAGAATAGAACTAGAGGATAAGAGTTTCCAAGGGTTTCCAAGGCTGTAATCTTTACAGAAGCAGACTGTCACATCTTTCTCCCATGGAGCAGCTGGTGGGTTCGAACCGCCAACCTTTCAGTTAGCAGCTGAGCACTTAACCATTGCACCACCAGGACTCCTTTTATAAGTAAGTACTGTTGTTGTTAGGTGCCATCGAGTTGGTTCTGACTCATAGTGGCCCCTTGCACAACAGAATGAAACACTGCCCAGTCCTGCACCGTCCTTACAATCGTTATGCTTGAGCCCACTGTTGGCAGCCACTGTGTCAATTTGTCTTGTTGAGGGTCTTCCTCTTTTTCACTGACCCTCTACTCTACCAAGCACAATGTCCTTCTCCAGAGACTGATCCCTCCTGATAACATGTTCAAAGTATGTGAGACAAAGTCTCGTCATCCTTGCTTCTAATGAGCATTCCGGCTGTAATTAAACACTAGGTAAATATTCATAATGATCAAACTCATAAGAATGCTTCTCAAGTCTGAGTCCAGGCCTCATAATCCTGTTTGCTGATGTTGGACCATCATCCTCACTAGTCCTTGTATCCTAAACACAGTGAGTTTCGATCCTTAAGACACTATACCCAAAAACCTACACCCTCACTCCCCAGATAATCTAGATCAGTGATATTTTACATGGAAGCCCCAGGACTTTTAAAAGTCAGAATTACAAGGCCTTTGGCCAACATCCGCTCAGATAAAGTGAAAATCATTCCTACCAGTATCAGCTTCTCTAACACATTCTTGCATGTTTGCTTTCTGTCACTCAGCACATCTTTTTGCTTCATTAGGACACGGTAGCGGCTGAAAAATTCTTGGTAAGTCCACCTATAAAAAGAAACTCACATCAGCTTACTTAAAGAACTATAGGACCCTTCCACTAGGAACCCTTATATTTAAGAATGCCAGGCTTCGTCTGGGGTCTTAAAAGCTAGCAAGTGGCCATCTAAGATGCATCAATTGGTCCCAACCCACCTGGAGCAAAGGAGAATGAAGAAAACCAAAGACACAAGAAAATATTAGCCCAAGAGACAAAAGGGGCCACATAAACCAGAGACTCCATCAGCCTAAGAACAGAAGAACTAGATAGTGCCCAGCTACCACCAATGACCGCCCTGACAGGGAATACAACAGAGTCCCTGATGGAGCAGGAGAAAAGTGGGGTGCAGAACTCAAATTCTAGTAAAAAGATCAGACTTAATGGTCTGAGACAGGAGGAACCCCAGAAGACATGGCCCTCGGACTCTCTTAACCCAGAACTAAAACCATTCCCGAAGCCAACTCTTCAGACAAACAATAGACTGTACTGTAAGACATAAAATGATACTCGTGAAGAGTGTGCTTCTTAGCTCAAGTAGATACATGAGACTAAATGGGCAGCTCCTGTCCAGAGGCAAGATGAGAGGGCAGAGAGGAACAGGAGCTGACTGGATGGACACAGGAAATCCCAGGTGGAAAGGAGGAATGTGCAGTCACATTATAGGGATAGCAACTAGGGTCATATAACAATGTGTGTATAAATTTTTGTATGAGAAACTAACTTCAGCTGTAAACTTTCACCTAAAGCACAATTAAAAAAAAAATTCTTACTGTTCCACTCAATCTTTCTTGAGAAAAGACCTGTCACTGCTTGTTTATTAATCTATACATTCATTAAAATATTTGCTGTGTAAAATGAAATAAAATAAAAATGCCAGGCTTACCGTGATGGGAAACCTGCCGCACTGATTCGAATAGTTTCCAGGACACCACATGCTCTCAGTTGCTGCACTGCCCTCTTCTCATCAAACCTACGTATAAAAACAAAAATCATGAATACTTGAAGCCTGGCTACAGCCAGAGATTACTCTCCTCCGCCATCCAGAGATTAAATTCTTGTGGAGGGAGCCAAATGGATAAATTCGAAAAGAAAGAATTCAAAAGTTGGAGCAGCAATCAAAATGGTAAACTGTATGTAGAGTGGGGAGTGGACACTTAGCAGTAAAAATAAAGAGCTGTCAAAATTACCTGAAGTTTCCACCACAGGCTTGTAAGAAATACCTGTGAGCATATGTAAAAAAATGAAACCCCTCTGTACTATGCCAGTATTTGTTACATGGCTTGGCCTCACTAGGCGTTCTCAGAACTCTTCAGCTCAGTATATATAGCTGCACTAGGATAAACATTGGCCAGCCCTGAAGATTTCACTAAAAAGGGCAAATTAACACGAAAGCTGAGACTCAAACATAGTCTTGCACACCAATGTTCACTGCAGCACTATTCACTATTGCCAAAAGGTGGAAACAACCTCAATGTCCATCAACAGATGAATGGATTAATGAAGTGTGGTACATAGATACAATGGAATACTACTCAGCCAGTAAGAGAAATGAAGTCTTGCTTGATATATGCTACAATATGGATGGAGCCTGAAGACATTATGCTGAGTAAAATAAGTCAATCACAAAAGGACAAATATTGTATGACCTCGCTTATATAAAGAGACAAGAATAGGCAAATGTATAGAGATCAAAGTTTATTAGTGGTTACCAGGGTGAGGAAACCCTGGTGGCATAGTGGTTAAGAGCTACAGCTGCTAACCAAAAGACCAGCAATTCGAATCCACCAGGTGCTCCTTGGAAACTCTATGGGGCAGTTCTACTCTGTCCTATAGGGTTGCTATGAGTCGGAATAGACTTGACAGCAAAGGTGGGGTGAGGGGTGGAAGGGAGGGGGAAAAGGGGAGTTATTGCTTAGGGAGTACTGAGCTTCAGACTATGGTGATGGAAAAAATGCATTGATTAAAGGTAGGGTTACATAGCCAATTACTGCAACTACTGTCAATAAGTTGTACGCCCGTAAAAATTTGAATTGGCAAAAGTTGTGTTATAGATACATTTATAGCAATGACAAAAAAAACCGTAGCTGCTGAGTCTGCTTATGTACAACCAAACACCTCATGGAATTTGGTTCCCTGATATGGAGGTTTAGTTTCATGGTTTCATGGGACACCCCAATTAATTGGCCTAATAACGTGTTTAGTGCTTCTGTTCTACCTCCTAGTTCACTGCATAGTGCTTGGGGTCTTAAAAGCTTTCAAGTGGTGATCCAAGGCACAACAATTGGTCTCTATTCACCTGAAGCAACAGAGGAAGAAGGAGAGTCAGGAATAGGAGGAGGATATAGAATGTGTGACTAATTGTCCCCATGAACAACAGCCTCCTTTGCCATGAGACCAGAAAAACTGGACGGTGCCCAGCCACCATTACTGAACATTTCGATCAAAGAGTCCATAGAAGAATCCAGACCAAAAGGGGGAAAATGCAGAAGAGAATTTTAAATTCTCATGGACTCTAGACTTTCTGGAGTCATGGAGGGTGGATAAACCCCTAAAACTACTACCCTGAGGTAATCTTCAACCTTAAACCAAAATTATCCCCTTAAGTCTTCTTTAACTGAACAACAGTTTAGTTCAACCAGTTAAAAAAAAAAAAAAAAGTCTGCCTTAAGCATTATGCGCTTTTAAGAACTATCTATATGGGATCAAACTGACTACAGCAACTCAAAAGATTATATAGGAACCTCAGGAGGCACTGAGTTTGTGTTAATGGGGGAGAAAACAACTCAGAAAAGGAGGGTGAGAGTGACTGCACACCTTGAAGAATGTCATCAATGTCCCTGAATTACACGTGTAGAAACTTGAGTTGGTATATTTTTTTGCTGTGTATATTCTCAACAAGAAAAATAAACAAAATATATTATTAAAAATATGACAAATTAAATATGCCCCATTTGTTTAAAAAAAATTGCTGATGTTCTAAAAGCTATTCAGTAAGTACATACTAAGCATTCATAGCATTCACAGCAATGAAAAACATTTTGGATTTTGTATTACATTTTATATTTATTTAACTCTAGACAAATGACATCTTAAAATTAAATTGACACTAAAAGATAAAATAGAAAGGTCTTTGTCTCCCCAGATAAGCACTCATTACTCCCCAGTGTAAGCCCTAAGCTGCCTGTGAGTCTTTTGCTGCTCTATCTTCTTAGGTCTTCTGGTGGTGGTGGGAAACGGAGCTGGCAGATGGAAAGGAATGACTCCCAGCGCTGTCCCACAGAGAAGCCCAGGGTGTGGCAGCTTTTCCAGGCTTCCCACCTGCTTCTAGAAAGGGCTTCTTGGTGATGAGGAGGACAGGAGGATGTCAGTCTTTCAGATCTGCCCTAGAAGCTAAGGCAGGATTTTCAGAAAGCAGGATTTATAAAGGTGTAGGGAAATGGATACACTCATACACTGTGAAATATGAGTGTCGTGCCTGGTCTCTGACCCACAAATTCCACTTCTAGAAATACATTATCCTGAGGAGATAATCAGACAAATACACAAATATCTTTGCCAAAAGATGTTCATCATAGCATTGTTGGAATAACCTGAATGACTCAATAGGGAATGACTTAAATAAGTGATGATACGTCTATACATCGGGATACTCTACAGAGAATCTTTATTTACTATCATGGAGAGTTGTCCACAGTCTATTAAATTAAAAAGCAGATACAAAACAGCAATTACAACATGTGTCCCCCTTTTTTAAAAAATCTCATAAAGACAGACAGATAGACAGACAGACAGACACACACACACACATGGAGTAGGGAAGGGAGGAATGTTACTTGGTCAAGAAAGATCCTTGCAAGTTAAAACCAGTTATCTCTCTGGGTATTGCTGATGTGTTTTTATGTATTTTTATACTAGTTTACACTTTTTGAAAATTGTTTTTCGAGTGTCATGTATGACTTTTAAAATTAGGGAAATATCCTGAAAAATTTTGAAAAAGCAACCTCCAGAAAGATCTGTTCTCCCCTCATAAGGAATAACTGAAGTAGGATGAGATGTTGGTAAAAGTAAACATTCTCTGATGGTATCAATAGTTGAAATAACTGTAACCACAACTAAACTCACTGCTGTTGAGTTGATTCCGACTCACAGCAACCCTACAGGATGGGGTAGAAATGCCCCATAGAGTTTCCAAGGAGCGGCTGGTGGGTTCAAACTGCCGACCTTTTGGTTAGCAGGCGAGCTCTTAACCACTGTGCCACCAGGGCTCCTGAAATAACTGTAGGCCTTTGCTTAAGCAGCCTTACCTCACCCACCTCCCCTCAAGCTCTGGTTTTAATTAATGCCCAATTAACAAAAACTCCAGAAAGTTAACTTTAAAACTGAAAAATAGAACTAGGAAAGCTTGGTTGGCCTTGACTTTTAAAATCCTCAGAAGGCCAATTGCTGATTTGTTCTCTCATTCTCAAAAGATCAGAAAAACTGAAACAATTCTATTAACTAGTAGTTTCCCTCCACAAGACATGCAGATTTGCCTAAATATTTTTTCCTTATGCTGTTCTGGCAATACCTATGAGATACGGCCCTTTATTTTTTCATTGACTAGTTGCGACACACTTACGTGAATGGAAACTTGAAGTCATTAGGCTTAATACAGCGTACATAGTGAGGAGTGGTGGCGTTGAGGGTGTCCATAAGCAAGTGAAGGGAGTTTCGGAACTGCATGAAAAAAAGCAGAAGGGGCATCAAGTGCTTGTCAAAAGTCAAGGATGAAGTAAACCAATTTAATGTTCTAATGAAAATGACTTCGTGACCTGCAAAGCTGACACATCTTCAAAAGGCGAGCTGCTACTAAACAGAAATGACAGAGCTTTAGGTTAAAACTGCTTAAATTCTACTACTTTGGATGCTTAAATCTGCTAAATACACATTCACTCTCCTCTCACCCATTTTTCCCTGCTCCCTTTTAAAAATATAAATCTCTACAGCTTCCTGTTGTGGCTCAAAATTTTGATTAAAAATATCACTTTGCTTTAAGAATAAAAAGTCATTTAAACACACAAAGGGGAATTTTGCTGTAAGATCCTGAGAAAGTAGCCGAGACTTAAGAAGTATAGGGAATGATTGCAGAATGGGAGAGAGCAGTCAGTGAGGGGGTTCCAATTAGGACAAGGACCTGGGCTTTGGCCCTGGGCAGGCCTGCCTTCCTGCCTATACTGGGCAGGTGCACAGAAAAGCAAGCTGACTGGTGCTCAGCCTCTGGTCCAAAGGCCTGCCCCTATTCAGGCACTAAGCTCGTGTGTAACGTTTGCCACATCCCCAGATTGTAAAACACAGACAAAGCAGAGGGCGGTGTTCCTGCACTGAAGGAGCTGATGTGTTGTACAAATCCAGACACAAAACAATCAGAGAACAAAACAAAGACAGCAGCAGTCTGGGAAGATGATATGCACTAGAATTAAGACACAAAGAAAATTATTTTGGGAGAGACTTAAGCAGAGTCACAGGTCTGAAGATGGGTTGAGAGAAGTGTGAGTGGATGGTGCTGAGCGTGCCACAGGGGAAGATCTAGCCTATCCTCATCTGAGGACCCCACCTGGGAGCCCGAGGCTTCAGGGAGCCAAAGGGAAGGGTTGCTGCAGCAGCTCACTGAGCTCACCTGGTGCCCCACAGTTTTCTTGTGCTCCTTGGCCGCCTGGCCTGGCCTGCCTTTGTTCAGCTTTGCAGGCATGCGGGTGAGGAGGGTACGCCCTGAAGAGGTGGCTGAAGTTGGACTGATGGCCTTTTCATCGTCTTGAAATAATTCTGGTAGCATCTTAAACTGAGTCAGAAACAGTAACAGGAAATTACACTGGAAACTAAAATGTCAATGTGAACCTTCACAGAAGAAACATTATGAAGATTTCCTTCCTTAAATAACCCCTTTCAGATTCACATTCTAGAAATAATATCTGTTAGGAGCCAAAAATATGATAGAAAAGTGAGATAAAGTTATAAAAATATAGATAGAAAAGTGCAACAATTTACAATAATATTAGGGGAAAAACAAAACCAAAACTACTACTCTCAGACATGAAATCCTAATCCACAGGAAATGCTTCTGAACTATTATTATTTTATGAGTAAAATACTAATGGAAAGTCCTATCTTATTACTTCAGTTCCAGAAAATGTTTTATTACCCAGTTGAGAAAAACACTAGTCCAAGTTTACAAGTTATTTATCAACTGTTCATCCGCTTCACTTGTCTACCCTCTAATTCAAGTGCTGAGCACTAACTCAAAAATACTGTTGAAAATCTCAATAGGAAGGGTGTCATGAACTAGTTCTACAATATTATAAGATTATAAGGTAATCGTTTCTTAATGATAGTTTTAAGAAAGTGATTTGGATTCTCGGAAAAAAACCAAAAGCGAAAAAAACCTGCCTGTATCCTATAAGCTTTTATATTTGTTTTCAAGGGATTTAAAACTTGACTGTGTAATTCCTGTAATTGATCTATTTTGTGTTTTACTGGGTTATTAAAAGATTCAGTACCCAATAAGTGGGTGGATGATATTAGCAAATGTGATTGGAAGAAATTTTATGGAACAAAAGAAACTTCAAACTAATCCCCAAAAGCATCTTGATACAGGTACATATTTTTATAACAGTGCCACATCCCTTATAAAGAAAATAAAATCCTTATAATCAATCAAATTATATTTGCAGCTATCATTTACTTATCTAACAATCTCAGAATATCTGTAGAAAAAAATAATTTGCTCATGAGAATTCTTCCACTAAAAAGTAAAATCAGATAGATACTGTAATTTGATTTGCTTTTTATGTGTATCAATCATAAGGATTTAAGAAATAACTCATGATATGTATAACAAATTGTTATAGATAACATACCAATAATAGCTGCTTGCTACACAAATGAATGTACTCCTTACTTTACAGAATAAATAATATATTGTAGCTTGGCTGGCTATAAAGAGGAAAAAAACAATGTTTTACCATGACCTTGTATTACAATGTTAAAGCTGGGTTTCCAACGGGAAAAATAAAACTTCCTAACAGGTTGATATGAAACCTCCAATGGCTTAGAATGGTAGGCCAGTCAATTATAAGCCATGTACTTCAGAATCTTATCCATATGATTCTATCATTCCCAAATGAATTGCTAGTTCTGCATAAGCAGATGCCTAAACTTTGTATTTCTCTCTTTAGTGTGAAATGGTTAATAGAGCTGGGCTGCAATATTATGTTCACTAGTAAATGCTATCATTTAATTAACATCTACAATATCTACCAGAAAATTGTTTAGTTTTCAGAGTTCAGGATACATGCACCCATACAAATATATACATATGTATATGTATGTACATATGTACGTGTGTGTGCAGCCTTCTCTTTCTTCATGGATATTATAAAGTTAAAATTCTTTACACTGAGCTTTCTTAAAAAAAAAAAAAAAAAAGAATACATTTGAAATTGGTGTATTAGAGACTAATTTCTTCTTCAGGCAATTTCATCCAGTTCCATAGCTTAAACACCACCTAGGCTCTAAAGACTACCAAATTTCTATCACCTGCCTTGATTTTTACTCTGAACTGCCAACTTTCATTTCCAACTTCCTATTGACAGTCCACTGGCTATCAAATTACCACCTCAAACTAAACATGTCCAAAACAGAGCTCTTGATTTTTTTCCCCAAAGCCTGATCTTTTACCAGTCTTCAGACCTTAGTAAATGGCCCTATCACCCACCCAGTAGTCGGGTCAAAAACCTAGAAGTCATCCTCCCTTCTCCTTTCTCTTACACTCAATACTCAATCCATCAAGAAGACCTGTCAACTCTACCCACTAATTATATCCCACCTCCACTACTACTGGTGGTGAAGTGGTTAAGAGCTACGGCTGCTAACCAAAAGGTCAGCAGTTTGAATCCATCAGCCACTCCTTGGAAACCCTCTGGGGAATGTTCTACTCTTATAGGGTTGCTATGAGTCAGAATCGACTTGACAGCAACAAGTTCCACTGCTATGATCTCAGTATCTCAGTCCACCATGTCTCTTTGGAGCACTTCCGCCCCATCTCTACCCACTCCAAATAACACCTCCACACAGCATCATATCATTCCTAAGGGGAAAACTTTTCAGACGTTTCACTGCAACAGGAATAAAAAACACACTCTTTACCACCATCTGCAAGGCCCTTCCTCTAGAAAGTGGCTCTTGTCTAGCCATCCTACATGTCACTCACCTACCATGCTCCAGCCACACTGGCCTTCTTTCTGGACCTCAAAAGCAACCCACTTATTCGGTCTCACTGCTCCCCACTTGCTCTTCCCTCTGTCTTGATGTAGCTATCTCCTATTACTCAGGTTTCAGCTCCAATGTCACCTCCTCAGAGGCCTTCCCGACCACTCACCGGTGGCTGCACACGATACTGACTCTCCAGCTTGGTACCCTGTTTTACTTTCTTTATAGCACTTATCACTCTGAAATTACCTAGACACTTGATTAAGTGGCTACTGCCTACCTGTCCACAAGAGCAGGAACCTCTACCTCATTTACGTTCTTTACCTCAATAAATCCTCAATTTCTTAAATCATTTACTGAAGAATTTATCTATTCCCCACTGACTGGGGATGCCAACTTTATTTAAAGATAGACAGGCAGGCAGGTAGATACATCTGGGGATTCCATCTTGTGTCTTTGATCTGTCTCTCTATTCTTAAGATAGGGTTCTGAACTGCTTAAGACTAAACTTGTGGGAGGCAGGGCCAAAGGCGTAGTAGTCAGAAGCTTCCGGTGGACCCTCTTATAACAAAGACCTGAAAAAATAAGTGATTCTATTATATACGGCAACCTGGGGGCCCTGAACATCAAAGGCAGAGTTGGGGAACCGGATTGAGTGGCACAGGGAGGGAGAGACAGTTCGGAAGCAGCAAGGAGTTGCTAGACCTGACCCGGCGACAGTTTGAGCCCTCCAGGCCTGATTAGCTTGGGGGTGAGCGGTGAGGCAGGCAAGTAGCCGTGCTCTGGAGGCGCATTTTCCACACCGAGAGAGACTCAGCACCAGAGACTCTATGTGGCCACCAAGAACCAGTGAGAAGCAGACCTCCAAGACAGATAAGTACTTGCGGTACAGCTTATCGCGTGGATCAAAAACACCCCCTTAGGGAAAAACCTCTCTCCCATTTAACTCCCCACTCCCTGCTCTGCACTGGGTCCTGGATCAGCTTCAGCAACTGCTGAGTCCCCAGGGCCAGAAGTAGGATTCATCACACGCCCGGAGCCACTCTCCCTGCCTTGGAGAGTGAACAAATTAACAAACGGGGGAAAAATAAACTGCCGGCTCCCCTAAGCCAGAACCCAGGGTAGGCACAGCTCATTTGCCTAGGCACAGGCATAAGGGATGCACGGACTCTGACTGCCTTTCTCCCTGCATAGACTTCAGTGGGCCCATCTCAACAATGTAGACCCTCACTACTGCAGTACAATAGGGTATATACCAGAACCCTAATTTCAACTATGTCAGCTGTGAAGTGGCAGGTTCTTGACATTTGACACTGCTCTGCCATTAAACAGGCTCTTCAACTACCCACATCAGGGGCCTGAGGACTAGTGGCTCCACCCACACCACCTAGCCACCTGTGAGAGGGGCCCATGAATAAGAGGTGCTCCCCAGTCCTTACAGCCAACAGCATTAGGTGCTCAGTCTGGCTGCAAAACCCACCCACCTACGTGCTCTAGGGAACAGGGACATGCCTTCTTCCTGGACACTTGGGGGTGGCCGTCAGCCCCCTGCCTTGCTCAGAGTGTGTCCCTCTGCTGCAGCCAGATGCCTGTGCCTAGACCAATCACCCATGCCTGTCTAGGACTGTAAGTGAGAGCCTATACCACACACTCGGTGGCTATCTACCTGAACATCTTAGCTGAATCCATAAAGGAGGAGTGGGTGGACTCCTGAGCTCCTGTTACATACCTAGTAACAGATCTATCAACCCAGTGACAGGACATTAGTGCTTCAAGGGTGCCAATAATCAAACTAGCTCATAGGAGCAGCCTATTTGGGCATATCAAAACAAAACAAGAAGCTAGGACACAGTAAGCAAACATAAAATAAATAAATATAATTATGTATTGATGGCTCGGAGACACAGTCAATATCAAATCACATAAAGACGCAATTCATGATGGCTTCAGCAAGCTCCCAAAATAATCTAGAAATTTTCCACAGGAGGAAAATTTCTCGAAACTACCAGAGGCAGAATACAAAAGATTAATATACAGAACTCTTCAAGAATTAGGAAGGAAATTAATCAAAATGAAGAACATGCAAAGGAGGAAATTAAAAAGATTAGAGAAGAGCATAATGACAAATTTAACAGGCTGCAAGAATCCACAGAGAGACAGCAATCAAATCCAGAAGATTAACAATAAAATTTCAGAATTAGACAACTCAATAGAAAGTCATAAGAGAAGAACTGAGGCAATGCAAGTCAGAATTAGTGAGACTGAAGATAAAGCACTTGACACCAACTTATTTGAGGAAAAATCAAGATAAAAGGATTTAAAAAAAATGAAGAAACCCTAAGAATTATGAGGGACTATATCAAGAGGAATAACCTAGGAGTGACTGGTGTACCAGAACGGGGCGGGGATAACAGAAAATACAGGGAGAATTGTTGAAGATCTGTTGGCAGAAAACTTCCCTGATATGGCAAAAGATGACAAGGTATCTATATGCTCATTGAACCCCCACATAAGATAGATCCCAAAAGAAAGTCACCAAGACATATTATAATCAAACTTGCTAAAACCAAAGATAAAGAGAGAATTTTAAGAGTGGCTAGGGATAGCAAAGAAGTCATCTACAAAGGAGAGTCAATAAGAATAAGCGTGGACTACTCAGCAGAAACCATGCAGACAAGAAGGCAATGGGATGACATATATAAAGTCTTGAAGGAAAAAAACTGCCAGCCAAGAATTATATATCCAGCAAAGCTGTCTCCCAAATATGATGGTGAAATTAGGGCATTTCCAGAGAAACAGAAGTTTAGGGAATTTGCAAAAACCAAACCAAAATTATAAGAAATACTAAAGGAAGTCCTCCGGTTAGAAAATCAGTAACATCAGATAACAACCCAAGACTAGAACACAGGACAGAGCAACCAGATATCAACCCAGATAGGGAAGTCACAAAGGCAAATCAAAGCTAAAACACTGAAAATAGGGAAACAGATGTCAATACGTAAAAGATGACGACACTAAAACAAAAAAAGAGGGACTTAAAAAATGTAACACAGATTTTTCATATGGAGAGGAAGTCAAGGTGATATAAAGAAATAAAAGACTGGTATAAACTTAGAAACAGGGGTGAATATTAAGGTAACCACAAAGGAAACTAACTATCCTACAAGTCAAAATAAAAAACTATAAAAATGTAAAGACTCAGCAAACACAAAATCAACTACAATGAAAAAGATGAAAAGAAAATACATAAAGAAAAAGGACTCAGCACAGAAAATTAAGTGGAACAAAGAAACTGTGAACAACACACAAAAAAAGACATCCAAATGACAGCACTAAATTCATACCTATCAATAATTATGCTGAATGTAAACGGACTAGATGCACCAGTGAAGAGACAGAGAGTGGCAGAATGGATTAAAAAACACGATCTGTCTATATGCTACCTACAAGAGACACACCTTAAAGACACAAACTAAAACTCAAAGGATGGAAAAAAATATATAAAGCAAACAACACTCACAAAAGAGCAGGACTGGCAATATTAATCTCTGACAAAATAGACTTTAAACTAAAATCCACCACAAAGGATAAGGAAGGACACTATATAATGATTAAAGGGTCGATACATCAGGAGGACATAACTATAATAAATATTGACACACCCAACGACAGGGCTCCAAAATACATACAACAAACTCTAACAGCACTGAAAAGAGAGATAGACAGTTCCACAACAGTAGTAGCAGACTTCAACACACCACTTTCAGTGAAGGGCAGAACATCCAGAAGGAAGCTCAACAACGATACGGAAGAGCTAAACGCTACAATTAACCAACTCGATCTCACATACATATACCGAACACTCCACCTGACAGTAGCCAAGTACACTTTCTTTTCCAGTGCAAATGGAACATTCTCCAGAAAAGACCACATATTAGGCCCTAAAGCAAGCCTTAACAAAATCCAAAGCATTGAAATATTACAAACCATCTTTTCTGACCAAAAAAGCAAGGGAAAAAGTTAAACACATGGAAAATGAACAACACCTTGCTCAAAAACTACTGGGTTATAGAAGAAATTAAGGATGAAATAAAGAAATTCATAGAATCAAATGAGAATGAAAACACATCCAACCAGAACCTTTGGGACACAGCAAAAGCAGTGCTCAGAGGTCAGTTTATAGCAATAAATGTACACATCCCAAAAGAAAAAAAGGGCCAAAATCAAAACATTAACCCTACAACTGTAACAAATAGAAAGAGAGCAGCAAAACAAGCCCTCAGGCACCAGAAGAAAGGAAGTAATAAGAATTAGAGCAAAATTAAATGAAATAGAGAATACAAAAAAAATTGAAAGAGTTAACAAGACCAAAAGCTGGTTCTTTGAAAAGATCAACAAAATTGATAAACCACTGGACAAACTGACAAAAGAAAAACAAGAAAGGAAGCAGATAACCTGTACAAGAAATGAGATGAGTGATATCACAAAAGACCCAACAGAAATTAAAAGATTCATAACAGAATACTAAGAAAAACTGTACTCTAACGAATTTGAAAACCTAGAGGAAATGGACAAATTTATAGAAACTCGCTGCCTACCTAAACTAACACAAACAGAGGTAGAACAACTAAACAAACCCATTAGAAAAGAAGAGATTGAAAAGGTAATTAAAAAACTCCCCCCCAAAAAAAGCCCAGGCCCGGATGGTTTCACTGGAGAATTCTACCAAACTTTCAGAGAAGAGTTAACACCACAACTACTAAGGTATTTAAGAGCATAGAAAAGGGTGGAATACTCCC
>NW_004443988.1:15023226-15046801 GCF_000243295.1 Trichechus manatus latirostris
AGGAAATGAACAGACACTTCACCAAAGAAGACATTCAAGCGGCCAACAGACACATGAGGAAATGCTCGGGATCACTAGCTATCAGAGAAATGCAAATTAAAACCACGATGAGATACCATCTCACCCCAGCATTACTGGCATGAATCAAAAACACTGGAAATAACAAATGTTGAAGAGGCTGCAGGGAGATTGGAACTCTTATGCACTGCTGGTGGGAATGCAAAATGATATAACTGTTTTGGAAAATGATATGGTGCTTCCTTAGAAAGCTAGAAATAGAAATACCATATGATCCAGCAATCCCACTCCTAGGAATAATTAATAATTAGTAATAATAATAATAATAAAAACTAAAAATAAAACTGACTTTGTTAGAAAAAATCACTTTGCTTAAAAGCTATTTTTAAGTAATTACCATGTTATCAAATACGTCCCAATTGGAAAAAGCTTATCCATATTTACCTTGCTTGATTTAAGAACTTTAATTTGTTCTTCAAAAACGGTGTCTTTATTCTTTTCAAGAAAGCCTTCACACTGGTATTCCACCTAAAAACATGGAAAAATCTCCTTAACTAAAAAAAACTTCTGAATAGATATTATTACTGTAAACAAAAAACATAGACTCAGGCTATATCTATACAGATCTCAACCAAGTGGTATCATCAGTTTTATTCTAAGAAACCAATACAGTTTTTAATAGTAAGAATATACGGTAACTCTACAGTAAAAGCTCCCAAATGTTGTTTTTCCTAAGGAACAGTGGGAGTGCTGACTAACTGTGGTCCAAAAGATTTTCCCAATTCTTGGCTAAGGAGGCTTCTAAGAAGTTGACCCTCTCCTCCCCATGCTGGCCAAAGAGAGTGCCTCCAAGGGTGACCCAATGCCTCTCCTTCTATCCCAGCTCACCATATGGCAGGGGTAAGCCCTCGCTTGGGAGAGAAGAGATGAAGCAGGAGAGACGATCAGGAGGAACAGATAGGGAGAACATTGAAAAGCTGGTGATGCATAGTGGTAGGGGTTGGGGAAATAGTGTATGATGGTAAACTCGGACTACTGAAGAATGGTTTATCCTATTCTTGCTGCCAAAATTCCAGCAGCTTCAGCCATTTGCCACTCAAGGGCTCCACAGCCTGTACCCCACAGCCCTCGTCATTCAAGGTTTCCAGCCAGGGTTAAAGCAGACTTGGAAAGCACTAAAACCCTGAAGGGGACCTTGGGAGCATACCCCAAGGTCTACCGTATAAATTAGTTGTGCGGTTTCTGATTTGCTAAGGAGCCTAGAGAGCTTGTGAAGCAGCAAGTCTGCGTGCCTTGTCAGGAGGGATGTAACACAAGTGCACAATCTCTACTCTGAACCTCTTAGGGTCAAACAGGCTTTAGAATTAAGAGTTTTTCAGTTTAGAGATGCAGTATGTACATGTACCATTTTGTAATACCTCTAGCAGAGCCTCAGGCAGCAATCTGTAATCAAATCGTTTGTATTTCTACACTGAAATGTATAGAAATACCTTAAGTGGGATAAATAAAGGCTACAAGTAACCTCATGTTAGTTCAAGTCAGAGATCAGGGCTAGCCACAAAACGGTTATAAAAAGACTTGGTTTGCAGAGCTTTCTAGATTTTAGAATAATAGAGGATTATAGACTCACATTTATTTCATAACATAATTCAATTTAAGTTGAAGGAAGAGGAAACCAACAAGCCAACACTAAAGACTGCTTTTCTATAAGGCCCTAAAGAATGCAGCATCAGCAAAGAAAAAAATGACACCTCTTGACTATTGATTTTTTTTCTCTTCATTTAACTTAAGTATTCTAAAAGGAAAAAGATAATAAAGCTTCCTTACTTTGTCAGCAAAATGTTGGACGATGAAAGCTTTATTTGATAGACGGGGCTTTTCAAAGAGCGCACATTTGTTCAAATGTGTGTTGTACAATTTTTGGGCCCAAGTGTCATCTGTACCTTTAGGCATCTACATTCAGGGGAAAAAAGAAAGAAGAAAGAAAACAAGGCAAATATTATGAGACTCTCTGATGCATCGGGCACCAAGAGACCATTTTTTGGCTTTATCTAACAGTTTTTATATTCAGTTTAAGTACTCTCACTCCTTTGTCATTTCTCTTTTAGAGGCCAAAAACCAGTTATTAATGGCAAGCATGACAGAGACCTTACCATGGGTGAACCAGCCCAAACTTTGTAATGTTCTGCCCTGTAGTCGATTCCCACTCACAGCGACCCTATAGGACAGCACAGAACTGCCCCATGGGATTTCCAAGGCTCTAAATCTTTAGGGAAGCAGACTGCCACATCCTCCTCTTGCAGAGCGGCTGGTAGTTGAATCGCTGACCTTTTGGTTACCAGCCAAGGGCTTAACCACTGCACCACTAGGGCTCCTTCTCTGCCTATACCAGGCATCATCAAATAAGTATTTGACTTGCTTTTAAAACCACAACAGACGAAATATCACAGCTAGCATGTATTTTTTTAATTTGTTAAATAAAAGTAATATTGGCACATATGAAATATTTATGCAATTCAGAAACATATAAACTGGAAAGTAGTCTCCTTAGCCATTTCTCCTAACCTGATCATCTCTTCCTATCTTTAAAAGCTTGTACATTAATGGGGTCATTCTATATATTCCTTGCATTTTTTTCTTCTTTTTAATAATGGCATTCTCTTATTTATGGACACTAGGTTGTTTCTGGTTTTCGTTATTATAAAAACTCAACAGTGACTTATATGTATATACCTTAGATACTTTCACAAGTCTGTTCACAGGGTGGAACTGCTGGGTCAAACTGTATATGTATTTACAATTTTGATAAATATTGTCAAGTTACCTCTAAAATATGTTGTACTGAGTCATGCACATCAAGAGTATATGTGCAATATTCATAAAAGCATTATCAAATTTAAACTTGCCAATCTGATAGGTAAAAAGTGGTATCCCATTTTTGTTTGATGGGCATTTTTTTAATCTTGAGTGAGGCTGAGCACCTTTTCATTCTATGCATCCTTAATGTGGTAGGACATCTGGATGCTTAGGAGAATAAACCTGTGGTAAGCTGTAACTTACTATAAGCTAAACAGAAATGAAGAGAAAAGACAGATTATTTGCCTAAGATCTCTCAATTACTCAGTGGTAAAGCTGGAGATGGAATATTTTTTCCAATGTGCTGCATCTTCAAATGCTAAAGCTAAAACTCCATGCCTCCTTATATAGCAGTAATAAAGAAGAACTGACCAATTTAAAAACTATAGGTATTTAGAACTACTGTTCAAAATATCTTTTGCATAATTTCTTTAAATATATTCTATCGTTGAAGAAAAAGTGCTAAATAGAAGCATGCTGATAACAAAAGTGATTTAAAAAAAAAAGCCACAAAAGTAACCAAAATTGACAGTATTTGTATCTAATGCAAATTTTTCATGTAACTTAGAATTAGCTAGGAAGAAAAGGAAAATTCTCCTAGTTTCATTTGTAATTAGAATCCTAGGGATCTAGTGGCCCTTCAGAACACAAGTTAGTGTGGTCCCCACTTACTGCCCCAATGGAACTTCATGGTTTATAAGTGAATCACTGCTTAAACCCACTTCTCTTCTGACCTTGATGTATATAATTTGATAGGCTAAGTACCCCAGAAAATCACATGTACCTTGCATTCCTCATCCAGCAAATCCAGAATGCCCATTTTAGATTCAATCAGATTTATACAAGGCTGATTATCATAAAAATCTATGAGTGTCCATGGAATTTGTTCCTTCATATATTCCTCTTGTTCTAATTTGAAGACATGCTGAAATGAAAAAGAAAAAAATCAGGCATTTTTGGATCCTTATCATAAAAAAATGTTAGTTAAGAACATTCATATAAAACACTCTAAGAGGATGCCAAGTAATTTGAGACAATCTATGCCTTCTAGCAACAACAATCTTGTGGGAGAAACATGATTTACACAGAGAACAAACTAAGTAGACAAAAACTATAGACAGTAAAGCTTCAGCTATACAGGATTCTTGGTGAACAAGTAAATCTAGGGAAGTGAATGTTTTAAATTGCTGGTAAATGTAGCAGGTCTTTGTGATATGTATATTGCCAAAAACGTACTGTGTACTTTTTGGCTTCTTAAATTATTGCACAGTGCCGCTAACAACACGGCACACAGGAACGTCCTGGCTGGCCTTGAGAGCTATGAAGAGTGGACACCCTCCACGCAGCTGAACTGTGCTGGGCCACACTCTCAGCACAACAAAGTAATTCTCTTAACGGACTGTGGTGCTGAAGTTCAAGTGTCTCAGAATTAGGTGACAGTCTTTTATTTGTGCTTTGATTATTCTCCAGTCAGGGAATCTACAGCTAACCTTCCAATTCTGTGAGCAGCTGCAACCACTATCAATCCACTGCTATTTTTGCTAAGTGCTTCAGTCCTCGTCATCACAACTGCTTCTACTCTCCATCACTCATGCAGGCAAAAACACGGATTGGCTGTCTACTCTGTGCTGGTCACTGTGCGCGGTCAACAGCACAGACATGGACTCTGCCCTCATGGAGTTTACAGACCAGTGGGAGAGACAGACAGAAATCAAATAGTCACAAGGAGTGTAATTACAAACCACAATAATGTTAACAAAGGAAAATATGAGTGCCATGAGGGCATACAGCAAGAGTCCAGATCTAGTTTGGAGAAGGGGTGATGAGGAAAGGCTTCCCTCAAGACAGACAGTGTGACCCAAGCTCAGAAGATGAAGAAGAGCTAAGCACTTCAAGGAGGAAAGGGCATTCCAACCGCTGCTGCAGCTCCTGCTTCAAGCTGCCCCAGCCAATGCTGCTGACACCACTTCTGGTTTCTACAGATGCTAATGACCACTATTCTTTTTTCAGGGATTTCTCCTTTCCTTAGCTTGTCTCTTTTCTCTCCTTTGTTTCTCCCACGTGTTGCTATTTTTCTGGCAAGGCTAGTCTTCTGTCACTATGACCAGAACACATACATTTTCCAGGATCCAAAATACCATGAAACTTTGGTCTGGGAGATTTTGGATACATACATCTTCTCATGCACCTGAACCTTTACCACTTCTTTCTATACTTATTGTAATGCCACTCTTGGTTCATTTGCAGTGTTTACAATCTAACCAGCTGCAATAAGCTTTAATAAAAAAGCGGTTCATCCATATGAATATTTATGTCATGCTAACTCGAAAACAAATTTCTTCTGTTCTTTTGATTAATAAGAAGGCAAATAGGATGCCATGTGTCAGCAGGATGCTCTGACTGATGGTACCAATATTTTCTAAAACAACAAGCTCTGTACTTTTTCATTTTATTAATTTATTTTATATGCGGTCTCCACATTGACAAGAGAAGCACAGCTTTCTCAGCCACATCTCTATGGATAGCTTGGAAAAAACCATGAGGCTACAAAAATTTTGGATGCTCAGTTGTCAAAGAGTGAATGTGGGCGTGAGGTTCAATAAGGCAAGAGATCCTTGGTCAATACAATAATGCCTCCAAGCATAAACATGCCAATTACAGTGTTTATTATGACCACAGCCCCCACCTACAGCCCTGGCTGAGGGAACAGCCCTATGCAGCCATATCTTTACTCTGAGACCCCATGTTCCCAGTCACAGCTGACTGAACCAAGTGTGGGTACCCCAGGGCACACTATTGAAAAAATGAACTGGGTTAATCGAATTATCTTTCTCAGGTATCTGAATTGAGAAACAAGGAAAGAATCAGACAACAGTAGTGAAAACTGAAACTGAAAGAAGCAAAGATGAACGCAAGCTAAGCAAGTCAGGAGAATGGAGGACCTTTTCAACCACTGCTCTGCTCACAGGAGTCTGAAGTGAATGAGGCGGCAGACACTTTGAGGAAGCAGAAATCTTGATGCAGAGAAATACATACAGAGTAGAAGGAAAGAATATGCCATTTGATAGCAAGAGGGAGTGGAGCAGTTGTGCACAGAGAAGCTAAGATGCAGTTGGTGTGTGTGTCCAAGCATGCATGTACATGTGTGTGACAGAAAAACAGATGGACAGAAACAGGGAAAGAGAAACAAGAACAGAGACAGAAACAGATGCAGAGACATGAGGCCCCCAAGAAAGAGACAAACTAAACTATCCGGCCCCCGAGGTAGCTTTGGTTTCTCTTTTATGTTGTTGTCGTTATTTTATTGTGTATTAGCAAATTAGGTTTCCATTTAATAATTTTTATACAAATTGTTCTGTGCCATTGGTTATAATTTTTACAATGTGTCAGCATTCTCATTATTTCCATTCTGTTTGTTCTGTTTCCATTGATCTAGTTTCCCTTCCCCTCCTTGCCGTCTCATTTTTGCTTTTGGGTAACTGTTGACCGTTTGGTCTCATGTAGTTAATTGTTTAAAGGAGCACATTACTTACGGGTGTTGTTTATTTTATAAGCCAATCTATTGTTTGGCTGAAAGGTGACCTACAGAAATAACTTCGAATCCAAGTTCAAAGTTATTTTAGGGCCATAGCCTTGGGGACTCCTCTAGTCTCTATCAGTCTAATTGGTCTGGCTTTTTTTTTTTTTTAAAGAATTTGAGGTTGGTTCTACATTTTTCTCCCATTCTATCCGGGACCTTCTACTGTGTCCCTGGTCAGAATTGTCGGTAGTGGTAGTCGGGCACCATCTAGTTCTGCTTTCAGGTTACAGGAGGCTGTGGTTCATGTGGGCTATGAGTCCTGTAGACTAGTTTCTTCTTTGCGCTTTTGATTTCCTTCATTCTCTTTTGCTGCATACGAGTAGAGACCAATAGTTGTATCTTAGACGGCTCCCACAAGCTTTTAAGACCCCAGATGCTACTCACTGATCTAGGATGTAGAACATTATCTTTGTGAACTATGTCAATTGACTAAGTTGTCCCCCGAGACTATGGTTCCAAGCCTTGAAACCTAGTAAACCAAGCCTCTGTAATTGTGCTCCCTATGTGGTATATATGCACACACACACACAAGTATATATACATACGCCTACAGATACACCTATACATGCATGTGCGCTTACTTGCACATGCCTTCCTATACACATATATGCATCCATATCTACCCACATAACCACACACATATTTTTTGGTTGTTTTTACTGTTGCTGCAAAATTGTATACATTATAGCATTTACCAAAACTGTCCCTTTTTCTCATGGACTTCTTAGTGTTTTTATTTACCTTGGTCAAGTTGTGCTGACTCCACCCATAGATGGTCTTGTCTTTCCCATCACCAAAAGGATCAAGTGTCTACTATCTAGAAAGTGATTCCCTCCCATCCCTGATAACCATTAAAGACCTTTGCTTTCTGTGGTGTATATCTATTCTTGATTTTTTATAACAGTGGGAACATACAATATAAGTCTGCGTGTGCATGTACGTGGGCGTGTGTGACAGAAAACAGATGGATAGAGACAGAAAGACGGAAAGAGAAACAAGAAAAGAGACAGAAACAGATGCAGAGACACGAAGTCCCTGAGAAAGAGATTTCTTGTACTTCTGGCCATCTTGTACCAAAATATACTGGGTAAGAGCTGAAGGCTGTGGCACTGATTAAAGACTTGAGAAACTCATTAAAATCATGTGAGATGATAATGCTCAATTCGGTCTCTGACTTATGGGTTCTTATTAATGTTCCTAAGCAGAGATGAAAACATATACCCATCACATTATTATGGAAACAGTCATATGCCTAACGTTTCAAGATCACCCTTCTATTATCCCACTGTGCTAAGCAGTTTAATTTCCTAAATATAGATGGTTCAAAGTTTTATCAAAGTAAGAAATGCATGTTCTAAAAACATCAAACAACCATTTACAATAGCACCCACGATGGTAAAATACTTAGGAATAAATCTACCCAGAGACGTAAAATACCTATACAATGAAAACTAGAAGACACTACTGCAAGAAACCAAAAGAGACCTGCATAAGTGGAAAAACATGTCTTGCTCATGGATAGGAAGATTCAACATTGTGAAAATGTCAATTCTACCCAAAGCGATCTACAGACATAATGCAAACCCGATCAAAATTCCAATGGCATTTTTTAATGAGATGGAGAAACAAATCACTAACTTCATATGGAAAGGGAAGAGGCCCTGGATAAGTAAAGCATTACTCGAGAAAAAGAACAAAGTGGGAGGCCTCACTCTACCTGATTTTAGAACCTATTATACCGCCACGGTAGTCAAAACAGCCTGGTACTGACTGGTACAACAACAGATACATAGACCAATGGGACAGAATTGAGAATCCAGACAAATTCATCCACCTATGAGCAGTTAATACTTGACAAAGGCCCAAAGTCCGTTAACTGGGGGAAAAGACAGTCTCTTTAACAAATGGTACTGGCATAACTGGATATCCATCTGCAAAAAACTGAAACAAGACCCATAACTCACACCATGCACAAAAACTAACTCAAAATGGATCAAAGACCTAAATATAAAATCTAAAACTATAAAGATCATGGGAGAAAAAATAGGGACAATGCCAGGAGCCCTAATACATGGCATAAAGAGAATATGAACCATAAGTAACAATGCACAAACACCAGAAGAGAATCTAGATGACTGGAGCTCCTAAAAATCAAACACTTATGCTCATCAAAAGACTTCACCAAAAGAGTAAAAAAAAAAAAAATCAAACAGTCTAAAAGGTTTTATAATGATGAGCAACAATCCCTTGTTCCATCCTTCCCTAACCCAAATCCTGCTCAATACAGGAAACCATTTTACATTTGTTTTAGCTATTTCTTCTCATATTTACCTATATGTTTCTAAAGAATATGCTTATCAGCTATTTTTTGATTTATCATTTTGAAATCGTATCTACTGATTTCCTGCTAAGGTAGATGAGGTTAAACTCATACATACCACCTCTCCACTGCCCCTCGTCATCCTCTCAAATTACTAATTTTAGATGCTCTTGAGTCTTTTTTATTTTACTTTTGTAACTTAAAATAATATTTTTAGACTTATAGTTTTTTTATTCTATCAACTACAGACCATACCACTTGACTGTTCTCTTCATAAGATGAGGACATTAAGGGATCTTTTCCTCCCTTTAGCAGCTAGCTCTCTTCTACCTTTCATCAATACTAATAACTACCTTGAGCTTGTGTTTAGATGTGTGTCTGGCATGTGGTGAGCATGTTACATATCCCAATTCATTTAATCTAAACAACCATATGCAGTAGATACTACTATCATCCCCATTTTACGGATGAGGAAACTAAAGCCCAGGGAAGTCACTTAATTTGCCCAAGGTCCCCGGGGTAGTCAATGCAGCACAGGATTCCAACCCAAGCAGTTCACTTCCAGGGTATGTACTCTTCATTGCTACACCCTGTTGTCACTCATTTTAAGTACCTCCAAGTCCCCCAACACCACAGTAATCCTCCAAGATATCCGACATTACTATTTCACAAGAGAATTAAACCAGAGCCACTCACAAAATACTCCCACTGCCACTGGCTCAGTGAATGTCTCCGACTGTTGAAAAGAGAATATCTAAACTTTTTATTTTCAATTCTGACATCTTGCTAATAAAGCAAGTAAGAGTTAAGAAAGTCACAACTGCACACATAATTAGTTCCAGGTACAACAAATCAAAGGATGTTCCTGGGTTCAAAGCTACATACTCCCTTAGCTACTACCTAACACACTTCCTGCTTCCCTCAATTTATTTTGAACAAAATTTTCATTATTCTCAGACAGCAATCTAAGGATCATCTTGAATTCCACCCGAACCATAAAACATTTCTTCTAACATTGTATTATTTATTAATCATCACTTCTTCAGCAGTTTAGCTGCTCTAAACCCCATATAACAATTATAACTCAAGATTTCATTTCAAGAACCAGGCTTTAAACACAGACTAGGATTTCAAGAAGGTAATTTATAGAAGAATATTATTCAAGGACAAAAATTCTTACCATATTGAATTGTTGCTGTAGTTTTTCATTTGCATAATTTATACAAAACTGTTCAAAACTATTTATCTCAAATGTTTCAAATCTGTAAAACCAAAAACAATATGAGGAGAAAAAAAAATAGCTGTTTAAAAATATTCAAAATGCACACTTTAAAAGGAAAGAAATGGGAAATTCACCAACATTGTGAAACTTTCTTTCCACCTCAGTAAAGACAAAAGTTTGTAAGTCAGTAACATGGAATAAGCAACATCATGATAAACGGAGAAAATACTGAAGTTGTCAAGGATTTCATTTTACTGGGATCCACAATCAACACCCATGGAAGCAGCAGTCAAGAAATCAAATGACATATTGCGTTGGACAAATCTGCAGCAAAAGACCTCTTTGAAGTGTTAAAAAGCAAAGATGTCACTTTGAGGACTAAGGTGGGCCTGACTCAAGCCATGGTGTTTTCAATTGCCTCATATGCATGCTACAGCTGGATAATGAGTAAGACTGAAAAATTATTGATGCCTTTGAATTATGGTGTTGGCAAAGAATATTGAATATACCATGGACTGCCAGAAGAACAAATAAATCTGTCTTGGAAAAAGTACAGCCAGAATGCTCCTTAGAAGCGAGGATGGTGAGACTTTGTCTCACATACTTTGGACATGTTATCAGGGGGGATCAGTCTCTGGAGAAGGACATCATGCTTGGTAAAGTAGAGGGTCAGCAAAAAAAAGGAAGACCCTCAATGAGATGAACTGACACAGTGGCTGCAACAATGGGCTGAAGCATAGGAATGATTGTGAGGATGGCGCACGACTGTGCAGTGTTTCGTTCTGTTGTACGTAACATTACTATGAGCTGGAACCAACTCAACGGCACCTAACAACAACAACATGGAATGTATACCTAACAGGTGAGCACCAGCCAAGCTGCAGGGAGATTTGTTTTAAGGCTCCAGGATGTAGAGGCATTCAACACTACGAATTTCTGAGGGTTCACTCATACCCAAGTGGGGAGCAAACAGAATTATAATAAAAGCATACTTCTACACATACAGAGAACGAAAATAAGAGTAGAGATATCACTGGTGTTTTTTTGAAAACTTCAACCAGAAAATGAAACATTAGGCATCAGAAATGGACAAATGTACAGAAAGGATTTTAAAAGTTAGAGAAGGGTACTCAAGGAAAGCCAAGTAGCAAATAAAATTCAGTTTTTAGAAACTCAGTGATAACTTACCATGAGTCTGAAAACCAATCAATTCCACCCACTAGCTTACTAAATTAGCCCTGAGTTTTAGTTAAATTTGAAACAACATATAATTACATCACCAGCATCAAGGTACTCTGAAATTGCCATAGGCAGGGTTTTCCTTCTCCTCACCAATAGGAGATAAAATCCAATACCCACTTAGAGTTACCATATAATTTCTAGAAACAAATGCTCTCTTTGGTTTATTAGCCAAATATCCTCACCCATAAATGTCCAGCACACCAATAAAAGAATGCTGTTTGATAGCTGAGTGGAGAGCCTGGTTGACATGATCTACTATCCAGGTAAAGAGCTTGGCATAGATGTGCTTGGCCAAAGCATCACGGGCATTTGTGGCCTGCAGCTTGGAGATGGGCTTGATGTACGTCTCTGTGGCAGTAGCCAGCTTCCGATGGCAGAGCCAGTGACACATTTCCTCGTAGTCCACACCCATGAGGTCACAGAAGATGGTGAGGGGTTCGTGCTTGGGCTGCCAAAAGAGAATGGATTACTTCCTATGATCAGGTCAATCAGATAAGAATTTCCTGAAAAAATGCTAATAAGAGGTAACAAATAAAACCCAGTAATTTCTTTGTTATAACAAACACCAAGATCACCTAAGCTGATTAATGATAATAATCATAATCATCCATCAAACTAGCATCTAGACAGCACATTGCCATCTCTTCAAAAGCTCATTTCAAAAACTCCCTCTCCTTTTGGACTCTTCATAGCATTTTGTTTGTATCTCTCTTGGGGCACATTCAGTCAATCAGGAAATCAGTCAGCTTGCCAGGAGACATTTACTGAGCGACTATCATGTGCCAGTAAGAAAAAGAGACATGGTTCCTGCACTCCTAGAGTCCCAGTCATTAGGGAATGGATATTAATCAAATGATTATTCCCAAGATGTAAAGTAACTACAAAGGAGGACAGTCTGCTATGATTCCATGGGAGAGGAGTGTGACCTATTCAGAGAGGCGGGAAGTCTCGCCATCCTTGCTTCTAAGGAAGATTCTGGTTGTACTTCTAAGATAGGTTTGTTCGTTTTCTGGCAGTGCACAGTATATTCAATATTTTTCACCAAGACCACAGTTCAAATGCATCGATTCTTCTTTGGTCTTCCTTTTTCATTGTCCAGGTTTCACATGCATACGAGATGACTGAAAATACAAAGGCTTGGGTCAGGTGTACCTTAGTTATCAAAGTGACATCTTTACTTTTTAAAACCTTAAGGAGAACTTTTGCACCAGATCTGCCCAATACAATAAGTCGTCTGACTTCTTTTTTTTTTTTAAATTGTGCTTTAGATGAAGGTTTACGGAGCAAATTAGTTTCTCATTAAATAATTAATACACATATTGTTCTGTGACATCGGCTGCCAACCCTGTAACATGTCAACACTCTCCCCTTCTCAACTTTGGGGTCTCCATCTCTGTTCATCCAGATTTCCTGTCCCCTCCTGCCTTCTCACCCTTGCCCCTGGGATGGTGTGCCCATCTAGTCTTGTATTCATGGATCAGCTATGTGTGTTACTGTTTGTTATATGGGACTGTCTAATCTTTGGCTGAAGGGAGTGACTTCAGCAATGAGTTAAAAGGGTGCCTGGGGGCCATACCCTTGGGGTCTCTCCAGTCTCTGTCAGACCAGTAAGTCTTGTCCTTTTTTCTGAGTTTGAATTTTGCTCTACATTTTTCTCCAGCTCTGTCTGGGATCTTCTATTGAGATCCCTGTCAGAGCAATCATGGTGGTAGCCAGGTACCATCTAGTTGTGCTGGACTCAGTCTGGTGGAGGCCGTGGTAGTTGTGGTCCATTAGTCCTTTGGACTAATCTTTTCCTTGTGTCTTTGATCTTCTTTCTCTCTTGCTCCAGACCGGGTGGGACCAGTACCCGTATCTTAGGTGGCCGCTTGCAAGCTTTTAAGACCCCAGACGCAACTCACCAAGTAGGATGTGGAACATTTTCTTTATAAACTATGTTATGCCAATTGTGCTAGACGTCCCCCAAGACCATGGTCCCCAGCCCTCAGCCAGTAGTTCGGTACCTCAGGGAGTTTGGGTGTGTCTACAAAGCTTCTATGACTTTGCCTTGGTCACGCTGTGCTGACTTCCCCAGTATTGTGTACTGTCTTACCCTTCACCAAAGTTACCACTTATCTATTGCCTAGTTAGTGTTTTGCCCTCCCCACTCTTCCTCTCTCTTGTGACCATCAAAAATTGTTTCTTTTTGTGTGTAAATCTTTTCATGAGTGTTTCTAATAGTAATCTCATACAGTATTTGTCCTTTTGTGATTGACTTAATTCACTCAGCATAATGTCCTCCAGATTCACCCATGTTGTGAGATGTTTCGCAGATTCATCATTGTTCTCTATTGTTGTGTAGTATTCCGTGTGTGTATGTACCATTGTTTATCCATTCATCTCTTGTTGGGCACTCAGGCTGTTTCCATTTTTTTGCTATTGTGAACAAAGCTGCAGTGAACATGGGTGTGCATATGTCTATTCTTATGACAGCTCTTATTTCTCTAGGATATATTTCTAGGAGTGGGATTGCTGGATCATATGGTATTTCTATTTCTAGCTTTTTAAGAAGGCATCATACCATTTTTGAAAATGGTTAGACCACTTTGCATTCTCACCAGCAGTGCATAAGAGTTCCAATCTCCCTGCAGCCTCTCCAACATTTGTTATTTTCTGTTTTTGTGATTTGTGCCAGTAATGTCAGGGTGAGATGATATCTCACTGCAGTTTTGATCTGCAGTTCTCTAATGGCTTGTGATTGCCAGCATTACTTCATGTGTTTGTTAGCAGCCTGAATGTCTTCTTTGGTGAAGTGTCTGTTCATACCCTGTGTCCATTTTTTAATTGAACTGTTTGTCATTTTGTTGTAGAGGTATTGGATTTTCCTGTAGAGTTTAAAGATTAGACCTTCGTTGGATTTGTCACAGCCAAAATTTTTTCCCCAGTCTGTAGGTTCTATTTTTACTCTTTTGGCAACGTCTTTTGATGAGCATAAGTGTTTAATTTTTAGAAGATCTCAGTTACCTAGTTTATCTTCTGGTGCTCGTGTACTGTTTGTATCCTATTTATGCTATGTATTAGGGCCTTTAGCATTGATCCTATTTTTTATTCTGTGATCTTTATAGTTTTTGGTTTCATATTTAAGTTTTTGACCCATTTTGAATTAGTTTTTGTGTATGGTGTGAGGTACGGGTCCTGTTTCATTTTTTTACAGATGCACACCCAGTTTTGCCAGAATCATTTGTTACAAAGTCTGTCTTTTCCCCATTTATGGACTTTGCACTTTTGTCGAATATCAGGTGACTGTAGGTGGATGGATTTACATCTGAGTTGTCAATTCTGTTCCATTGGTCAATATGTCTGTTGCTGTACCAGTACCAGGCTGTTTTGACTACCGTAGCTGTATAGTACATTCTGAGGTCAGGTAGTGCGAGGCCTCCTACTTTATTCTTCTTCTTCAATAGCGCTTTACTTATCCAAGGCTTCTTTCCTTTCCATATAAAGTTAACCATTAGTTTTTCCAACTCATTAAAGAATGCTGTTGGTATTTGGATGGGGATTGCATTGTATTTGTAAATTGCTTTGGGTAGAACTGATATTTTCACAATGTTGAGTCTACCTACCCGTGAGCATGCTATGTTTTTCCATTTATATAGGTCTCTTTTGGTTTCTTGCAGTAGTGTTTTGTAGTTTTCTTTGTACAGGTCTTTTACGTACCTGGTTAGACTTATTCTTAAATATTTTATTTTTTTAGGGGCGATTATAAATGGCATTGCTCTTCTGATTTCCTTTTCCTACTTCTCTTTACTGGAGGATAAGAATCCAACTGATTGTTGTATGTTTATCTTACATCTTGCTGCTCTGCTCAAGCTATTAGTTCCAGTAGTTTTCTTTTTTTTTTAAATTTTCTTTTATTGTATTTTAAGTGAAAGTTTACAATTCAAGTTAGTCTCTCATACAAAAATTTATACAAGCATCGTTGTGTGACCCTAACTGCTCTCCCTATACTGTGACAGCACACTCCTCCTTTCCACCCGATTTCCCATGTCCATTCAACCAGCTCCTGACCCTCTCTGCCTTCTCATCTCACCTCCAGAGAGGCGCTGCCCATTTAGCCTCACGTATCTACCTGAGCTAAGAAGCACTCTCTTCACGAGTATCATTTTATGTCCCACAGTCCAGTCTAATCTTTGACTGAAGAGTTGGCCTCGGGAATGGTTTTACTGCTGAGTTGACAGAGAGTCCGGGGTCCATGCTCTCTGGGGTTCCTCCAGTCTCAGTCAGACCATTAATTCAGGTCTTTTCACTAGAATTTGAGTTCTGCACCCCACTTTTCTCCTGCTCCAACAGGGACTCTCTGTTGCGTTTCCCGTCAGGGTGGTAATTGGTGATATCCGGGCACCATTTAGTTCTTCTGGTCTCAGACTGTTGCAGTCTCCGGTTTATGTGGCCCTTTCTGTCTCTTGGGCTAATGCTTTCCTTGTGACTTTGTGTTCTTCATTTTCCTTTACTCCAGGCAGGTTGGGACCAATTGATGCATCTTCGATGGCCGTTCACTAGGTTTTAAGACCCTAGATGCCACTCACCAAGGTAGGATGCAGAACATTTTCCTAATAAACTTTGTTATGCTAATTGACCTAGATGTCCCCTGAAAGCATGGTCCCCAGACCCCTGCCCCTGCTACTCTGTCCCTTGAAGTGTTTGGTTGTAGTCAGGAAACTTCTTAGCTTTGGTTGAGTGCAGTTGCGCTGACTTCCCCTGTAGTGTGTGCTGTCCTTCCCTTCACCTAAGATAATTCTTGTCTGCTATTAAGTTACTGAATAACCCTCCCTTCCTCCTCACCCTCATAACCATCAAAGAATGTTTTCTTCTGTGTTTAACCCTTTTCTTGAGTTCTTGTAAGGGTGCTCTTATACAATATCTGTCCTTTTGTGACTGACTAAATTCGCTCAGCAACATGCCTTCCAGATTCCTCCACGTTACGTTTCATGGATTCATTGTGGTTCTTTATCGTTGCATAGTGTCCCATTGTAGGAATATACCATAATTTGTTTATCCACTGATGGGCACCTAGGTTGCTCCCATCTTTTTGGTATCGTGAACAGTGCTGCAATGAACATGGGTGTGCATATATCTATTCGTGTGATGGCTCTTATTTCTCTAGGATATATTCCAAGGAGTGGGATTGCTGGATCATATGCTACTTCTATTTCTAGCTTTTTAAGGAAGCGCCAAATCGATTTCCAAAGTGGTTGTACCATTTTACATTCTCACCAACAGTGTATAAGTGTTCCAGTCTCTCCACAACCTCTGCAGCATTTATTATTTTGTGTTTTTTGGATTAATGCTAGCGTTGTTGGGGTGAGATGGTACCTCATTGTAGTTTTGATTTGCATTTCTCTAATGGCCAATGATCAGGAGCATTTCTTCACATGTCTGTTAGCTGCCTGAAGGTCTTCTTTGGCGAAGTTCCTGTTCATATCCTTTGCCCATTTTTTAATTGGGTTATTTGTCTTTTTGTTGTTGAGGTTTTGCAGTATCTTGTAGATTTTAGAAATCAGACACTGATCGGATTTGTCATAGCCAAAAATTTTTTCCCAGTCTGTAGGTTGTCTTTTTACTCTTTTGGTGAAGTCTTTGGATGGGCATAAGTGTTTGATTTTTAGGAGCTCCCAGTTATCTAGTGTCTCTTCTGGTGTTTGTGCATTGTTACTTATGGTTCGTATTGTCTTTATGCCATGTATTAGGGCTCCTAGAATTGTCACTATTTTTTATTCCATGATCTTTATCGTTTTAGATTTTATATTTAGGTCTTTGATCCATTTTGAGTTAGTTTTTGTGCATGGTGTGAGGTATGGGCCTTTTTTCAGTTTTTTGCAGATGGATATCCAGTTATGCCAGGACTGTTTGTTAAGGAGACTATCTTTTCCCAATTAACGGACTCTGGGCCTTTGTCAAATATCAGCTGCTCATAGGCGGATGAATTTGTCAAGTTTCAGTAGTTTTCTTATGGAGTCTTTTGGGTTCTCTATGTATAGTATCATATCATCCACAAACAGGGATAGTCTTACTTCTTCCTTACCAATTTGGATGCCCTTTATTTCTTTTTCTTGTCTTATTGCTCTAGCTAGGGCTTTGAGCACAAGGTAAAATAGGAGTGGTGATAAAGGGCATCCTTGTCTTGTACCTGTTCTCAAAGGGAATGTTTTCAGCCTCTCTCCATTGAGGAGGAGCCTGGCTGTTGGTTTTGTATAGATGCCCATAACAGTGTTGAGGAATTTCCCTTCTATTCCCATTTTATTGAGAGTTTTCATCAGGAATGGGTGTTTGACTTTATCAAATGCCTTTTCTGCATCGATTGAGATGATCATGTCATTCTTTTCTTTTGTCTTATTTATGTGGTAGATTATGTTGTTTGATTTTCTACTATTGAACCATCCTTGGACACCTGGTATGAATTCCACCTGGTCATGGTGTATTATTTTTGGATATGATGCTGAATTCTATTGACTAGAATTCTGTTGAGAATTTTTGCATCTATATTCATGAGAGATATTGGTCTGTAATTTTCTTTTTTTGTGGTGTCTTTACCTGGTTTTGCTATCAAGGTTATTCTGGCTTCATACAGTGAATTTGGAAGTATCCTTTTCTTTCCTATGTTCTCGAACAGTTTGAGTAGTACGGGAGTGAGCTCTTCTCTCAATGTTTGGTAGAATTCTCCAGTGAAGCCAGCTGGACCTGGACTTTTTTTGTCTTTTATTATTATTATTATTATTACCTTTTCAATCTCTTCTCTTCTTATGTGTCCGTTCAGATTGTCAACTTCAGTTTGTATTTGTTTGGGTAGGTAGTGTTTCTAGAAATTTGTCCATTTCCTCTAGGTTTTCAAATTTGTTGGAGTATAGTTTTTCATAATACTCTGCTATGATCCTTTCTACTTTGGTTAGGTCTGTTGTAACGTGTCCCATTTCATTTATTATTTGGGTTATTTGCATCGTCTCCTGTTTTTCTTTTGTCAATTTGCCCAATGGTTTGTCAATTTTGTTGATGCTTTCAAAGAACCAACTTTTTGTTTTGTTGATTCTTTCTATTGTTTTTCTGTTTTCTATTTCATTTATTTCTTCTCTGATCTTTATTATTTCCTTTCTTCTGGTGGCTGTGGGTTTCTTTTGCTGTTCTCTATTTGTTAGAGTTGTGTAGCTAATGTTTTGATTTTGTTCCTTTCTTCTTTTTTGATGTGTGCATCTATTGGTATAAATTGACCTCTGAGCATTGTTGTTGCTGTGTCCCAAAGGTTTTGGTATGATGCGTTTTCATTCTTATTTGATTCTAGGAATTTTTTGATTCCCTCTTTGATTTCTTCTGTCGCCCAGTGGGTTTTAAGCAAGCTGTTATTCAGTTTCCATTTAGTTGATTTTCTTTTTTTTTTTGCTCTTTCTGTCATTAATTTCTCCTTTTATGGTGTTGTGATAAGAGAAGATGTCTTGTATTATGTCAATGTTTTGGATTTTGTTAAGGGTTGCTTTGTGGCCTAAGGTGCAGTCTATTCTGGAGAATGTTCCATGTATGTTGGAAAAGAATGTATACTTTGATACCGTTGGTTGGAGTGTTATATACATATGTATATGAGGTCAAGATGGTTGAGTGTGGCTTTTAGATCTTCTGTATCTTTGCTGAGTTTCTTTCTAGATGTTCTGTCTTTACTGAGAGTGGTGTGTTGAAGTTTATTATTGTGGAATTGTCAATTTGTCTCTTCAGTGCTGTTAAAGAGTTTGTTTTTTTGTATTTTGAAGGCCTGACATTGGGTGTGTAGATATTTATTAGGGTTATGATTGTTATGTTCTTATGGCGCACTGTCCCTTTAATCATTATATAATGTCCTTCCTTGTCATTTATGGTGGATTTTGTTTTCAAGTCTATTTTATCTGAGATTAGTATTGCCACTCCTGCTCTTTTTTTGGTTGCTGTTTGCGTGATACATTTTTTCCATTCTTTGATTTTTAATATATTTATTCCTCTGTTTCTAAGGCATGTCTCTTGTGGACAGCATATTGATGGGTCCTGTCTTTTTTACCCATTCTGTCACTCTCTGTCTCTTTATGGGTACATTTAAGCCATTTATGTTCAGTGTGATTATCGATAGGTGTGAGTTTATTGCTGTCATTTTGTAGTGCTTTTTTTTTTTGGTGCTGATGTTTTCTTTGTTCCTCTTGCTTTCCTGTGCTAAATTCCTTTTGTCTGTGGATTTTGTTTTCTTTTCTTTTGTTTTTGTAGATTTTGTGTTTACTGAGACTTTACGTTTTTCTTCTTTATCGTTTGACTTCTTGACTGCTGTGTCCATGAATGTTGACAGTTGATCCAAATAGAATGAAACGATTTAATCTTACCTCCCAAATGGTTAAACCGTAGTCGTTATAAACAAACAAACCAAAAAAAAAAAAAAAAACCAAACCCACTGCTGTTGAGTCAATTCCAACTTATAGCAACCCTACAGGACAGAGTAGAACTGCCCCGTAGGGTTTCCAAGGCTGTAAATCTTTACAGAAGCAGACTGCCACATCTTTTTCCCACGGAGCAGCTGGTCGGTTCGAACTGCCAACCTTTTGGTTAGCAGCCAAGCACTTTAACCACTTTGCAACCAAGGTTCCCATAGTGCTTATAGTTATTGTCCAATCAACAAAGTAGACAAGTAACTAGTTAAAAATTAAAATCACAGAATTCCAAGGGATTAAAGAAGTAGGCTGAAGTAACCTGCGGACAATTTCCATGGGCTAAATGCACTCTTCCTCTAAGATAATCATTCTGGACATCTCAAAGAGGAAACTAGTATCCGGAAATTTTAGGAAAGATTGACAGTGAAGTTGGTATATCTTTAATATTAGTGATAACTCTCCTGACCAAAAGAATCCTGACATTTTGGGAAAGGTCACACAGGCAAAGATGGGATACAGGAATCAATGAGTTCATTTAAAAGAAGTCTAGTCTGTACATGAATTTTCATAGCATCATTATTCATAATAGCCAAAAGGTGAAAACAACCCAAATGTCCATCAACTAACAAATGGATAAATGTAATGTGGTATATCCATACAATGGAATATCATTCAGCCATAAAATGGAAGAGCATACTTATAAATGTTACAACATGGATGAAGCTTGAAAACATTATGCTAAGTGAGAGAAGTCAGTCACAAAAGACTATACATTATAAAAGTTCCTTTATATCAACTGTCCAGAACAGGCAAATCTACGGAGACAGAAAATAGATTAGTGGCTGCTTATGGTTTTGATGCGGAAATGAGGGAATGAAAGGGTTATAGCTACTATAGAGCTCCTTTTTAAGGTGATAAAAATGTTCTAAAATTGACTGTGAGTACATTAAAACCCACTGAAGAGCACACTTTAAGTGGGTAAATGGGACAGTATATGAATTATATCTCAATAAAGCTGTTGAATAAAAAAAGGTTAGTCTATAATATTTCCTCAGAAGAAATTTGGGTTTAAATCAGGATCATGAATCCGCCCTTTTTAAAAAACTACCATTAGGAAAAGAGGCTGGAAAAAACATGCATCTAAAATTAGGATCTCTGACTTAGGAAATTTACTAATCAAATATCCATAAAGAAAATCATCAGAACCCAGCTTTCTGCCCATCTAGCTCTTGTCCCTTTCACTAGTAAATCATTTATACTACAGGACTTCTCTCCAAAGCATAAACTCATTTATTTTACATTATGTCTCATACATCTAACATAATACAAAACTACTATATTCAGAAAAGGCAGGGACAGATTGTCTCTGTATAGGAGTTGGGAATCTGTTTTTTACACAAAGGGCTATAGACCCACAGAAAAAAGGAAACGAAGAATGAGGTGAATAAAAATCATCTTAAAGTCCTAAGAACACTAAAATGAACAGTATGGTTCCCATGTTCAAAGACCTCAAATCCTGCTGCAGAAAGACAAGCAAGAGAGACCTTTATAGAACAATATAATATGTGCTAAGACAAAGGTAAACAGAAGGGGGAGCAAGTATCTCAGAAGCAATGCTGTCAGATCTGCTTGGTAGAAAGTGAATAAGAGCTGACCAGGGAAGACAAATCATCAACCTGTCCTTAGCAGAGAGAATCTAGAATCTGAGCGAAGGCAGGAGATGGAAGCAGATTGGCATGTAAATGGCCAGAGTGTGGAGTGTGAGAAGTGGCGAGAGATAAACTGAACAGGAAGTGAGTAGTCCTCAAGGATTTAAGCAAGGGCATAACATGAACGCTCATAACTCTAACTTCCTGTAGGGCCATTTATAACTCAGTCACTAATAATTAGATATAGTATTTATGCATTTTAACAGTTATAGATGTACACGTACCATATTCAACAAGATTAATACGGAAAAGTCAGTTTCTTACCCATTGCCCTCCCTGCCAGCCATCTAGTTCTTCCCAGGAGTACCACTATGAACAGTTTCTTCAATAATTTTTAAACCATATTACATTTCCACAGCTGAAACAAGGTTATCAACTTTTGGTGCTTGTGTCATGGGCCAAATGAACCCTTTGCTATAGACTCAATGATCCAACCTTCACATCTAATATTTCCCACCTCTGTTACAGAAATCAGAGCTATATCCAAGGTCACATACACACATACATACGCAATCACTGTGCACCAAATATTATAATCCATATTTCTTTATTCACACTTTAAGATTCTTCTTTGGAGACTACAGCTCTCTGATAATTATCCCTCTGGTCATAAATATATTGTTTCCATAAAATAAGAACCAACAAAACCAAAACACAACTCAACTGTCATTATACTAAGCTTATCCTGAACTTACAGGTACTGTGCAGCTGTCTGAATCTCGAGATGTAAATCCAACATTGCCTAAGTGAAGGATGCCAGCAAGTATTCGGAAAATTCCCATCTGATAGGATTCACTAATTCCTGAAACAAACAAGTGATTATTTTCAGGACAGGAACTAAACATTTACAGTGGACAATGTTAAGCCTATTGTTAACTCTTGAACACTGCCACATGTTGTGCACATGATGAGGTGTCATAATTAACAACACTTTCATCCTTGTTGACATTAACACATCAGGCAGTTTAACATCATGGCTGAGAGCTGAGAGCATGGGCTATGGGGAATCACAAACCTGGGCTTGGGGCCTGCCTCTGCTACCGGCTGCCATCTCACATGGGTGGGTAACTTCACCTTTCTAGGCTTCCATTTTTTCATTTGAGAAATGAGGATAATAATAGTGGCTCTCTCAACAGGTAGTTGTGAAGATTAAATGAGATAATGCAAGTAACATACTTAGCACACTACATGACACACAGTAAGCGCTAAACAAATTATCAACATCATTGTCACACACTGTATTTAAGTATTTTATTAACATTATTACCATTTCTATTTTTCTCTACTCCAAATGCAATTTGCAGCCCAATAAGACTGTTTTAAGTCAGATTATTTAATTACTTCTTCTAACTACAGACCACGTATGAGTCAAGCAGATCTCAAGATGAGAAGTGTTCAGACTGGTGTTGTACTCCAGCCTAATGAGTGAGTGTCCAAACGTGGCCTTAGAGCAGGACCTGGAAGGTAAGGCAGGATAAGGAAGCTGCACAGCTTTTGACTTTCTATTAGATCTGGTTTTGTTTTTCAACAAAATAAGATTTTCCAGAACATTAGTATAATTATATGCAAGTAAAAATAGTAAAATTATTTCTGAATATGTAATCTTAAACAGATAATTGAGAGTTGATCTTATAATGAACGTTTTGCCATCTCCTGCATTATGACTTCTTCAAGTTCACAATGTTCAATGTGCAAACTGATTTTGCTTATGAAGTAAAGCAGTATTTTTTCAGACTTGAACACGCATACAACTCACGAACGGATCTGTTTAAAATGCAGATTCTGATTCAGTAGGTCTGGGAAGGGGTCTGAGAGTCTGTATTTCTAACAAGCTCCCCAGTGGTCCTGGACCATACTCTGATTAGCCAAGTAAAGCACATGATTTTAAATTAAATTAACTCACCTGTGGGTACTTCTCAAAGTATCAACATAACGATTTTTAAGTTATTTATATTCTGAGGTTTTAAAAAAATTAATTCACCTCTCTCTAAACGTTATCACCATGGTTCTAATGATTAATTTATTCACAGGTAGACCCAACATTTTTTAACTCCCAGAAATAAGTGACATTTGAGCAGTATCAAAAATGTTAAAATAAGCCATATGTGATACAGTGTTCTGTCACCAAACCAGCTCAGCCACATTTCCCAGTTGAAAAAAGCCATTGCCATAGAGTCAATTCTGATTGATGGTGACCCCATGTGCTATGGAGCAGAA
>NW_004443988.1:15046901-15058285 GCF_000243295.1 Trichechus manatus latirostris
AAAAAAACAAAATCAAAATTATGCCCTCAAAACTTACACCTTAATGGAATCCATTTCATTTAGTTCCAGGCTTTAGAGTGTGTAAAAATGTAAGCAAAAGACCACAGTTAGTCCTGCTTCCCCTACTGCTTTGAACACCTTTTTTTTTTAAGACAGCTTTACTGAGGTATAATTTACATACCATAAATTTCACCCATTTTAAATGTGCAAGTCAATGATTTTTAGTAAATTTACAGTTGAACATTCATTCTCACATCTAATTTTAGAACAGTTTCATCAACTCCAAAAAGATACCTCATGCCATCTGCAATTCCAAAGTGTTTTTTAAGGAATGTTAAATCTACCAATAATACTCACCAATTAATATGAAGCCAAGCCAAAATTCCAAACAAAGGCTGCTTGAGTCATAAAGCTATTGCTCATAAGAGCTGAAGAATACATTAAATTACCTAGCAAAGTGCAGGCCTGCCTGGTGTGGGCCATCTCCTTGGCATCATCAACTCCTTCAATCACAGGACTGCCTCCTTGCTTTGTGTAATGGAAGAAATTTGCATCCCCTGCAATTAAGGGAAGTAAAAGTTCTGCAGTCCATGAAAAAGCCTGAACATTTACCCTTATGTCCACTCTGAGTTAGAGGCAGTGACAGCACAGTTAAGCCACAGGGTCTCGAGTTGGGCTGCCTATGATTTCAGTTACAGTGTTTTAATACAAAACCCAATATTAAATAATGAAATAAAATATTTATCTTAATTGGTGAAATGAATACTCCTTTCCTAAAGGTTATTCCAATCTACATGCTAGAATAATCTCCTCAAACACTTTACCCCCTCATCAGGAACCCTACAGATCTCCATCAGATAAAGTCCTTTAAATTTTTTCTCTTTTACTTAAGGAAAATTTCAAACACGTATAAGACAGACTAGTATAACAATCCCCTATGTATCCATCACCGATCTGAAACAAGTATCAACTCAAAATCAGCTTTGTTCCATTCATACAGCCACTCCCTTACTCCTCCACACCGCCTGTGGGTTATTTTGTAACCAGTAGCAGACTTCTCATTTCATCCATAAATATTTCAGTATGAAATAAGCTCATTTTTTAACAAATAAGTTTATGAACTCAGAAATTAACAGAAAACAATATCAGCACAACATATCTAATGCCATACCTAATTGCAGCATTTTAAATTCAGGTGACTTTGCTGAGGCACAAAGCTGATAGAAGATATGATAGTTTCTCTCCTCTTCTGCCTTTGAAATAAGAAAAGAGTTTCTAATTACAGCATTTTAATCTAAAATGCAGAAAATTAAATAATAAAATAAATTTTTAATATTTAATGATTTGAGTTGGTGAAATAAATTGTCCTTTTCTAAATTTCCTAACATGTATTTACAATTAAACTTTAGTTTACTTGTAAATACGTTAATGTATGCCTGCCACTGTTGTACAGTATTTTATATTTTCAGATAAAAAATGACCAAGAGCATACGTGTGAATGCAAATCCTACACAGATGCACCAGAAAGATGTTTCTCGACTGAGCGTATTCTTGGATAGTAGTTCACAACTGGGTTGTGAAGATTTTTTTTTTTATCCTCACTGTTCCATCGAAACAATATTATATTCTAAAAGAAGAGGAGAAAGGAAAGAGGACAAGGATAATTTTTTTCTTGAACTACGTTCAAACGGTAACTCCTTGAAGGCATAGACCAATCAATGCCTTTTCTATCAAAGCACCTCTTCTTAACTAAGCTTTTCCTAGAAGCATCTATAGGTAAAAGTCAAAGCCATTAAACCTAGTAAGTACCCAGTGCCAAAGATATTAATCTAAGAGGTATTCCTCTGTCTCGTACAAGCACCATTTTACATTAATCAGTTCAAGTGTGTTTTGTAGCAATGTTGTCAATACGTTCAAGAGTATTTGGAAATAAAATGCATACCAGCGACATGTGATGGTATGTCAGTGTAACACAAGTACATATGTATATATGCCTGTCTTACCTGGAACACCACTCTGGATTTCTCTAAGAGGTAAGTTCTCATATTGGCACCAATGATTCGATATCTCTTATCAAAACCAATCTCAATATACTTCCCAAAACGACTGCTATTATCATTCCTGGTTGTTTTGGCATTTCCAATCGACTAAGAGGCAAGAGAGAAAACAAGATTTCAGAAGTGCAATTCATGTCATGACATTTACAGAATTTGTTCAGAAAGAGAAAGGACAGAGTAGAAGAAAACCTTTTGAAACTGATGCCTGTAAGAACGGAACCAATTAAGTCCCTCTAGGCGCAGGCGTATGCTTTGCCCACATAACAGATCCATGTTAACAGTTCTTACCTGCTTTGTTGTTCTCACAAAAATGGCTTTCAGACACAGGAGACCTGAGCCTAGCCGTTGGGAGATTTTCATATACCATTTGGGGCATGCGAACATATGCTCATTTGTGCCGGCAAAGAAAGAGAATGCACAGGGTTAGGAACTGTCAAGGTGTGATCTCTCTTGGTTAACAGCAGGGTTCTGATTTCTTGAAAAACTTGGTCAGTTCTTGGTAAATAAACTAGTTAAGACAAATTAACATTTTTCTGGAAATACTGGTCTGATGTTCAGGGTCTCTTTAGCCAGAAGGTTCCATTCCATCATCCTATCATGGGGAAACACTGGCTGCAGTGCAGTGAATTACTTAACATGGCTGTTTTAGCCATGCATGGTCTTGTAGCTCCCGCACAGTGAATGGATGGAACTATGCAAATAAGGTGCTTGTGGCCCACCAAGGGGATTGGACACCTTGCTAACAATGCAAATGAGGTGCATGGAGCTCCTGGGGGGGGGACATGCAAATAAGGTGTATGAACCCTAACAAGGGGATTGGTCAGTTTTGCCATTCTGCTAGGCTTAAAAGAGAGCCAATCCCAGAGCAGAAAGGGGACCTCACTATCACCACAAAGAAAGGCTGGGAATGGAGCGCATCGTTTGGACCTGGGATGCCTGTGCTGAGAACCTCCTAGACCCAGGAGACAGAGAGCTGTTAACACTAGAGACAGCACAGGATGGTGATAAGCAGCAACCAGCACAGCAGAAAAATGGCAGCAGCAGAACCAGGGGAACAAATGGTGGGCTTCCCAGCTCATGAGCGAGATGGTGACAGTGGGTGTGCTGACCCACAGAGCAAGAGAGCTCAGCCCCATCGGACAGAAGGCTTGCTGAAGGAGTAGTGTGCCTCCAAGCACTTGTTGGCAGAGCTAGGCTCACCGAACCACAGAGTGAGAGAGCTGAGCACCTTCAGTCTGAGGCTTACTGGTGGAATGGGCTGCCTTTGGGCATTTATTGGTGGAGCTAAAGAACTTTGTAACACTTGCCCGAGCAGGGCTGAGGCCAGGCCCAGGAGCCGAGGGCCAGATAGGGCCTGCCTGCAGGCATGGCTAAGAACAGACTGAAGAACTGTATCCTGAGTTGTTCCTGATCCTGAATTGTAACCTGTTACTTCCCTTATAAGCTCCATAATCATGAGTACAGTCTGTGAGTTCTGTGTGGCCACTGCAATGAATTATCAAACACAGCAGAGAAGTAGAGAGTGCTGTGGGAGGGGCGGCTGGTGTCAGAACTGGTAAAAAGTTTGGAGGGTAGAGGTATGTCTGACCTCCATCTCACAGCCATCAGCCTCGGGTTGATGATGATGGTGATTCTGTCTCCATGAAGTTTAAGGAGGTCAGACGTCCCTGTGCCACCATTTTCTCACTGGCCCAGTTGGACTGCCTATTAGCAGGGTATTAGTATTGCCTACTCAGATCAAATGCCAGTTTTAGAAACCAGAGACAGTAAAATCTGCCTTTGAATTTTGACAGTTGGATCTAAATTGCAAAACATCTGCTACAGAATGCAGAGAATGTAACTTACTGCTAAATTTTTTATATAAACCTAAAAATTAAAATGATATATGTACAGCTTTCTGACTTTGGTAACATGCTTTCATAAATTTTTCTTTGAAGGCAAAGCAAAAAAAGGTGCAGTTAGAAAAGTAACTGTTCACAATGTATATATTCAATGTTTAATAAGTTAATTTCATAGAAGATTAAAATCTTTCAATTGTGCAAAGCCTGTGACTATCAGGATTAGTATATCAAAACGGCAAGAGAGAAGGATGTGAAAATGCTCTGGAGTGTTAAAAAGATGATACAAATATAAGTGATGAAAACAGTGGTAATGCAGCCACAAAGGTCAACACATTCAGTTCTCTGATCAATCAAAGAAAATACATTTTCACTCTCTGAAAGAGGGCAGGAATTATTCTATTTTGTTTTGGCACTGAGGAGACTGTTACATTTCAGATTAACATTTTAAATGTTTTTCTTTACCTAAAGTTTTTTTTTTTTTAATTAAATGATTTTATAGAAAAGAACGACTAGAAACTGTCTTCCCAGCAAAATTACAGAATGATCTAATGTAGCCTGAGATAATTTAACTATTCAGACGTTTACGTAGATGTTCCCTTCTTGATATTACCAAAAAGGAAAGAAAAAGTCTACATATGTTCCCACAATTTTTCTTCTGTTTAGAAAAGTAAATTAACAAAAAGTGCAGAATTTTTCTCAACATAATATTCTGTGCCAAAGACCAGAGGAAGTGTTAAATACAGAAGTAACAGCAGCTGTAGTACACACTGAGAGCTTGGTAGGCACCATTCTCAGTGTCTTCCTGTCAGTAACTGAGCAAGGTGGAGAAGCTGGGAACAGCGTGTCCTCCCTCCTCACCTCTTATCCCACCTTCCACATGTCATCTCCCCACATCTACTCAGCGTGGAGTCAGTGTGGCCAATCTGCCAAAGTCACACTTCCCCCTGCGAGAAGATGCAGTGAGTAGGCAAAGATTGAAGCAGGCTTTCTTTTATCTCTGAGTGAAATGTATTTATTTAAACATAAACAGAGTGACAGAAGGAACAAATGAAATAGAAGTCTGAAGATCTGGGTGTCAGAACAGGCCCAACGACCAACTTGCCATGATTTAATCTCTCTGAGAACTTGTAGTGTTCCCAGGGTAAACTGACTGGGATAGATGAACTCCAGGGTCCTTTTCAAAAAATGAAATCATATGCTTGTGAGCCCTAAACCTGATATGGAAAAAAAGGTTCTCTATATAAACAGTATCTTATGTTCATACCCCCTCAATTGCTCATTCAGCCCTATAAATACCGTAGTCACAACAGCCTTCCTTAATACTATTTTCCATTCAATTAACAAGAAATTGCTAAAGGAAAGGAGAAATTTTATGATCTCAGTTTTACTACTGATTTTAGTGAAACACGGAGTGAGTTACTCTCTTTGACTAAATGGAGATGAAAATCTTTAACTACAGTTACTGAAGGTGAAAAGGAACTATTAAGACCCAACTGGTCCCAAGAATCTTCCCTGCACCTATCTTAGGATGAAAATTTCCAGGAGAAAAACAAAACATGTCAAAAATTAGAATAGCAAGAATCATTTCTCTGTACATCATTCATACTTTGCAAAAGGAGCCTATTCTGAGGATGAGGAGCTTGCCTTCTACAGGATAATATGCAAATCCCCTTAGTCACTGGGCTGTGATGTTAAAAACGCTCATTATCCAATTAGGAGCTTCAGCAGATCACTGGAGGCTGGATATTCCTTGATTCTTGATATCACAGTGAAGGGCTCTGACAGAGGTTTGAGGTAGATTTAAAGCTACAAACATTTTCTAGGCTCACATGCTCAATATTTTATCTATTTTTTTCCTGTAACTGTAACCCCTGTCACCATTCTTCAGCCCCATATGCCATTTTAATCTTTCAGTTACTAAGCATAACTAACTGATTCTTTATTTTTTTTAATCTAGCAAACAGGGAAAATTCCTTATAAGTGCAAACTAAGAAGTAGTAACATTCCTACTAACATGACTCAAATCTGTGCTACAGAAAAATCTGTAGCTGTTTTTGAAAGGGAATGAAGCATGGTCATACAACTGTTCATTCCAGACTTAAGTTATCCTCAAGACAGCTTCAAACTCTTGTTCAGGCCTATATCTGAGATTGTCTGATACTATCACAATCAAGACTTTGGTATATTTTAACATTACGGACCAGAATGGCATGAACTGTTGCCAAAAACCAAGAATTTGTTGTCATGACCAAAAACAGTCAAAACAATGATAGGAAGCAATGTGCTGCTGTTTTCTAACCCAAACAAAAAACTGGCTCCACAGACTATATTCCCCTAATATTAACAACAGTGACACATACCACTATATCTGCAGCTCAAATTCTTTCAAAATCTTACTATTTGCTTAAAACCTTCACCACTCTCTTTTGGCACAAGCATTTGTTTCCTGTCCATGCTATTTTGAAAACTTTTCAGTTCTCTTTCCATAAAGGGCCCAGCCCAGGAGGCCTCTCAACCTTCCCAGCACATCTGGACTTTCAACCCCAAGAGCAGAAGGCCTGCTGCTTTGGAGCACTCCTGTAGGCAACGGGTCACAGCATTCTGTTTTGAAGTATCACACACAGCACCGCAAACCAGGCACAATTACCTCTGGACAGATAACTGCAAAACCCACTTGTACAACAGCTGCACCAGGCCAGTTCTAACTCCATCTGTGTTTGGGTGACAAATAAGGCTTGACAAAGGAAAAAAACAGCAATAAAATTGCTGATTTAAATTTTCAACAAGAAAGGTTTGTGTCTGCATGCTCAAAGCAATTTCTCTCCATTTAATAAGGCTTACTTCTCTTCATTTAATGGAACTTCTTACAAAACTGTAACTTTCCTAAAATCCTATTAATAGGTAAACAGTCTTCTAGTTGCAAACCTTAACATACTCAAATTCTCAGTCACACAACTAGCTCCATTTCCTCTGGCATAAGCATTTCTACCTTGTATAACTTTCTCTCACATGAATTTACTATTATTGAATTACCTTTTCTAACGTAAATCTGTGTGATGTGCTCTACAGAAAGAAAAAGAAAAACGTTTATGGACCTTGGTGAGGTTGAGATCATGATTAAGTTTATAGTTTAAATCTGGAAAAAATAAAAATTTATAGCTAAACAGGTTAGACTGAGTACAGAAAATGAAACGTGAATAAAGGAATAATGAAATTCAATTCATGCTTGAGCATAGCTCCTATTTTAGAAGGAGCATAAGTAAGAACTCTGGACTGTAGGGAAATGAGTACCTTGTACTTCTGGTACAAGGAGCAACAGAAGTGAGTTAATTAACTAGGAGAAAAGAAACTTTTGAAAATGAAGTACTGCTGCCTTCTATGTAGAGGCAACAATTCAGTGGTAGGTTAAAAAAAAAAAAAAAAAGGCAAGATTATGGACTAAAGCAGATTCCTCTTATACCTGGGGTTTACTCAAAATGTCTACGTTACTGAATTTTCACTTTTCTTAGATCTCTTACCAAGATGGGGAAAAGTATTTTCCTAATTTTGGTGGCTAGAAGATCTCAGACGTTCTGACCAGTGCTGTATCAATCCATTTTTAAGCATGTTTCTTAACAAGAAAAGTAGGAATATATGACATGATATGACATAATCTAGTCTAAGAAGTAAACTACAGTAAGAAGGCCAAGGTCCTACTGTCTTACCTCCATGATGGGGTTGGAGGCCAAGACTTTTTCCTCAACATTAGCCTCACTGGTAGAGCCACTTACAGTTGCAAAGTATCGCATAGCATACTTAGCTGAGACTGTTTTTCCTGCCCCAGACTCTCCGCTTACAATGATGGACTGATTTCGTTCATCTCTATAAAACAAAGAAGAGTAACTGTCAGTGCTGCCCGTTTCTAAATGTGATTAACACAATTTCTTCTCTGTTCTCATCAATAAGCCACAGTGGCTTATTGCTACTGGTTCATACATGAAAAATATGGAAAGGAACATAGAACACTATTTTCTAATAAGAATAACTACTTATAGACTAAGGACAATGAACAGAGAGGGAAAAGAAGATATCGAACATTAAATTAAAGAGCATCACATCTAAGGATTAATCTGTAATAGAGGGTCTGTGATTTTGTGTGTGTATACACATCTCAAACATATTATTATATTCCTAGAGAATTACTTTGGTATCTTACAATACTGTTGTTGAAGGGATATTCTTTGGAGTCACAGCAGAAGAATTTAAAAGAAAAACTTAATTTAAACTAACAAAACCATTTGCAAATTAAACTATACTTCAAATTGTCCATTGGTTAGCAGCCCATCAGGTGGGACTCCCACAAGCTCCAGCTCCTACTGAAGTATCCTCATCACCAGAGGGAAAAACTGTCCATTCTCTGGCTGGTTTCATTCAAATATATCAAGCCACAATTCATGTCTGAGGATGTAGTGATGGAATACTATTACTAAGACTACTGGCCCCATCTAGTGTTTACCTAGTACTGCTCTTCTTAGAACTGAAAGACTATCTACTATTACATCTTTAATTCATTCACACAATGACTCAAAAACTCAAAGTGGTCTCTTAAATAAATGGTGCTGGGACAACTGGATCTCCACATGCGAAAGAATGAAGTTGGACCCCTTCCTCACACCATATAGAAAAATTAATTCAAAATGGATGAATAATCCAAATACAAGAACTAAAACTATAAAACTCTTAGAAGAAAATACAGGGGTAAAGCTTGTTTTTGACAATGGAGTCTTAGATAAAACATCAAAAGTACAAGCAACACAAGAAAAAATTGATAAACTGCACTTCATCAAAATGAAAAATTTTTGTACATCAAAGTACTTTATCAAGAAAGTGAAGAGATAACCAACAGAATGGGAGAAAATATTTGCAAATCATACATCTGATAAGGGTTTGATATCCAGATTATATACAGAATTTTTATAACTCAACAACAAAATGACAAAGTATCCAATTTAAAAAATGAGCAAAGGACTTGAAGAGACATTTCCCCAAAGAAGATATATAAATGGCCAATAAGAACATAAAAAGATGCTCAAGGTCATTAGTCATTAGGGAAATACAAAGCCAAACCACAATGAGATACTACCTCACATCTATTAGGATGGCTATTATCAGAAATGGAAAATACTGAGTGTTGGCGAGGATGTCGAGAAATTGGAACCCTCATACATTGCTAGTGGGATTGTAAAATGGTGTAGCTGCTGCGGAGGTCCTCAAAAAGTTAAACATAGAATTACCATATGACTCAACAGCAACGTAGAATATGGGTGGCAGGAGGATGTGATGAAAAATTATGAAAGTCTCAACAAAGACAGTGATGGTGGAGACTGAGAGAAGCAGATGAATTTGAGAACTATCAAAGTAGCAGAATCAATAGTACTGGTAATAATTTCCCACAGTAGAAATTTAGAATGTTTTTAAGGAAAAAGTTCTTTCTCCTTTGAGAAATGAGGGTTGTCACCTTATTTTATAGAACTTGAAAAATAAGGTAGGAGTATTCAGTTCAGGCCTAAGTTCATTCATATCACACTAGTGGGACCACATAGCTGCCCGTTCCTGATGTTCCGGCTTCCACATTGTGAAGAAAATCAGGAGGACCTAGGTGATACTAGGGAATGTCTAATTCTTATAATACAAGCTTGTGTGTAATCCGCATTGTTATGAAACACTCGTTTAACCTCATATCACTATCTCTTCTCCTTTTTATTTGAATTTCAAGACTGAACTGGATACTCCCATTGTATCTGTTCATTCATGGCTAAATTCAAGATAAATCACTTGAGTAAAACAGTTCTCACTGTCGTGTCAATGTCTTTTCCTCAACCATTTAAAATGTCCTCTGAATTTATCTTTTTAGATACATTAATCATGGGACTGTATCAGCAGTCTTTGGGTTCTCTTCAACAGTGTGATCAGAAAAATCAACCCTTCCCAATTCCTGCATGATCAGTTCTATCACTATGCCTACTCTGTCATTTAACTTGACAAAATTCTCCCAGCAACCACTGCAACAGCAAACAGAATGAAGAGTCTGTCACCAGTTTGATGAAAAGAAAATCCTAAAGGGGAATGTATTCTAAATTTTACTGCCTTTGAAAAGCTATTTCAAGTCTTAATGACAAAATGTTGTATCAAAAAATCAGAAAATTCCTATGTAATAGTCCTTTCCTATAATATGGGGAGGAATAAAAGCAGTAAAATCAAGGGCTGTTTGAATGAATCCCAGAGGTTTATACAAAAACATACATACACACACTGAGGTCAAGCACACACAGCAGATACATTTCCTTTCCCAGGGTTTAAGCATATGATCAAGTTAAGTGTTAATTCTTAAGGGATTTTTTATTCTATTTCCCTGACTTTTGGGCAGAGAGGCTTCCCTTGTTTCCCAAGTCTAAAAGAGTAGACCATTCTAATATATAAAAAGTACCAGTCTTCCATTTTATACACCTCCCTGAATGCAGGGTTGTAGTCCTAGCTCTGTCATTTACCAGCTTCATGGCTTTGAGCAATTGCATGACCTCTCTGAGCCGCAGTTTTCACATTTTTAAGATTAAATGGCACCTAAAACCAAAACCAAACTCATTGCCATCAAGTCGATTCTGACTCATAGCACCTAAGGCCCCTCAAATTGTAAAGTACTATGATTTAAAAGTCAAACTAACTCTGGGGTTGATTTTTCAGACGGTTGGTGGGCCACAACCTACATAATAAGCCAGAGTGAACTCTTGGGACTGACGACAATCTCAATAAGGCAGGCTTACAGATACTCAGGTGGTCTTGAATGGCTACAAATAAGATGCTGTTGTTGTTGTTAGATGCCATTAAGTTGGTTCCGACTCATAGTGACCCTGTGTACAACAGAATGAAACACTGTCCAGTCCTTTGCCATCTTCACAATCGCTATGCTTGAGACCATTGTTTCAGCCACTGTGTTAATCTATCTCCTTAAGGGTCTTCCTCTTTTTTGCTGACCCTCTACTTTACCAAGCATGATATCCTTCTCCAGGAACTGGTCCCTCCTGATAATGTAACATGTCCAAAGTATGTGAGACTAAGTCTCGTCATCCTTGCTTCTAAAGAGCATTCTAGCTGTACTTCTTCCAAGACAGATCTGTTCATTCTTTTGGCAGTCCACGGTATATTCAATATTACTCACCAATACCATAATTCAAAAGCATCGACTCTTCTTTGGTCTTCCTTATTCACTGTCCAGGTGACTGAAAACACCATAGCTTGGGTAAGGCACACCTTAGTCCATCAAGTGACATCTTTGCTTTTTAACACTTTAAAGAGGTCTTTGCAGCAGATCTGCCCAGTGCAATACATTGTTTGATTTCCTGACTGCTGCTTCCATGGGTGTTGATTGTGGATCCAACTAAAATGAAATCCTTGACATCTTTGATCTTTTTTCTGTTTATCATGATGTTGCTTATTGGTCTAGTTGTGA
>NW_004443988.1:15059236-15097741 GCF_000243295.1 Trichechus manatus latirostris
TCCCTCAGGGAGTTTGGATGTGTCTATGGGGCTTCCATGACTAGTTGTGAGGATTTTTGTTTTCTTTATGTTGAGGTGAAATCCATACTACTGAAGGCTGTGGTCTTTGATCTTCATCAGTAAGTGCTTCAAGTTCTCTTCAATTTCAGCAAGGAAGGTTTGTCATCTGCATATTGCAGGTTGTTAATGAATCTCCCTCCAATCCTGATGCTGCATTCCTCTTCATAGAGTCCAGCTTCTTGGATTATTCGCTCAGCACACAGATTGAATAAGTATGGCGAAAGGATACAACCCTGACACACAGCTTTCTTGACTTTAAACCACGCAGTAGCCCCTTGTTCTGTTTGAATGGCTGCCTCTTGATCTAAGTACAGGTTCCTCATAAGCACAATTAAGTGTTTTGGTATTCCCATTCTTTGCAAAGTTATCCATAATTTGTTATGATCCATACAGTCGAATGCCTTTGCACAGTCAACAAAACACAGGTAAACATCTTGCTTGTATTCTCTGCTTTCAGCCAGGATCCATCTGACATCAGCAATGATATCTCTAGTTCCATGTCCTTTTCTGAATCTGGCTTGAATTTCTGGCAGTTCCTGTCGATGTACTGCTGCAACTGCTTTTGAATTATCTTCAGCAAATTTTTACTTGTGTGTGATATTAATGATATTGGTCAATAATTTCCACATTAGGTTGGATCACCTTTCTTTGGAATGGGTACAAATATGGATCTCTTCTAGTTGGTTGGCCAGGTAGCTGGCTTCCAAATTTCTTGGTATAGATGAGTAAGCAATTCCAGCGCTGCATCCGTTTGTTGAAACATCTTAATTGGTATTCTACCGATTCCTGGAACCTTGTTTTTCACCAACGTCTTCAGTGTAGCTGGGACCTCTTTCTTCAGTACCATCAGTTCTTAATTATATGCTACCTCCTGAAATGGTTGAATGATAATCAATTCTTTTTGGTACAGTAACTATGTGTATTCCTTCTATCTTCTTTGGATGCCTCCTGTGTCATTTAATATTTTCCCCATAGTACTGCAACTTGAGGACTGAATTTTTTCTTCAGCTCGCTCAGCTTGAAAAATGCCAAGTGTGTTCTTCCCTTTCGGTTTTCTAACTCCAGGTCTTTGCACATTTCATTATAATACTTTACTTTGTCTTCTTGAGCCGCCCTTTGAAATGTTCTGTTCAGCTCTTTTACTTCATCATTTCTTCCTTTTGCTTTAGCTACTCTAAGCTCAAAAGTAAGTTTCAGAGTCTCTTCTGAACTTCATTATGGTCTTTTCTTTCTTTCCTGTCTTTTTAATGACCTCTTGCTTTCTTCATATATGATGTCCTTGATGTCATTCTACAACTTGTCTGGTCTTCGGTCATTAGTGTTCAATGCATCAAATCTATTCTTGAGATGGTCTCTAATTTCAGGTGGGATATACTCAAGGTCATACTTTGACTCTCATAGATTTGTTCTAATTTTCTTCAACTTTAACTTGAATTTGCATATGCGCAATTGATGGTCTGTTTCATAGTCAGCCCCTGGCCTCATTCAAACTCTTACCACAGATGTAGTCAATATGATTCCTGTGAATTCCATCTGGTAAGGTCCACATGTACAGTCGCTGTTTATGTTGTTGAGAAAAGGTATTTGCAATGAAGAAGTCGTTGGTCAAAATTCTATCATACGATCTCTGGCATCATTTGTATCACCAAGGCAATACTTTCCAACTACCAATCCTTGTTTCCATTTTCGCATTCCAATTGCCAGTGATTATCAATGCATCTGGATTGCATGTTTGATCAATTTCAGGCTACAGAAGTTGGTAAAAATCTTTGAATTTCTTCATCTTTGGCATTAGTGATTGGTGGTGTACATCTGAATAATAGTCGTATTAACTGGTCTTCCTTATAGGTGTATGGATATTATCCTATCACTGACAGCATTGCATTTCAGGACAGATCTTGAAATGTTATTTTTGACAATGAACGTGATGCCATTCCTCTTCAACGTGTCATTCCCGATAGAGGAGACCAAATGATTGTCTGATTCAAAATGGCCAATACCCGTCCATTTCAGCTCACTAGAATGCCTAGAATATCAATCTTTATGTGTTCCATTTCTTTTTGACAACATCCAATTTTCCTAGATTCATATCTCATATCCACATTCCGATTATTAACGGATGTTTGCAGCTGTTTCTTCTGATTTTGAGTCGTGCCACATCAGCAAATGAAGGTCCCGAGAGCTTTACTCCATCCATGTCATTAAGGTTGACTCTACTTTGAGGTGGCAGCTCTTCCCCAGTCAGATTTTCAGTGCCTTCCAACCTGAGGGCTCATTCTGGCACTATATCAGATAATGCTCCGCTGCTTTTCATAAGGTTTCTAGTGGCCAATATTTTCCAGAAGTAGACTGCCAGGTCCTTCTTCCTAGTCTGTTTCAATTTGGAAGCTCTGCTGAAACCTGTCCGCCAAGAGTGACCCTTCTGGTACTGGAAATACTGATGGCAAAGCTTCTAGTATCACAGCAACACACAAGCCACCACAGTAAAACAAACTGACAGACACGTGGTGGACAATTGAGATGGGCAATATTTTTTCTCTGAAGGGCCACTTCCCCAGAGATGGTCAAAATCAGTAAAAAGCTACAAAGAAAAAAATGTAAATTAATCCATCACCCTGCTTTTAAATTAAGAACAGGAAACAGGGTATTTATAAAATAAGTATAATAAAGTTTTTTAAAAAGTACTTCAGTTCTTTGTGGCCATAGAAAAAAATAACGAAAAGATATGAAAAGAGCAGGAGACAGGTAGTGGTGAGGAACCAAGCAGAAATGTAGAAAGGAGAAGGGGAATACATAAGAAAGAGATAAAAATATGTGCTAAGAGGAAAACAAGAAGAGTGTGATAGGGAAAAAGCAGACAAAAACATCACAGGTTAAAAATTTTATGGTTTCAAGGTGAATATTAGAGTCTATTCTCTTTTATTCATTTTATCTATAGGCTTTATATTGTTATATATTATTTATTGTTCTTAGAAATTTTGATTAGCTGATCAACCACTATTCACAATCCTTTGGGTATTCTTGCCCTTCCATGAAAAGAACCTCCATACTACTTTCAGGCTATAGATACCACTTCACAGCCCGGCAAAAACTAAGTTAGGGAACAGAGACTGTCCATCTCTCATCTAGGACAGGTCAATCCGGAGCACTCCCTGAATGATGAACCCAAGATTTACATTTCTGGCTTGGCCAGTTCTCTCATGGGCCTCTACTATAATCCTAATTAGCCTGGGTACTAGGTAGGTGCCTTTGAAGTAGAGGTGAGCTCTTCTAACCTGTTTCAGTCAATGCAGTTCCAGAAGCTCTAGATGTGAGCTAAAAGCCCCCACATAAAAATACTGCTTTTTCATTCATCCAACAAACATTTAATAAGCAGCCAAAATGTGTTAAGCACTTTGATGGATATAAAAGACTCTGGGGTTGTAGCCTATTTGAGGGAGGTTGAAATGCACACAGTTAAAATACACTGGAGTAACTGCTATAGAAGAGTTCTACTGAGGACACTATGAAAACATGAAGAAGGGCGTGAAACTACTGGGAGATGCGGATAGGGGATGTTGGAAAAAACTTTCTACAGGAGCTGATGTGTGAATTGACTCTTATATGATAATAGGAGAGGGGCAGGTTATGTGGGAACCAGTCTATTTTCCTTTTAGGGTTCTCAGTGATCACATCTCTATTTGGTCTGAACAGGCTTTTCTTATGTTATATATAAGTTTTATTCTGTATCAGATTTTCCTTTTGATCTTTACCCATTTAAAAAGGTAATCTCTTTAGCTTACTGTGGCAATATTGAATGCTATTCATATCTACTAAACGATCAACCTGTTCTTTGCAAACTTAATGGGCATACTTTCTATTTACGTCCAGGTCATTAACGAGGATACTAAGTAATGCTGGCTTGAGACCTGACTCATGTGGAACACAGTTTGGTATACCCACCCTTGGTGATGTTGACTCTGACAACCACTCATTGGATATTGCCAGGTACCTTGGTCAACTGTCCAATTCACCTATGTATAAATTTTTAGCTTATAGGTGAACATGTTCACATGAAACAAAATCCAGACCTTTCACTTTTCTGCAGGCAATTAATCTAATTGTTTCTCCCTTTATTTGATCCCTTGCACAAAAGAAAATATGAAGTTAGTGTAATATAATGTTTTCTTCCAAAGTTGTGTTTTTACTGTGGAGACTTAAAGACGTGGCTTCACTTAAGACTCTAATCCCTATCCCTCTTACTAGAGGGATGCTAAGTTTTTTACATTATTACCATTCATCAAAATCAGGCTGTTTTGCTGTCTCTCTAAGATTTTTGCTTTTGATTAGTTCTGAGAAGTAAAGACTTAAACTCTAAAGTTGATAATAAACCATGAGTTCACAATTACAATATTTAGTTTTATTTTTTGAAGTGCAAATATTTACTATAAAAGATGATGCTGGCACTGGTGAAAGCTGTGCTTTAGAGAGGCAGAGAGCTGGGACTAGTACAGATATCTTTTTCACTAAATCAAGGTTAATTGCATGTAACTATGTAATTTATTTCAAGGTAGTCTATGTGATAAAACTTGGTCAACAAAATTTATTTACTCTACTATTACAATGGAGAGAAAATATAAAAATTAAAGCCATCAATACTATCTGGTTTTAAGGAAGAAAAAAAAAACTGATGTTTTAAGGAAAATAATATTGTGACTTAGCAGCAATCAGTTCCAGTATGAGGGAAGACTGGCAATAATGTGAAACAAGATATGAGAGGAAAAACAGATGTGGAAATCCACTGGTTTTTTTCTCCTCTGTAAGTCAAGAGGACTACTAAAGTTAAAGAACTAGTCTATAAAGGTATTCTATGAGGGTATTTTCTACAAGGAATATATTTAAAAAGGAGCTATGAGTCAAAGACCCTGGTTATTGTTACTTTCACTGGACATATATCTGCTCAGGAAGAATCATACATGTCAGCTTTGAGGACAGATGTCTAATACATCATTTCAACTTTAAAGATCCAAAGTCGAAGTCTGGCACTCTCACCAACCCACCCACCCACACAGATACTCAGCTCTTCCTGCAATCCTCACCATTTCAATAAATGCCAACTCCAATCTTCTAGGTGCTCAGACCAAATACCTCGCTGTCATCCCTGACTCCTCTTTTTCTGTTATATCCCACATAAGCAAGTCTTTGTCAGTTCTATCTTAATAACATAGCCAGAATCCATCCCCTTCTTACCATCTCCACTAATAGCCTCCTCAACCAAAGTATCATTATCTTATGCTTTTATCAATGCAATAACCTCCTAAGTAGTCTCTGGCTTCTACCCTTGTCCAACTATAGTCTATTTTCATAGTTTTTTTATAACTTTACTTTTGATATGATTTCAAACTTATAGCAAATTACAAATATAGTAAAAAGCACTCTCTTATATCTTCTACCTGGATTCCCCAATTATTAGATTTGTCCCATTTGTTTTATTAATCTCTCCGTTTCTCTTATTCTAATATTTTCTCAACAGTTTGACAGTAAGTTGCACATATATTTTAAAAAGTATACTTTCTAAGAACAACAACATTCCCTTACCTAACCACAATGATAAAAACCAGGAAAATCAGTGTTGATGTAACATTATCATCTAATCCACAGGCTATATTCCAGTCTCATCAATCATCCCAGCAATGTCCTCTACGTAGCTAACCCCCTGCACTCCTGCCCCATCCTCTAGGATTCAATCTAGGCTCAGTCACTGTATTTAGTTGTCATGTCTCTTTAGTCTACTTTAATCAGGAAGAGTTCCTCAGTCTTTTTTTGGCTTTTTGATCTTGATAGTTTTGAAAAGCACAGAACAGTTATTTTGTAGAATTTTCCTCATTTTCAGTTTGACTGATGTTTCCTCATGATTAGGTGCAGGTTATGCATTTTTTGGCAAGAATCTACAGTCTATTCTTAACATAGCTGCCAGATCATTCTACTCTTCTGCTCAAAACCCTCACTCAAAGGAAAAGTCAAATTTGCTATGATAGTCCAGAAGGTCTTGTGTGGTGCTGTCAACTGCTATTCTCTCTGTCTAGAATATTCTCTCCTCAGATATCTGAATGGCTTGTTTTCTCTCTTCCTTGATGTTATTACTTGAAAGTTAGCTTTATTTTTTATGGTGTTAGATAAGTCAATTTCAAAAAAAAATCCAAGGATAGCAGGAAAACACTGAAAAAGATAAGCGATGAGGGGTCTCGCCATATCTGGCATTAAACATACTATAAAGCCACTGTAATTAAACAGTGTGGAGTATGGTACTGACACATGAATTGACAAAGCCAGTAGAAAAGAGAAGAAGCCCGGAAATAGACCCGACAACATACTAAAATTCAGTAGATGATAAAGCAGCATCTCAAACAGCGAGGGCAGACATGCGATTCTTAATACACGGTGCTGCGATAACTGGGTAGCCATTTGGAAAAAAAGATACAGTCAGATCAATACCTCACATTATACAAAAGAATACACTTCAAATGGATCAGGGCTCCAAATGTAACATATGAAACAATACAAGGACTAGAAGAAAACATAAATGAATTTCTCTTTTGCCTTGGTATAGAGAAAGGTTTCCTAACTGGCTCAAAATCCAGAGTCAATAAAAGATTGATAAATTTGCACGGGAAAAACCACCATAAAGTGAAAAGACAACTGACAAACTTGGGGAAAATAGCTCATATATATATATATATATATATATATATATATATATATGTCTATGTCCATGTATATGTATATATATAGATACACACACACATATGTAAATATACACATACGTACACACACACACACACCCTTAAAGAAACCCCACAAATCCATTTTCATTGAGTCAGTTCCGACTCATAGGGACCCTATGAGGCAGAGTAGAACTGCCCCATAGGGTTTCCAAGGCTGTAATCTTTACAGAAGCAGATTGCCACATCTTTCTCCCACAGAGCGGCTGGTGGGTTCAAACTGCCGACCTTTTGGTTAGCAGCCAAGTGCTTAACCACCGCACCACCAGAGCTCCTATATACACAAAGGGCTAATATCCCTAATATGTTTTCTAAAACTCTTAAAAATTGAGAGTCAAAGGACCAAAAACCCAATAGAAAAATGGAAAAAATACAAATGGACAATAATAAACCAAAAACAAACAAGCAAACTAACAAAGCCCTTAAATATATGAAAAGATGTTCAAACTCCCTCATACTTAGAGAAAAGCAAATTAAAACAACACTGACAAACAACTGGACTGGCCGAGAAGTAAAAAGGAGGCCGCAGGAAATAGGCGCTCTTGAACATGGCTGGTGGAATGCAAACTGGTGCAACCCTTGTGGAGGGACTTGGGTAATATGTATAACAAAATACATACGCACCTACTTTTTTGTCCTAGTTCTGCCACTCATTAGGTGAATGACATTGGGCAAGTCAATTCATATCACCAAAGTTTGATCTGCTCATCTATCTGTAAAATGGGGATAGCATCCCTCCTTGTCTACTCACAGGATCATGATGAGATTCCAAGGGCAGTTTTAATAAACTATATATCCCTTTACTGTTGCCTGGGGCTAAGGGGCATGGGGTGGTGGGACTGACTTTAAAGGGGCATGAAGGAACTTTTCAGTGTGATTAAGTATTCCATACCTTGATTGTGTTGGTGGTGACATGGATATAAACCAAACCAAACCCACTGCCTTCAAGTCGATTCCAACTCATAGCAACCTTACAGGACAGAGTAGAACTGCCCCATAGGGTTTCCAAGGAGTGGCTGGTGGATTCAAACTGCCGACCTTTTGGTTTGCAGCAGTAACTCACCGCACCACTGGGGCTCTGACTTGGATATACACGTGTATAAAAAAAATCAAACTGTACGCTTAAAATGGGTTGCTTTTATTTATAGATAAAATATACTTCTATAAAGGTGATTAATAAGAAAAAAATCTATATATCCTTTTACAAATGTGAGGTTATTTTAATAATAATCCAGGCCATCTGAGAAAAACTGGTCAAGGCTTATTTAGTAATGATTTACAAGTTGCCGTGCACTGTCCTTTAAAATGTCTGTGACTTAGCAAAGCAAAAATGTTCACAACTAACAAGAACCATGAAATAACAATTAAACTTTCACAAACCTGGCCATTTGCTTGTAAGCTTCTTCAGCTACTGCAAAGATATGGGGGTCCATGTCCCCCATGTTCTGACCACTGTATGCATTAATGATATCTTCTCCATAAATAGGCAGCTGTTCGTAAGGATTTATAGCTACTAGGACTATACCTGGAAGGAGGAGGGTAGGTAAAACCAGCATTGGTTATTCCTGGTGTGTTTTGAAGAAAGTCAGTGTTTTAAAATTTCATCACTATTATCACTGTCTCCTATATGATCTACTTGTCAGTATTAGAAGTCAATGGTAACCAAATGAGAATATCAAACTTGGTAAAGCGAGAATTACAGCTAATATAAAACCTCATTTCAATTTCAATTAATACTGAACTAACAAAATTGTAGGTTTAAGGACCAAAATATATCATAGCCCTTGCCTCTGAACCCGTTATATTAATACCTAGTCCTGAATAAAACATCATTTAAAAATTGGACTAATTGTTTAAAATAATGAAAATTGTGGCAATGTTATAAGAATTTTCATAATATTTAAACCAGAACACCCACTTCTAGAAATTTATCCAAATGAAATAATCAGAGATTATGCAAAGGTTTTTTTTACAAATATGTTTATCATATTATTCTTAGCAGTGAAAAGTAGAAACATGCTGAACGTATAATAAAGGGAGAGTGAACAAATAAATTCTGCTACATTCACATGACAGACTATTGTGCTACCACCAAAAAATCATATTTTCTGAAGAGAATAGCCAAAGTCATAGGAAAATAGGATATAAAACTATATACACACTGATTCTAATTTTATATCTACATATACTGTCTCACACATACACAGAGAAATAAAGGTTTATTTTTCAGTGGTGAACTATATGTAATTGCTTTTCCTTTTTTACACTTTTCTTTATTTTCTAAAAATTTTCCAGTATGTGTGTATTAATTTAATAAATCAATTCATTCAACAAATACTGAATGAATTCCAACTATATATCAAGTCTTTTTGAAGTGCTGCGTTTACAACAGTAAACGAAAAAGATCAATCTTTGTCCTCATGGGGCTTTTAACCTAGTGGGGAATTCAGATAATTAACAAGATAGTAATAAAAAAAATACATATATGTATACATATATATATATATATATGTATATATATATCATATAGAGTAGCAAGAAAAAGGAAGCAGGGAAGGGAGACACATAGCAAGGACAGGTAGGAGGGCTGTGACTTTAAATGAGCCAGCCAGAGAAGGCTTCACTGAGAAGGTGGCATATGTGCAAGAAAAAAATAAATTGAAGAAAAATGGAAATTGAGAAAGAAATATTCAGCGTTAACGGGGCAAAGAGGAGTCAATATCAAGGATATAGAGGATATAAGTTCTTTTCAAAAGAAAAGGTGGCTGTCTCTGTCCAAAACAGGAGAGTAATGAGGAAGGATGGCACAGAGCTGGTTACACCACACAAATGAACTATGGAAATCTTTGGAACAGAATGGAAACGTAAAGAAACGATGAAAATGAATGGAAATCTTAGACCTGAGCCTTGGAGGAGAGAGTGATTGATGAAAGAAAGATGTCAGTGGAGAAAAAAAAGAGGGAGGGGAGAGGGAGAAAAAAAAGCATAAGAAAAAAATACAGAAAAGAAGGGAACAGGGAAAGAGTGCAAAGAACACACGTGTATGAAGATGCACACGCTTAATTTCTAAGAGAGAGAAAAAGAATCAGGAGCTGGGTCGCTGGCCACTAACGTTGCAATGAGCAGAGGCCCAGGCAAGCAGGATCAAGCAAAAATAGTCACCACAGGTCAAGTCAATCCTGCCTTTTTAAATAATTGAGAAAAAGATAACACTAAACTTCTTGAAGCAGCCTCAAAGGTAAGACTCAACATCTACTCTTTGGAACACCTACTCTTCGTGTACTAGTTTTGTAAGAAAAGAAAATAATGGGTAAACGTGGCACTGAATTTGGCATGTGACCTCTGTGGGGAAAAAAATCCAAAAGATGGGCCCAGTTCTTTTTACTCTGAGCAAAATAAATAAATGGAAGAACTTATTCAGCATAAAATGCTACTCGGCTGATGGATATTGGTAAATTTTTTTGATAACTTTGACATCTCTAAGAGAAAATCCAGCTATAGCCTACTTTCCTCATGTACAGTATTTCCATGGCTATGTCCATTAAAGGAAAGAGTTCACAAGTCCTCTCAGACAGTGAGGCACACTTACCACAATATGTATAAATAAGTTTGGAATCAATGAAGCGGACTCTGAGATTGTGGAGCACAGCAGGCTCATGAAGATAGCTGAGAGCCGTGAGGTCATTTTCACCCACAAGTATGTCAGGATTTCGCAAGTGAGGCAGCTCCTTGGTCTTTGGATCTAGACAGTATTCCAAATCCTAAAAATGTACAAGACACAGCATCTGGATAAATCATGGCAATGAAAGCAAAACTGGCCCGCTCATTTGCTTATATCCTATTCCTGATTTGCTCCTCAGATATTAAATGCATTCTTTTCCTGGCACCTTCCAATACCACACAAAACTGGTAGAAATGGCAAACAATAAGGAGAGCTTTCTTTTTCACATGATGTATTAACTTGTATTAACAATTTTTGCTAATATGGTTTGAGAAGTCATAGCCTAGACTTTTTTCACCCAGTTACTAGACTAGGAATTTGAAACCTTTATAACTAAGTAAGCTTTTTAATGTTCTCTTCACCTATGAGAAGCAAGAGGTAGTATAACAGAGTGGTCAAGAGTTTGGCTCTAGGGTCAGATAAACCTGGCTCAAATCCTGATAGTGGAATTTATTTTTTATGTGGCCATGGGTATGTTATTTAACCTTAATTCCTCTTCTATAAAAATGGGCATAATAAAAATAGCTCCCAGGCTTGTGGTAAGAATTAAATGAGGCAACGCCTGACATATGGTAAGTACTTATTTAATGAGGTACCTGTCCACAAAAAATTAGGAAGTACTATTCACTTTAAAGCTGTGAGAATAGGGTTTTATGGCAAAAGCCAACTATGGAAATTGTTCACTCAGCTATGCATTAAGGGCAAATAAGATACGACAGGTGAAAAGGAAAATAAATGCAATTTAATTATAGGAAGGACAAGCTGGTTTTGTAAGAAGCCACTTTTGTTAATATTGTAGAGCTACAGAGAAGACAAATATTCAAATCAGGTTGGAACGAACTATGCTAAAGGGGAAAAATTTTTAGAATCTGTCCCTTGACCTTTCTCTCTGCCTGTTTTCTAGGGTTGAAAATACTTCCCCAAGGATGACTGGTCCTTGCATTGGACCCTTCAATGCACAGTTTCCTGTTCCTTGCTTTCCCCAGCCAACGCCTTAAATTGCCTTCACTACATTCTCCTTTTCTGCTCATTTACAATGTTTACACCCCAATGACATGAAAATATAGTGTTTAGATCTGAGCAACAGTGATCCCCAGGTGATGTGAATCTTTAGAAATGTCTAGAATCTTCACGGCTTAATTGATAATACTGTTCTTCATGGGGTGTTAGCAAGACGACGCCAGAGCGCAACACAGAAGACTCTCTTACAGTCTTCATTAGAGAATGGAGTTTTGAGTGTGGGAGGAGGTTAGAACTGAGATAACTTTAGAGAAGACACTATAGTATAGGTGGGAGATTATCTATAACTACTTTTTTCCCTAAATATTTTACTGTGTTTTAGGTGAAAGTTTACACAGGAAATTAGGTTCCCATTTAACTATTTTTATACAAATTGTTCCATGACATTGGTTACAATTTTCACAATGTGTCAGCATTCTCATTTTTTCCATTCTGTTTGCTCTGTTTCCATTGATCTAGCCTCCCTGACCCTCCTTGCCTTCTCATCTTTGCTTTTGGGTAAATGTTGACCATTTGGTCTCAAACAGTTGGTTGTTCAAGGTAGCACATTACTCACAGGTGATAATGTTTATTTTATAAGCCAATCTATTACTTGGCTGAAAGATGACCTCTGAAAGTGGTTTCAGTTCCAACTTCAAAGGGTATCTTAGGGCAATAGTCTCAGGGGTTCCTCTAGCCTCTATCGGTCTAGTAAGTCCGGCCTTTTTTAAGAGGTTATGAGTTTTGTTCTACATTTTTCTCCCATTCTATCTGGGACCTTTTATTGTGTCCCTAGTCAGAATGGTTGGTAGTGGTAGCTGAGCACCAACTAGCTCTTCTGGTCTCAGGATAGAAGAAGCCATGGTTAGTTTTGGCTATTAGTCCTGTGGATTAGTTTCTTCTTTGAGTTTTTTATTTCCTTCATCATCTATAACTTCTTTATAAAAATTTTCCTCTTGGAATCAGGCTTGAAATGCATAGAACCTGCTCCCCTGGAATTGTGAGACATCATCAAATAAATGTATTCTTTTATGATTATAAAAGCCATGTTCGCTTTTGTCTTCTCTATTTTATCCTGAGACCCTAAGAGACTACAATTACTAAAAGGGCAAGGGTACTATGACAGGTGATAGATTTCATAATGTCTATTCTTCTTGTTTCCTATTCCTACACTTTCTTCTATTAATATACACGTCATTCTATTCATGGATTTTAAAAAGTTAATTTAAAAACATTAAAGCACAGACACTGTACTCCAGTTAGTAAATATATTTCTCACAGAGGAATGAGTTAGCAATTCTGATATTAAATCACAAGTATAACAAATAAGTAAATATATTGTAGATAATGAAAGCCAAAAAAAGAAGTTGCAAATAAACAAAGGGAGAATACTGGAGTGATCCCTGTGGTGCTGGATTGGAGTCAAAGGTATCATTATGAACTCATAGTTTTATTTAAAAATACATCTACAGATAGATATTGAAATATATAGATATTTACATATATCTCCTATCTCTGTCTGCTAAAGGGCCTAAGAGCAGTGACATCTCAGTAGCAATGAGCTCATTTAGTACCCACATCGTGGTTGTTAAATACCATTCTCCAATCAAAGGAACCAGGACTAGGGTGAAAAACATAGAAGATAAGCCTGGAGCAGTACCAGGAAGTAAGGAAGTGTTCATAAAAAAAGGACGGGATTTTGAAAAGACAAAAGAACCAACCATAAAGAGCTCTCAAAAGCCAAAGATGGGACAATTTGAGTGACAAAATAAATACTGATAGTAATGGAGAATAAAATAAATATCCATTAGCCCATAATGATACAAATGATTGAACAAATAAATGGGGGAGAAGAGACAACTCTTCTTTACAGAAGAATTTCAATTAATAAATGTAAAAGTGAGGAAGATAGACAATCAAATTAGAATACCACAGTAATAATTGCTATAGGCAAAATCTACTGATAAATTCTAAAACTAGTGGGCAAAAGTTTAAGAAAAAACAGGATATATGTATAGCCTCAAAGTATCTCCCCCAGAACATTTATCAATTACAAAGGGAAAAATAATAACTTTACAGTGGAAAAACCTGGCGGATATCACATTAACAAAGTGATCAAGGCTAACATCACCCATAATAAGCCATGTCAAAATCATGCACCCTCAGACATAATGCACTGAGAAAGGCAGATCGCCTCCATGGTATTCCTCCCAAAAGGCTATAACCTTAATCTAATCATGAGAAAATATCACACAAATCCAAACTGAGGGACACTCTACAAAATATTAGTATTTCTCAAAAAAGCCAAGGTACCTGGTGAGTAGCGTCCGGGGTCTTAAAAGCCTATGAGCAGCTATCTAAGATACTCCACTGGTCTCACCCCTTTGGGAGCAAGGGAGAATGAAGATTCAACAAGATACAAGGGAAAGATTAGTCCAAAGGATTAATGGACCACAACTACCATGGCCTCCACCAGACTGAGTCCAGTATAACTAGATGGTGCCCAGCTACCACCACTAACTGCTCCAACCGAGATCACAACAGAGGGTCCTGAACAGAGCTGGAGAAAAATGTAGAAAAAAATTCTAACTCACAAAAAAAGACCAGACTTACTGGTCTGACAGAGACTGGAGAAACCCTGAAAGTATGGCCCCCAGGCACCCTTTTAGCTCAGTAATGAACTCATTCCCAAGGTTCACCGTTCAGCCAAAGATTAGACAGCCTCATAAAACAAAATGAGACTAATGGTGCACAACAGTCCAGGGACAAGCACTAGAAGGCAGTAAGGTACAGGAAAGCTGGTAATATGGAACCCAAGGTTGAGAAGGGACAGTGTTGACATGTCATAGGGTTGTGAACCACTGTCATAAAACAATATGTGTACTGTTTAATGAGAAATTATTTGTTCTGTAAACCTTCATCTAAAGTACAATAAAAAAAAAAAATTCTTAAAAAAAAAAAAAAAAAGCCAAGGTATGAAAGACAAGGAAACACTGAGGAACTGTCAAAGGAAGGGTCTAAGATATAACCTTTTCACTTGTCATATCTTAACAATTAAATGCAATGTGTGACCCTGGATTAGATCCTGATGTAGAAAACCTGGTAAAATTCAAGTAAAGTCTATAGCTTAGTTAATAGTATTCAGTAATAGGATCAATGTTAACGTCCTAGTTTTTATTACTGTACAATGGTTATGTAAGGAGTTAACATTACGGGAAAGAGTTAACAGTGGATAAAAGATATACAGAACTCTCTGAACTACATCTGCAACTCTTCTGTTAAGACTCGAACTATTTAAATAAAAAGTTAAAAAAAATTAAGCATGACTATCTGTCAAATGTATATCTATGAGCCATCTACTTTTCATAAACTATCCACAGAAAACCACTGTAGTTAAATAGAACAAACATTTGCCTTAGAATCAGAAATTCTGTTTTCAAATCCCAGCTCTACAACTTCCTGGTTCTGTGACTTAGGCAAAACCACTTAATGTCTCTAAGCCTTGGCTTCCTTATTTCAAAAACAGTGATAATATCACCTACAAACCCACATGGTTGCTGTGAAAATGAACATGAGTAAATACCCTAAAGTGCCTAACACTGTGTTGAACAAATGAATTCCTTAGTTGGGCAGTCAAGGCCCTCCTAATCTAGCCTACTTCTTCCCTACCTTTTCTGCATCCAGTCTCCTGGCCTGTTTTGCTCTCCTCAACTCCACCCTCCATGTCACCACTAATGTCCTCTCTAAAACACAATTCTCTATTTAAAACACTGTAATTACTCCTCATACACTACCACTTGGAAGTCCAAGAGATTTAACATGAAGACCAGGCCTTCTGTGATCCAGTTCCCCATGCCTGCTCCTGCCTTTTGCCAGGCCTGCACTCTCACTTCACATCTCAGCAACACTAAACTCCTGTAGTTCCACAAACACATGTCACCATGCTTGCCTCTCTGCCTTGGCGTGTGCTCTTCTGGATTCTTGAAATGCACTCTCCCTTCTCTACTTATTCTTCAGGCTATGCTTCCCTAACCCTTCATCTTCACCAGCCCCACTGACCAAATTATTAACTCCCTCTTCTGCTCTATTTTTGTTTCTTGTTTATATATATTTTTCATAACATGTGCCATACTATTTGTAAATATGTATATCTCTCTTACCTAATGATGATGTCTGTGATTATAACTTTTCCCAGCTCCTAACATGGTACATGGAGCACTGATGGCGCCAAGGTTAAGAGATTGGCTGCTAACCAAAAGGTTGGCAGTTCGAATCTACCAGCTGCTCACTGGAAACTCCATGGGGCAGTTCTACTCTGTCTTGTAGGGCTGCTATAAGTCGGAATCGACTCGATGGCAATAGGTTTGGTTTTAACATGGTACATAACAGGTACCTAAATACGTCTTTGCTGAACTAGACCACATACCTTTGTAAACTTCCACTTCAGTAAACATGTTACAGTCACCATTTCCAGAATACATTCTAATACTCATGGAGTCTACCCCCTTTATCTTTGTCAATCCAAATTCTATCTACCATTTAAGATTCAGTCAAAATCATTCCTCTTCTTTGAAGCCTTCCCTGACAAAACCAGCCCATAATAATATTTTTTCTCAATTGGGTTCCTAAAGTCCTTAGTATCCATATAGTATAGAGAAGTGGTTATGAGCACAGACCATAAAGACAAATCTCGGTCATTCAAATTACCCTGTTGTAAATCCTTGCATTATTGCTTAAGACCTGTAACCCTGAGCAAGTCACTTAAACCTCTGTGAACCTCAATCCCTGCCTCTGTAAAACTGAAATAACAACAGGGTTTAAATGAGCTATAACACACTTACAACCACGCCTAGAACACAGGAAGTCCTCAGTACACGTTAACTCTCGGAACAGTGTGACTCATTCACTTGTTAATCACATGTTGCCTTTTGACAACTTTCGTATTTTGGCATCGAGCTACTATTCATCCCCTGTATTTTATTTAACTTTTCATATATTTCTATCTAGTTTCCAAAGTTGGACTAAAAGTTCCTTACAGGAAGTTAATGTCACAAAAGTTATTAAGAAAAGAGTGGGGCATGCGCTACCACAGGTGGCTGAAGAAAACAAAGTAAAGTACTACAGTGACACGTGCAAGACCTGAAGTTAAATAACAAAAATGGAAGAACACACTCAGAATTTCACAAACAGAAAGAACTGGAGAAAAAATTCAAGCCTCAAGTTGCAATACTGAGTAGGAACTGACTCGATAGCAATAGGTTTGGTTTTGGTTTTAACATGGTATATAACATTCTATGGGTAAAATACTGAACAATGTGGGAAGCATCAAAAGGAGATGGAAGGAATACACAGTCAGTGTACTAAAAGGAACTGGTAGACATTCAACCATTTCAGGAGGTAGCATATGATCAAGAACCGATGGTACTGAACGACAAAGTCCAAGCTGCAATGAAGGCATTGGCGGAAAACAAGTCTCCAGGAATTGACAGAATACCAAATGAGATGTTTCAACAAACGGACGCAATGCTGCAAGCACTCAAAGAAATTTGGTAGACAGCTACCCCTGGCCAACAGACTGGAAGAGACCTTCCAAAGAAAGGTGATCCAATAGAATGCAGAAATTATTGAACAGTATCATTAATGTCACATGCAAGTAAAATATGCTGAAGATAATAAAAAACTGGTTGCAGCAGTACTTCAACAAACTGACAAACTGCCAAAAATTCAAGCTGGATTCAGAAAAGGACACGGAACAAGGAATCTCATTGCTGATGTCAGAAGGATTTTGACGGAGAGCAGAGAATACTTGAGACATGTTTACCTGTGTTTTATTGACTATGCAAAGGCATTCAACTGTGTGGATTGTAACAAATTATGGATAACATTGAGAAGAATGGGAATTCCAAGAGAAATATCTACATAGAGTACGAGGCAGTTGTTTGAACAGAACAAAGGAATACTGGGTGGTTTAAAATCAGAAAAGGTGTGCATCAGGGTTGTATCCTTTCACTATGCTTATTCAATCTGTATGCTGAGCAAATAATCAGAGAAGCTGGACTATATGAAGAAGAACGCAGCATCAGGATTGGAGGAAGACTCATTAACAACCTGCGATATGCAGATGACACAAACTTGCTTGCTAAAAGTGAAGGGGACTTGAAGCACTTACTGATGAAGATCAAAGACTACAGCCTTCAGTATGGATTGCACCTCAACATAAAGAAAACAAAAATCCTCACAATTGGACCAATAAGCAACATCACGACAAAAAAGACTGAAGTTGTCAAGGATTTCATTTTACTTGGATCCATAATCAATGCCCATGAAAGCTGCGGTCAAGAAATCAAAGGACGCGTTGCATCGGGCAAATCTGCTGCAAAAGACTTCTTTAAGTGTTAAAAATGAAAGATGTCATTTTGAGGACTAAAGTGCACCTGACCCAAGCCATGGTGTTTTCAATTGCTTCACATGCATGTGAAAGCTGGGCAAAAAGTAAGGAAGAACGAAGAAGAATTGATGCATTTGAATTACGGTGTTGGTGGAGAATATTGCATAAACCATGGACTGCCAGAAGAATGAACAAATCTCTCTTGGAAGAAGTACAGTCAAAGTGCTCGTTGGAGGGGAGGAGGGCGAGACTTCATCTCATGTACTTTGGACGCGTTATCAGGAGGGACCAGTTCCCAGAGAAGGACATCATGCTTGGTAAAGTAGAGGGTCAGCAAAAAAAAAGGAAGACCCTCAACTAGATGGACTGACACAGTGGCTACAACAATGGGGTCAAACATAGCAACAATTGTGAGGATGGCTCAGGACAAAGCAGTGTCTTGTTCTGTTATACAAAGGGTCGCTATGAGTCAGAACTGACCTGACGGCACCTGTTGTGAATTTGATAACATAAAGATAGTTCTTAAGAGAGCATAATCATACTCAAGGCAGACTTCTTTATTACCAGTTAAGCTAAACTATTGTTTGGTTTTAAGACTTCAGGGGATATTTTTGGATTAAGGTTTAAAGATTATCTCAGGGTAAGAGTTTCAGGGGTTATTCCACCCTCCATGGCTCCAGAAGGTGAATTGAAACCAATTGTTACTCCTTGGATGGTTACTTACAGGCTTTTAAGACCCCAGACACTAAGAAATGATGAGGAGACAGAACAGAAGAAGCACTAAACACGTTATTAGGTCAAATAACTGGGATGTCCCATGAAACCATGACCCTAAAACTCCAAACCAAAGAATCAAATCCCATGAGGTGTTCGGTTGTACATAAGCAGCCTCAGAAGCTACTCTGTGCATCTATTTATATGTTTCATTGCCATTCAAATGTCCTCTTTGGTAAAATGTCTATTCAAGTCCTTTACTCATTTTATGATTGGGTTATTTGCCTTTTTGTTGTTAAATTGTCCAAGTTTTATATATATTTTGGTATTAGATTCTTATCGGATACATGGTTTCCAAAGATATTCTCCCAGCTGGTAGCTAGTCTTTTCACTTTTTTGGTAAAGTCTTTTGATGAACAAAGTTTTTAATTTTTATGAGGTCCCATTTATTTATTTTTCTTTTACTGTTTCTGCTTTTGTCAATTATATTAGATAATCCAATATTAAACGCTAGGCCCGAGAGCATTGTCCTATATTTTCTTCTGAGAATTTTATGGTATTAGTTTGCACATTTAGGTCCTTAATCCATTTTGAATTTGTTTTTGTGTATGGTATGAGGCATGGATTCTGTCTCATTTTTCTGCATGTGGAAATTCGATTTTTCCAACACCATTCATTGAAGAGACTCTTCTTTCCCCATTGAAAGGACTTAGCACTCTTGTCAAAAATCAGCTGAACACAGACGTGTGGGTGTATTTCTGGACTCTCAATTCTATTCCATTGGTCTATGCGTCTGGTGTTATACCAGTACCAGGCAGTTCTGATTACTATAGCTGTATCCACTTCACCACAAGGTCCCATAGATGTATAGTACGCTTTAAAATCAGGAAGTGTGAGTCTTCCTACTTTGTTGTTCTCTTTCTACATTGCTTTAGCTATTCAAGGTTCTTGCCATTCCATATAAAGTTGAGGGTTGGCTTTTCCAATTCTGTAAAGAAGGCTGTTGGTATTTTATTACTGCACTGTATCTGCAGATCACTTTGGGTAGTACTGACATCCTAGCAATATTAAGTCTCCCAATCCATGAACATGAAACATCCTTACATTTATTTAAGTCTCCTTTAATCTCTTTCAGAAGTGTTTTCTAATTTTCATTGTAGAAGTCTTTTACTTCCCTAGTTAGATTTATTCCTAGGTATTTTATTCCCTTGGATGCTATTGTAACGAGGCTGTAATCTTTACAGAAGCAGATCACCAGGTCTTTTCTCCTGTGGAGCTGCTGCTGAGTTCAAAACGCTGATCTTTGGGTTAGCAGCTGAGCACTTAACCATTGTGCCACCAGGGACTGTTGTTGTTAGGTGCTGTCCAGTTGGTTCCAACTCATAGCAACCCTATGTACAACAGAACGAAGCAGTGCTGGGTCCCACGCCATAACAACAATAGTGGTTATGCTTGAGCCCATTGTTGCAGCCACCGTGTCAATCCATCTTGTTGAGGGTCTTCCTCTTTTTGCTGACCCTCTACACTACCAAGCATGATGTTCTTCTCCAGGGATTGATTCTGCCTGACAACACGTCCAAAGTATGTAAGACGTAGTCTTACCATCCTTGCTTCTAAGGAGCACTCTGGTCGTACATCTTCCAAGACAGATTTGTTTGTTCTTTTGGCAGGCCATGGTATATTCAATACTCTTCACCAACACCACAATTCAAAGGCATCAATTCTTCTCAGTCTTCCTTATTCATTGTCCAGCTTTCACACACATATGAGGTGATTGAAAACATCATGGCTTGGGTCAGCGCACCTTAGGTGACATCTTTGCTCTTCAACACTATGAAGAGGTCTTTTGCAGCAGATTTGCCCAGTGCAATGTGTCTTTTGATTTCTTGACTGCTGCTTTCATGGATGTTGATTGTGGATCCAAGTAAAACGAAACTCTTGACAACTTCAATCTCTTCTCCATTTATCATGATGTTGCTTCCTGGTCCAGTTGTGAGGATTTTTGTTTTCTTTATGTTGAGGTGTAACCCATACTGAAGGCTGCGGTCTTTGATATTCATCAGTAAGTGCTTCAAGTTATCTTCACTTTCAGCAAGCAAGGTTATGACATTTGCTTAATGCAGGTTGTTAATAAGCCTTCTTCCAATCCTGACGCCCTGTTCTTCATATAGTCCAGCTTCTCAGATTATTTGCTCAGCATACAGATTGAACAGTATGGTGAAAGGATACAAACTTGGTGCACACCTTTCCTGACATTAAAAGACACAGTATCCCCTTGTTCTTACTGAACAACTGCCTCTTGATCTGTGTACACGTTCTTCATGAGCACAAGTAAGTGTTCTGGAATCCTCATTCTCCATAATGTTATCTATAATCTGTTACGATCCACACAGTCAAATGCCTTTGCACAGTCAATAAAACACAGGTAAACATCTTTCTGGTATTCTCTGCTTTCAACAAAGATCCATCTGACATCAGCAATAATATCTCTGGTTCCACGTCCTCTTCTGAATCTGGCCTGAATTTCTGGCAGTTCCCTGTCAGTATCCTGCTGCAGCCACTTTTGAAAGATCTTCAGCAAAATTTTACTTGTGTGTGATATTAATGATATTGTTCGATAATTTCTGCATTCAGTTGGATGACCTTTCTTGGGAATAGGTATAAAAATGGGTCTCTTCCAGTCGGTTGGCCACAAAGCTGTCTTCCAAATTTCTTGGCATAGACAAGAGAGCACTTCTAGCGCTGCATCCGTTTGTTGAAACATCTCAATAGATAGTCCGTCAATTTTTGGAGCCTTGTTTTTCGCCAATGCCTTCACTGCAGCTTGGACTCTTCCTTCAGTACCACTGGTTCCTGATCATATGCTACCTCCTGAAATGGTTAAACGTAGACTAGTTCTTTTTAGTATAATGACTCTGTGTATTCCTTCCATCTTCTTTTGACTCTCCCTGCGCTGTTCAATATTTTCTCCATAGAATCCTTCACTATGGCAACTCGAGGCTTGAATTTCTTCTTCAGTTCTTCCAGCTTGAGAAAGGCCGAGTGTGTTCTTCCCTTTTGGTTTTCTATCTCCAGCTCTTTGCAGATGTCATTATACTACTATGCTTTGTCTTCTCGAGTCACCCTTTGAAATCTTCTGTTCAGTTCTTTTACTTCATCATTTCTTCCTTTTGCTTTAGCTACTCAACGTTCAAGAGCAAGTTTCAGAGTGTCTTCTGACATCCATTTTGGTCTTTTCTTTCTTTCCTGTCTTTTTAATGACCTCTTGATTTCTTCACGTATGATGTCCTTGACGTCATTCCACAACTCGTCTGGTTATCAGTCATTAGTATTCAACGTACCAAATATATCCTTGAGACGGTCTTTAAATTCAGGTGAGATATACTCAAGGTCATAGTTTGGCTCTCATTGACTTGTTCTAATTTTCTTCAGTTTTAACTTCAACTTGCAATGAGCAGTTGATGGTCTGTTCCACAGTTTGCCCCTGGCCTTGTTCTGACTGATGATATGGAGCTTTTCCATTGTCTCTTTCCACAGATGTAGTCAATTTGATTCCTGTGTATTCCATCTGTCGGGGTCCATGTGTATAGTCACCGTTTTTATGTTGGTGAAAAAAGGTATTTGCGATGAAGAAGCCGTTGGTCTTGCAAAATTCTATCATGCAATCTCCGGCATCTTTTCTAGCACCAAGGCCATATTTTCCAAGCACGGATCCTTCTTCTTTGTTTCTAACTTTTGCATTCCAATCGCTAGTAATTATCAATGCATCCTGATTGCATGTTCGATGAATTTCAGACTGCAGAAGCTGGTAAAAACTTTCAATTTCTTCTTAGTGGTTGGCCTTAGTGGTTGATGCATAAATTTAAATAACAGTTATATTAACTTGTCTTTCAACCTGGAGGTGCTCATCTTCTGGCAGTATATCAGACAATGTTCCGCCACTATTCATAAGGTTTTCACTGGCTAATTCTTTTCAGAAGTAGACTTCCGGGTCGTTCTTCCTAGTCTGTCTTAGTCTGGAAACTCAGCTGAAACCTGTCCACTATGAGTGATCCTGCTCGTATCTGAATACCAGTGGCATAGCTTCCAGCATCAAAGCAACACGCAAGCCCTCACAGTACGACAAACTGACAGATACATGGAGGAGGAAGACCACCAGGAATTAGTCTCCAACAAATATAAAATCTTAAATTGGTTCCTTAGATGATGTTTTCTTAGGTAATATGAAATAATTTTAATCCTATCCTACACAAAATATAGTTAAGCAGGCATATCTCTGGATGGACTAGATGTGAATCTAATCTTAATCATAATAAAATCACAGACCAAAATAATAGATTTTTAAAGCATCTGCTTTTTTTGCTAACCCATGTCACTGATAGGTCTCTTAGCACAGAAATTGAGCTCAACGTTTTTATCAAGTTAGTGAGTATAAATATTAGATTAGATCAAAATTTAACATCCAACTGAAGTAAAGTATGTCACAGTCAACTTACACGTCTGAACTCCCTTCAGTTTATGCCGAAACAACAAATGAAAGCAAAATTCTTACCTTTCCTTCCTCGAGGTGAAGCAGGAGGACTTTATCCCCCGGCTTATAATCTTTGAGCAGCTCTGCTGACTTCCAGACTTCCTCGGGATCAGGTATCCAAACTCTGGCAAACTTGAAGACAAAATGGAAAAAAATTAAACTAGTAAATCAATGATTTTACAATGATATGTAAAACATACCATGAATTTATAATTAAACAATTTATGCCACAGAAGCTTGGTCAGTATGAAATTTAATTTTTATATTAGTAGAAGAAAAGTATTTTAGTCCCAGAAGCACCATCATGCCTAAATTATATAAAAAGTGTGCTCTGAAGAAATAGGTATAACTAAAGCTTGACTTTGCTTTATATAGTAAATGCTGCCAGAAAATGTCATTTTAGGCAAAAACATACACATTAAATCTATTTTTCCACTGAACATGGAATTTAAGAGACCTGTTGGCAAACATGATTTTGCAGCTCTGGTGTCATGGTTCTGCCAGTATCAGCAGCACAGTCATCTTTTTATAGCAAGGTTTACAATCTGAATTTTTTATTACGGATTTCATCCTGTATGCTACATAGCCTTAGTGAATTCTCAGCTATTCCTCAGGAGTTACTGTGAAGGGGAGAGGGGAGTAACCTGCAACTTTGAACCAGAGCTGTTTTACGTACTAGGCATCTGAAATTTTCCCTAAAGAAAAAGTTCCAATGCTAATAATATAAAAAAAATTTGAAAAAGCGTTGTTAGTATTCTGCCTTCATTATTTTTACAAAGATGAGTGAAAAATGGTACCTATGGCCAGCAATCAGCGTGACTCTTGTAACCTAGAAACCATGAAAGAGGCATGGTAATTATCAGAGGTTCCTAAAGCAGCAAATCTTTAGCCTCAACTGGATACTCTCTGGACTTAAGCCAGATGATTATGTGGTCAATTTTGAAGGAAAAGAACAAAATATATTAATATACATGAATACTTCAAACACTGCACCAAAAAGGTGTTTTATGAGGACACTTTCAGTGTGCACTAGACCTTAATGTCCATTTTCAGGAACAGATCGCATGACACTGGCCAGACCAAACCTGGCCTTGGGCCTGTACTTGTATTCTCATTTCACATGACCTCACCTCTAAGTTTCATTTTTAATAATGACCAGGATTCTAATTTGCTTGGAGCTTTCAGCTTAAGGAACATTTGGATTTGAGTATGTCACATATGGTGCCATTTCCTGATCAGCTGTGATAATGCAGTAGATGTTTTAAGCGCTGGGCATGGGAGGTGGGGCCAATATGGCGGAGTAGTCACACACTTCCGGTAGACCCTCTTACAACAAAGACCCGAAAAAACAAGTGATTCGATTATATATGGCAATCTGGGAGCCCTGAACATCAAAGGCAGAGTTGAGGAACCGGACTGAGTGGCAGGGGCAGGGAAAGACAGTTTGGAAGCAGCAAGGAGTTGCCGGACCTGAGCTGGTGAGAGTCTGAGCCCTTCAGGACTGATCAGCTCGAGGGTGAGCGGTGAGGCAGGCAAGCAGCCGTGCTCCGGAGGCATGTTTTCTGCACCGGGAGAGACCCAGCACCAGAGACTCTACACGGCCACCCAGAACCAATGAGAAGCAGCCCTCCACGAAAGATAAGTACTTGTGCACGGCTTACTACGTGGATCAAAAACACCCCCTCTTAGGGAGAAACCTCTCTCCCATTTACCTCCCCACTCCCTGCTCTGCACTGGGTCCCTGACTGGCTTCAGCAACTGCAGAGTCCCCTGGGCCAGAAGTAGGATCCGCACACGCCAGGAGCCATTCTCCCTGCCTTGGAGAGTGAACAAATCAACAAACAGGAAAAAATAAACTGTCAGCTCCCCTAAGCCAGGAAACTAGGGTAGACACGGCTCCTTTGCCTAGGCACAGCCATAAGGGATACACGGACTTTCAGTGCCCTTCCCCCTACATAGACTTGTGTGGGCCCATCTCAACAGCTTAGGCTCCCATTACTGCAGTACAACAGAGTATATACTGGAACTGGAACTTCAACTGTTTCAGCTGTGAAGTGGTAGGTTCTTGATATCTGACACTGCTGTGCCCATTAAGCAGGCTCTTCACCTACCCACATCAGGGGCCTGAGGACTGGTGGCTCCACCTACACCACCCAGCCACCTGCAAGAGGGGTCCATGAATAAGAGGTGCCCCCCAGTCCTTACAGCCAACAGCATTAGGTGCTCACAGTCTGGCTGCAAAACCCACCCACCTAAGCGCTCTAGGGAACAGGGACATGCCTTCCTCCTGGACACTCAGGGGCGGCTGTCAGCACCCTGCCTTGCTCAGAGTGTGTCACCCCGCTGCAGCCAGATGCCTGTGACTACACCAATCACCCGTGCCTGACTAGGACTGTAAGTGAGAGTCTACACCACACACTTAGTGGCTATCTACCTGGGCACCTGAGCTGAATCCATACACGAGGAGTGGGTGGACTCCGGAGCTCACATACCTAGTAACAGATCTAACCACCTGGTGACAGGACATTAGAGCTTCAAAGGTGCCAATAATCAAACGAGCTCATAGGAACAACCTATTTGGGCATATCAAAACAAAAACATGAAGCTAGGACACAGTAAGCAAACATAAAATGAATAAATATAATAACGTATTGATGGCTCAGAGAAAACAGTCAATATCAAATCACATAAAGAGGCAATCCATGATGGCTTCAGCAAGCTCCCAAAATAAAGAATCTAAAAACCTTCCGAACGAAAAAAATTTCTTGGAATTACTGGAGGCAGAATACAAAAGATTAAACAGACAGAACTCTTCAAGATATTAGGAAGGAAATTAAGCAATTAGGAAGGAAATTAAGCAAAATGAAGAACATGCAAGGAGGAAATTAAAAAGATTAGAGAAGAGCATAATGACAAATTTAACAGACTGCAAGAATCCATAGAGAGACAGCAATCAGAAATCCAGAAGATTAACAATAAAATGTCAGAATTAGACAACTTAATAGAAAGTCATAGGAGCATAATTGAGGCCATGGAAGTCAGAATTAGTGAGATTGAAGATAAAGCACTTGACACCAACTTATTTGAGGAAAAATCAGACGAAAGGATTAAAAAAAAAAGGAAGAAACCCTAGAAATTACGTGGGATTCTATCAAGAGGAATATCCTACGAGTGATTGGAGTATCAGAACGGGGGGGCTAACGGAAAATACAGAGAGAATTGTTGAAGATTTGTTGGGAGAAAACTTCCCTGATATGGCGAAAGATGACAAGGTATCTATCCAAGATGCTCATCGAACCCCACATAAGGTAGATCCCAAAAGAAAGTCACCAAGACATATTATAATCAAACTTGCCAAAACCAAAGATAAAGAGAGAATTTTAAGAGCGGCTAGGGATAGAAAAAAAGTCGCCTACAAAGGAGAGTCAATACGAATAAGCTTGGACTACTCAGCAGAAACCATGCAGGCAAGAAGGCAATGGGATAACATATATAAAGCCTTGAAGGAAAAAAACTGCCAGCCAAGAATTATATATCCAGCAAAACTGTCTCTCAAATATGATGGTGAAATTAGGGCATCTCCAGATAAACAGGAAGTTTAGGGAATTTGCAAAAACCAAACCAAAATTATAGGACATACTAAAGGGAGTCCTCCGGTTAGAAAATCAGTAACATCAGATAACAACCCAAGACTAGAACACAGGACAAAGCAACTAGATATCAACCCAGATAGGGAAGTCACAAAAGCAAATCAAAGCTAAAACACTGAAAATAGGGAAACAGATGTCAATATGTAAAAGATGACAACACTAAAACAAAAAAGAGGGACTTAAAAAACATAGACTAGATTTTTCATATGGAGAGGAAATCAAGGCAATATAAAGAAATAAAGGACTGGTATAAACTTGGAAAAATAGAGGTAAATATTAAAGTAACCACAAAGGAAACTAACAATCCTACAAGTCAAGACAAAAAACTATAAAAATGTAAAGACTCAGCAAACACAAAATCAACTACAATGAAAAAGATGAAAAGAAAATACATAAAGAAAAATGACTCGGCACAGAAAATTAAGTGGAACAAAGAAACTGTGAACAACACACAAAAAAGTCATCAAAATGACAGTATTAAACTCATACCTATCAATAATTACACTGAATGTAAATGGACTAAATGCACCAATAAAGAGACAGAGAGTGGCAGAATGGATTAAAAAACACGATCCATCTACATGTTGCCTACAAAAGACACACCTTAACAAACAAACTAAAACTCAAAGCATGGAAAAAAATATATCAAGCAAACAACACTCAAAAAGAGCAGGAGTGGCAATATTAATCTCTGACAAAATAGACTTTAAAGTAAAATCCACCACAAAGGATAAGGAAGGACACTATATAATGATTAAAGGGACAATACACCAAGACATAACCCTAATAAATATTGATGCACCCAACGACAGGGCTCCAAAATACATAAAACAAACTCTAACAGCACTGAAAAGGGAGAGAGACAGCTCCACTATAGTAGTAGGTAACTTCAACACACCACTTTCAGTGAAGGACAGAACATCCAGAAAGAAGCTCAACAAAGACACGGAAGAGCTAAATGCTACAATCAACCAACTTGATCTCACAGACATATACCGAACACTCCATGCAACAGTAGCCAAGTATACTTTCTTTTCCAACGCACATGGAACATTCTCCAGAATAGACCACATATTAGGCCCTAAAGCAAGCCTTAACAAAATCCAAAGCATCGAAATATTACAAACCATCTTTTCTGACCATAAAGCCATTAAAGTAGAAATCAACAACAGAAAAAGCAAAGAAAAAAAATCAAACACATGGAAACTGAACAACACCTTGCTCAAAAATTACTGGGTTATAGAAGAAATTAAGGATGGAATAAAGAAATTCATAGAATCAAACGAGAACGAAAACACATCCTACCAGAACCTTTGGGGCACAGCAAAAGCAGTGCTCAGAGGTCAGTTTACAGCAATAAATGTACACATCCCAAAAGAAGAAAGGGCCATAATCAAAACATTAACCCTACACCTGTAGAAAGAGAGCAGCTAAGCACTGGGCATGAAGAAGTTCTGGAGGGTACAAACATGTAACAAGGCCTTCCCAAGCAAAAGAGAAATGTATATGCTCTGGGGATAGATTCAAAATGGAAGAGAGCAGAAAGAAAGAGCAGATGAAGGAAAGCAGAGCGATCTGAGATTTAAGAGAATTTAAATTAAATGTATTTCCTGTAAGAAAAACATTTCAGCATGCCACTGTCCTGGATACTATGTTAACCTCTTTACTGACAAAGATTTTAAAGACTTCATATTGAGAAGGAGCTGTGGTATAGTCCAGTAATTTCCAAACTACTGGATTTCATGGCTGGTAAAATTAAAAAAAAAAAAAAGTTTGGGGACTGACATAGGGTTATCAATTTTTTGTTTTCCCAAGCAGGGAGATTATAAAACCAATAACTACTATCTAATATCTGCATCATTTTATAAAATAAAGGACACTGTAACACTAAAAGAGTAGGAAAATTTGCCATTACAGTAACATCCAAATCCCTTTACCATGGTGTACGAGGGCCTTCCTGATCTGTCTCTCTTCCTACATTCTTGCTCAGGCCACACAGGCCCTTAACTTCAGTGCTTCAGGAACACAAGCTTGTTCTGTCCCAGAGTCTCTGCATCTCCTCTTCCGTCTGCCTGCAATGTGCTTTTCCCAGATCTTCCTACACCTGCCTCCTTCACATTAGATTTTAGTTACAATATAACCTCTTCAGAGAAGCCCATATACCACCAGCCCTTCTCTATTTTATTTTCTTCAGAGCTCTTATTACTATCTGAAATTACTTATTATTATGTTATTGCTTGTTTACTTACTTATCATCTCTCTTTCCTCATTAGAATATAAGCTCCTGGTCTGTCTTGTTCACCACTATGTCCAATGCCTAGAACAGTACCTGGCACATAGTTGGCACATGGTATTTGCTAAAAGAATCTCAGAATAAAAGGTATTCCCTTAAATTGAATAAAAGTACTGTGGTGAAAAATGCATGCATTGCTTTACTTTTCTCTTATTATCACGACTCATGAAAGGTTTTTGTCTGAAACATTCACAGGGGAAAGAGTGCTGCACTAGGTTATGGGCTCTAATCCAGGGCTACCACAATGGCTTCCGTCTTCATTTCAGGTGTCTGTAAAATGGGGATGACAGCAATATTCATCTAGTCAACCTCAAGACGTTATGTACGTAGAGACATCATGGACAGCATAAAACGATACGTAAGTACAAGGTGGGATTGTTACCGAGTGTTTTTTCTATAAGAAGTGGTTCCCAGTTTCATACATCAAATATGTTACTGAAATTTGTTTAAAACTTTTTCCCCAAGCATACAGTCCATAAAGTGAATAATACCCGTATACACTACTCAAATCTTACTCATTCAAGAAACACTTCTATTTACCAGTTGTTCTCACTCTGAAGCTCACTTTTAAAAGCCAGTATTTTTGTAACTTTCTCTGGAAGGATTTACAGCCCTGGCTGATGACAACACAAGAAGCAAAATGGGTCCAAGTGAGTCTGTGAGAAGCACAACTGACCTGCGCCTCAACAGGAGGAGGCTTTAAACTAAATCTAGAAGGAAGCTCCTTTGTGTTGTGTCAGTAGCAAACTCCATTTCAAATTTCCACAAGTATTTTGGAAACAGCAAATGAGTAGGTACTTTGCCAGAGGCTAGATTTCCAAGAGCGAAGTGTTAACAGCACTTACAGATTACTGGAGGGAGGCTAAGGCCCTCATGCTCACCAGAGGTAAGATACTTAAATGTCATCCTCATAACCAACTTTCCTTATACCTTACCTCTATCTCTTGGGAAAGTATCCAAGGAAAAATAGGTCAGAAACCACTCTATTATTACCACTGTCTCTTTGTGGTTTTTTCCATCTTAACCTATGAGATCAGTGCCTTTGCAGGAATAACCATACCCAAACTGGGTCAATCTAGGGGTATATACCTTAGGTGCTGAATCTGAGGGGAATCTCAACCCGACAATGCCCTTTCCTATTGCCTCTGTCACTTCCAATCCTACCTTCCACTCTTCCCCCGGGCCCTAATGCAAATACACAGGCAGCCCTGGGGAATAGGATTAAACTTGTCCAGTCATATCCAGTGTGAAGACTGTGGGAAGAAGGCACAACGAAAAGGCCACAAGATCACATGAGAAACCTGGCAATGGGAGACAGCAGGGTCAGGAAGGAATCAGAAAACATGTCTGCTCTGCTCAGGAAGATGATGGAGGCCAGATGGAAGAGGAGAGGTGGACACGCGCCCTTAAAATCTGCTCAGGGGCTTCAGAGTGAAATAGAAGCAGTTAGCAAAATATACCCTAGCCACAGTGAATCAGACTGGACATAGCCTCCAGCAGGGAAAGGAAGGAACCAATGCCTTGTAACTCAGCTCTATCATAATTAGCTAATAAAGGCACATGCTTTCCTGCAGTGGAGCCCTGGTGGCACAGTGGTTAAGAGCTCAGGTTGTCATCTAAAAGGTCGGCAGTTCGAATCCACCAGCCGCTCCTTGGGAACGCTATGGGGCAGTTGTACTCTACCCGACAGGGTGGCTATGAGTCGGAATCGACTTGACAGCAACAGGGTTTGTTTTACGGGTTTTCCTGCAGTGCTCCCATTTTCTCCTTTCCACTCACACTACTCTAGTCTTAGTCCCTTGTTATCTTGTCAGAGTTCCTCAAGTATATAGCTTGTTCTACCTCAGACTTCATTTCAGTTATTTATGGCTCTATCTAAGGAGTCCTGGTGGTGCAAGGGTTAAGCACGCGGCTGTTGACCAAAAGGTTGGCAGTTTGAACCCCCCAGCAGCTGTGCGGTAGAAAGACCCGGCAATTCGCTTCCGTAAAGATTATAGCCTAGAAAAACCGTATGGGGCAGTTTTACTCTGTCACACGGGGTTGCTATGAGTCAGAATCAACTCGATGGCACACAACAACAACACGGCTCTATCTACTTCCCCCACTAGACCATACACTCCATAAGCCATCTCTGAAGCCCCACTAAGGTCGGCCATGTTCCTTGCCCACAGTACATATGTGTTGATTTTATTTAAGACAGAGGTAGGTCAAGGGAAGCAAAAGAGATGGGAGAATCTGGATGAGAGGTGGTAAAGACTAACTTCACTGGCCTAGCTGAGGATGTTCCCGGGAGCCACACCAGTGCTTAGGGACACCAATCAGGGCTGAGATCAGGTATGAGTCAGAGACTTGGAGAAGAGAGATTCATGAAGTAACAGGCAAAGGAATAGTAAATATTAATGTAGGAACCGGTAGGAGAAGGAAAAAGAAAGATTTCAGAGCTGAGGATACTGTGATTAAAGAAAAAAAACTGTAGGATATGAAGAAAGGAGAAAAAAGCTCAAACTAGATCCAATTAAAAATGTAAACACACATCGAAGACCTGTGACAATTCAAAGGAACCACCTAATTAGAAATGAGAATAAGAACAAAATAGAGATTGGCTAAATTTTGTGGCAACAGTTAAAACCTGATAAAATAATGCTAGCACAGATTTAAGTTGCATAATAGCTTGCATGGAAAATAAAAACCATCTGTCCTTCCACAATACAATTTACTGAAGTCTGCTTGGCAGTGATGAGGCAATTCGGACAGAGGCTAACGGAAGAGCACTGGGAAGGTGGGTCTGGGGGACATGCTTGCTCTGGTACTTGCCAAGAGAGGCACCAACCCGTGCTGGCTTGGCCCAATCACAGCCCATGTAGCAGCTTGGCGATTACAGCTCTCTCTACATGCTTAAGGAGGCAGCAGTCACATTCTTTTTGTATCTTACCACACTGACAGCACTCAAGAGGCCCTCCAATAATGCAGATGACTCACTGGAGGTTTCGCTAACTTGTATTTTGTCAGTCAAGGTAACCCTGAGCTGTAGGCACCACAAGCACTTGTTTCTGATGCCTTAGACACTCTGGAACAAGACTGACCAGCCTCCAAATCCCAAAAAGTCTGACTCATGTGATTCTCTCTCCTCCTTCCAAACCCCCAACCACACTGTCTGCATTTCATATGGTATGTGCACACATCTTCCCTACATGCCATCTTAAGTCACAAGCAGCTCAGCCACATGGAACGGCTTGGTGCATTTTTTGATATCCCATTGTGAATGTTTGCAAAAATAAATGCTTCATGTGACAACTTAAACAAGCCTATTATAAAAACCATGTATTCTGGGCTATGAACTGAAGAAGAGAAATTCTAAATTGTCATCAATATCCACCCTCCCCCGAACCCTGACGTTAACATTGATACTCCATCTGGTTGCTAAGTAATTCATATAACCCTTATGGAACTTTTTGGTGAAAGAAATTTAGGAACTACTACTCTAAAAGCACATAATGGGCTTTTCAGAGTAAAGGCAACAAAATTTTTTTTTGACATTTTATTTTACTATTATTTTTATTGTTGTAATTAAATGAAGTTTACATTTCAAGTTAGTCTCCCATACAAAACTTTTTACATACATTGTTATGAGACCCTAATTGCTCACCCCACTCTGCGACAGCACACTCCTCCTTTCCACCGATTCTCCATGACCATTCAACCAGCTCCTAACTCACTCTGCTTTCCCATCTCACCCCTGGCCAGAAGCTACCCTTTGGTCTCTTGTATCTACTTGACTAAGAGGCACGATCTTCATGAGTATCACTTTATGTCCCACAGTCCAGTCCAATCCCTGTCTAAAGAGTTGGCCTTGGAAACTGTTTTAGTTCTGGGCTGACAGAGAGTCCAGGGGCCATGCTTTCCAGGGCTCCTCCAGTCTCAGCCAGACCATTAAGTCTGGTCTTCTTACTAGAATTTGAGTTCTGCACCTCATCCTTCTACTGCTCCATCAGGGAACCTCTGTTGTGTTCCCTGTCAGGACGGTCACTGGTGGTAGCCAGGCACCATCTACTTCTTCTGGTCTCAGGCTGATGAAGTCTTTGGTTTATGTGGCCCATTCTGTCTCTTGGGCTAACACTTTCCTTGTGTCTTTGGTGTTCTTCGTTCTCCTCTACTCCAAGTGGTTGGGATCAATTGATGCATCTTAGATGGCCGCTTGCAAGCTTTTAAGACCCCAGATGCCACTCACCAAAGTAGGATGCAGAACATTTTCTTAATAAGCTTTGTTATGCCAATTGACCTAGATGTCCCCTGAAAGCATGGTCCACAGACACCCCATCCCTGCTACTCTGTCTCTCAAAGTATTTGATTATATTCAGGAAACTTCTTAGCTTTGGTTTAGTCCAGTTGTGCTGACTTCCCCTGTAGTGTGTGCTGTCATTCCCTTCACCTAAGATGATTCTTATCCACTATCTAGGTAGTGAATAACCCTCACCCTCCCTCCCCACCCCCATAACCATCAAAGAATGCTTTCTTCTGTGTTTAAACCTTTTCTTGAGTTCTTATAATAGTGGTCTTACACAGAAACAAAAATTTTTAAAGGAACTAGGAAACCTAGAAAGTTTTCACTTGTAGTATTGAACATTTTATTTTTAAAATTTATTATTAAATATGCCATACATATAAGAGAATATATATACACACATGTATGCACATAATAAATATTTGTTGAATGAAAGAATGATATAATGAACTCCCGCATACTTACCACGTAGTTCTGGAAATAAAACACAACTATACTGGTGGATATACTGCAATGGAATACATTCTTAAGATTTTCATTCCCCTACCCTCACCCCATTTTCACTACTATTCTCCAATTACAGCAAACTATGGGTTTGCTGTACTCTATAAACACACCACACTGCCCCACACTTTCATGGCTTTGCTTTAGCTATTTCCTCTCTCTGGAACACCATGCCTCTCATTTTTCAGGAGCAGACTCCTATTTTTCCTTCACATTTGTGTTAAAGGGTCAGCTTCATTAAGACTTCTCGTCATCATTTGGCACTCCATTGTCAATGCCCCCATTACCTCAGTCAATCCTCTGTGAGAATCCTTATCCCACTAAATTATGACTTTGTGTATCTACATCCATCTGGAGACTGTGAGCTCCTTGAAGGAAAAGCTGTCTTCTTCTTTGTCTCTTCGGTACTTAATACAGGGCCTGCCCGTAACAGTTCCTCAATAAACTTTTGTTATATGACTGTTCTTGGCCTCAAACATTTTACTCCAGGAGGGTGGATAATGAATTGTTAGTCTTGCCAAACTACGGTTTGATAAGAGACTCTCAGAATCTTCTGAAAAGCTCTACATTTCCACACACACCAAAAAATTCAGGTGGCATTAGATGAGTCAAGTAGGAAATCCAGGTGTCACAGAAGGAAGAAGGATCAGGACTGTAGAAAGTGGAGAAGCAGTGAAACATTAGCCTCCTCCCATTCCATACACACCCAAACCCATACTTCCAGATAACTAATAATTAATGTGTTTAGAGTAGGAGCTACCCTGCATCTCCAAACCACAGATTCAGCTCCATGCACCCTCAACTCCCAACACTACCACAAATTCCTCACTTAGAAGGCAAAGTACTGTAACCACCACCTCCACTAGGCATGTCCTGGAGCAGCAAAGTGGGGAGTAGATGGATAGAAGGGTAAGCCAGACGGCCTAGAACAGGGTACGGGGTCACACTAACATAGATGAAAAGCGAAAAGAAAGAAGTGGAGGCACTGACACATGCATTCTGGGTAGGGATTGACGTGAAGAGCACAGTGTCCCATGCACCCCCACAGCTTTACAGCAATGCTGCTGATGAGCTAAACAAGCAACCCGCTCCTCATGGGACTTACCAACACAGTAAGAATGAGTGCTGAATTTACTGGCACCTTCTGTGTGCCTGTAGTAATTTGCATGTATAATTTCACTTAATCATCCCAATAATCCTCTTATTAACCCATTTCAAAAGATAGCGAGGCCTAGACGGTAAAAATCGTGGAGCCATGGTTCAAGTTGATGTCTATTCTAAAAGCCACACACTCTTTCCACTCCATCATGCTTTACCCCTTTAAATACAGTAGACTTCATTATGAAGAAACTACCCCCCACCACACACACACCCCAAAATTTTTCCTCTTGGTATCACATGGAAACAACTAGTGAACTGGTCCATGTCATCAGGTGAGACTTAGAATATCTCCTGTAAGACAATGTGCCACAGTCACACCCATCAGTCTGGCATCCCACCTGCAGTATTCAAATCGGCTCCAACCACACAATAAGGCTCTGCCAAAAATGAGTTGAAAGAATAACAGCTAAAACCAATCTGAGGATTCCAAGGGCTAAAATTTTAATAAATTAATAATTCCAGGTTCATGAACTTCTAAAAATGAACAAAATGACAGGGTTGATTTATGATTTTTAATTTTTTATAACTCTTAAAGTTACCTTGCTTGTACTATGAAATGTGCATAGTTCAAAGGTAAATCAAGTTCTAGGCAGCTTCTAGCAGGCACTGAAATCATTTTAAATTTATGAAGAAAACATGAACTTGAAAATTAACAACTATGTTTTATCACCTTCAAGTAGCAAAAAACAAATAATTCTATTTTTCCAAAATTTTATGTGAGATTGCAAAGCTTTGGAATGAATATTTTTAGATACTGCAGCTCTTTAATATTCCTGTAAAGATTTTTGGAACTAGGTCTCATTTTATACGAATAGTTTTAATATGCACATCAAGAAAAATGACTATTTCTGTCTACAATTAGCTGGTGATATTTGAGGATAAACTACAAAATTCTAAATAAGTAAAATAATCAAAGGTAAAATAGAATCACCAAAAAAGAAAGGAACTGTGTTACTGATCATCTTTGTTGCAAGGCTTTGTTCGATTAGGATGAAGAAAACTCCTAAGTTTCCTTTACTTAATTCTTAACAATAGGTTTTATAACTGTTATTATTAAAGAAGTCCTTCATTCAACAAAACAGTCTAAGAGAGGTTGAATAACTTGCCCCAAAGTCACTCAGCTAATAAATGGCAGAGGCAAGATTCAAACCAAGGCCAGTCTCTGACTTTCAAAATGTTTTAGGATGTACAAGAAAGAGTAAGACAAGCACAATTCCAGTGAATCACTTTCTTTAGATTGTGACCAAAGTTGCCCAATTAAGCAAAACAACTCACATTTTCAATACTTGCTCTCAACTTAGAGAAAAATATAAAAAGGGATTCATGTTAAATATGTATCAGAAAAAAAAAACCAAACTCGTTGCCCTCGAGTTGATCTCGACTCACAGGCCTCTCTGTTTATAGATGTCTTCTCCCCACAGAGAGTATCTGTCACACTGATAAGTGATTTAGTGTGAAGTAAATCATGCGAAATAAGTTATGGGAATTTTTTTTATCTTAAATAAAATGTTTCAACATACTAAAATTTGAAGGAATCAGAGAATTAAGCATCAAACAACATATACATTTTATGAGACAACATAGATAAGCTGCCAGTTATGGACTGAATTGTGTCCCCGAAAAATATATGGCAACCTGGCTAGGGCGTGATTCTCAGTATTATATAATTATTTTCCACTGCGTGATCTAATGTAATTATCTTCCATTTTGTGATCTGATGTAATTATCCTGTGTGCTGTAAATCCTAACCTCTATGATGTTAATGAGGTAGGATACACTATAGAGGATTAGGCTGTGTCTTGAATCAATTTCTTTTGAGTTATAAAAAAGATTAAACAAGCAAGCAGAGATCAGAGGACCTCCTACAACCGAGAAAGAAAAGCTGGGAGTGAAGCATGCCCTTTGAACCCAGGGTCCCTGCGCTAAGAACCTACTAGACCCAGGGGAAGACTGATGCCAAGGCACATACAGATTTCCAATGAATGCCAGGATCACCAATGTTGAAAGGAGACAAGGACCTTCCCCCAGAGCCAACAGAGAAAGAAAGCCTTTGCCTAGAGCTGGCACCCTGAATTCTGACTTCTAGCCTCCTAAACTGTGAGAGAATAAACTTCTGTTTCTTAAAGCCATCCACTTCTGGTATTGCTGTTATAGCGGCACTAGATAACTAGGACAGTGGCCAAAATAGTGGCTGGCAAAAAAAGGCAGGCTTGCTTGAAACCTATAAAAAGCTAGTACCGGGTTCCGGCAAGATGGCGCTCTAGGGAGAAGCACCACGCCATCCCTCCACAGCAAAGATCCGAAAAACTAAGCCAAACAGAGAATGCAACAATCCTGAAACCCTAGAACATCAAATGAAGAGATAAAGAACTCAGTCGAGCACCAAATGGAGTGAGAATACTGAAAGAGAACGGAGAGCGAGGAGAGATTCATGCAGAGGTCCCCTATCAGCTAACACAGCGCGGATCCACCATCTTGGACTCCTATCGGAGACCAGCGAATGGGGTTACGAGAAAGCAGCCTCACGGAGCATCCAGTGGGAGACAAAACAGCCGGTAATCTGCAGTGTGCACTTTCCCACCCCTCACCCCTCTTCGCCCCGGCTCGGGCTCCTCTGCTTCCCACGGCCACAGTCTCTTGACTGGGAAGCGCCGGCTGCTTGGATTTCACACACCCAAGCAGGTGGCTCTCTGGGTGCCATTTGTTGGCTGCTAGTGTTGGGTTTTTTTTTCTGCTTCTTTTGATTTCTCACTTGCCTCTCGCCGCCTCCCCCTCCTTTTGCTAGAGTGCCTGGCTCCGAGCGCCATCTTTGCTTCTTCCTGCGGGGCTGCAGGGCTCCATTCGATTGTGCAGCTGCTTCCTGGTCTGGGCTGCCGCACTGGTGGGATCCCGGGGCTTTTGTTCGTTTGTTCCTCTGCTTCCCGCGGCCACGGTCTCTTGAGCGGGAGGCGCCGGCTGGTTGGATTCCACACACCCAAGTGGGCAACTCTCTGGGTGCCATTTGTTGGCTGCTAGTGTTGCTTTTTTTTTCTGCTTCTTTTGATTTCTCACTTGCCTCTCACCACCTCCCCCTCCTTTCACTCAAGTGCCTGGCTCCGTGTGCCACCTTTGCTTCTTCCTGAGGGGCTCCAGAGCGCAGCCAATTTGTGATATACGCTTTCCCACTCTCCACCCTTCTTCACCCACACTCGGCCTCCTCTGCTTCCCACAGACACAGTCTCTTGTCCAGAAACACCAGCCCACACTGGCTGGCTCTCTGAGTGCCATTTGTTGGCTGCTGGTGTTGCTTTTTTTTTTTTCTGCTTCTTTGGGTTGTTGCTTGCCTCTCGCCGCCTCCCCCTCCTTTTGCTCGAGTGCCTGGCTCCGTGCACCATCTTTGCTTTTTCCTGAGGGGCTGCGGAGCTCCATTCGAGTGTGGAGCTGCTTCCCGGTCTGGGCTAC
>NW_004443988.1:15110008-15141352 GCF_000243295.1 Trichechus manatus latirostris
AATGTCATAAAACAACATGCGTACTACTGTTTCATGAGAAACTATTTGTTCTGTAAGCCTTCACCTGAAGTACAATAAAATAAAATAAAAAATAAAAAAAAAGCTAGCACCTGTATTTTGTTCCTTTCTATTTGTAGCAGGTGGCTCCCTTTGTGTTGCTTCCTAGCTTTGGGGACAGACACTTTTGGACTGAGATCATGGGCTGGCACTTGCTAGCTGGTGCTGACTTAGGGACAAAATACACGCATATCTCGTTTTACTGCACTTGACTTTATTCTGCTTCGCAAATATTGCATTTTTTACAAATTGAAGGTTTGTGGCAACCCTGCATCAACCAGTCTATTGGCATCATTTTTCCAAAAGCATGTGCTCATTTCATGTCTCTGTGTCCCATTTTGGTAATTCTCGCAATATTTCAAACTTTTACATTATTATTATATCTGTTATGGTGATCTGTGATCAGTGATCTTTGATGTTACTATTATAATTGTTGTGGGGCACCATGAACTGCTCCCGTATAAGATGGAAAACTTAATCGATAAATGTAGTGTGTATTCTGACTGATCCACCAATTGGCCCTTCCATCGTCTCTCTCCGTCTCCTCAGGCCTCCCTATTCCTTGAGACGACAATACTGAAATTAGGCCAATTAATAACCCTACAATGGCCTCTAAGCATTCAAGTGAAAAGAAGATCGCACATCTCTCACTTTAAATCAAAAACTAGAAATGATTAAGCTTAGTGAGGAAAGCATGTTGAAAGCCAAGACAGGCCGAAAACTAGGCCTCTTGTGCCAGTTAGCCAAGTTGTGAATCCAAAGGAAAAGTTCTCGAAGGAAATTAATAGTGCTACTCCAGGGAACACACAAATGATAACAAAGTGAAACAGCCTTATTGCTGATATGAGCAAAGTTTTAGTGGTCTGGATAGAAGATCAAACCAGCCACAACATACCCTTAAGCCAAAGCCTAAATCAGAGCAAGGCCCTAACACTCTTCAATTCTATGAAGGCTGAGAGGTGAGGATGCTGCAGAAGAAAAACCTGAAGCTAGCAGAGGTTGGTTCATCAGGTTTAAGGAAAGAAGCTGTCTCCATAACATAAAAGTACAAGATGTAGTAGCAAGTACTGATGTAGAAGCTGCAGCAAGTTATTCAGAAGCCCTAGCTAAGATAACTGATGAGGTGGCTATACTAAACAACAGATTTTCAATGTAGACAAAACAGTCTCATATTGGAAAAAGATGCCATCTAGAACTTTCGTAGCTAGAGAGGAGAAGTCAATGCCCGACTTCAAAGCTTCAAAGACAGGCTAACTCTCTTATTAGGGGCTAATGCAGCTGGTGACTTTAAGTTGAAGCCAATGCTCATTTACCATTCCGAAAATTCTAGGGTCCTTAAAAATTATGTTAAATCTACTCTGCTTGTGCTCTATAAATGGAACATCACAGCCTGGATGACAGCACACCTGCTTACATGTTTTACTGATTATTTTAAGCTCACTGTTGAGACGTGTTGCTCAGAAAAAAAGTTTCCTTTCAAAATACTACTGCTCATTGACAATACACATGGTCATCTAAGTGCTCTAACGGAGATGTACAAGGAGATTACTGTAGTTTGCATGCCTGGTAAGACAACATCCATTCTGCAGCCCATGGATCAAGGAGTAATTTCGATTTTCAAGTCTTCTTTTGTAAGAATACATTTTGTAAGGCTATAGCTGCCATAGATAGTGATTCTTCTGATGGATCTAGGCAAAGTAAATTGAAAACCTGGAAAGGATTCACCATTCCAGATGACACTAAGAACATTCATGATTCATGGGAGGAGGTCAAAATACCAACATTAACAGGAGTTTGGAAGAAGTTGATTACAACCCTCATGGATGACTTTGAGGAGTTCAAGACTTGCACTTGACCCTCTAACAACTTCAAACAGCAGCTGGTTCCTCCACATCTACCATGCTGTTTCTCTTTTACTCATATTGTTCCCAAGCATGACAAACCTTTTTCCCGTCCTCATCACCCATTTAATGCCTACGTGTCCTTTAAGGGCCAACGTTTGACCAGCATTTGAACCAGCTGACTTCAGACAACATACCTGAACTCTTTCCCTGGCTTTTAAGATACCCTATTCTTGTTGTTTTCCTCCTACCTCTCAAATCAATTCTTCTCAGTTTCTGTGCCAGCTCTGTCTTCTCGACCCAACCTCTAAATGTTGGATTGCCCAGAGCTCTGAGCTCAGTCCCTTCTCTCTTCTAATGTGGTGTTAAGAGTTCAGACTTTAGGACCAGACTCTCTGGGTTCTGTTGTTTACTAGCTCTGTGGCTTGCCTGTGCCTCAGTTTCTTCATCTACACTGAGGGTAATAATAATGCCTACCATATAGAGGTATAATTAGGGTTATATTAATTAATGCATTTCAAAAATAAATTAATAAATTATTATTAATAATAAGTACATGTAAAGCACTCAAAACTGGCACATAGAAGGTAATAGACAAGTGTTAGCTATCACTATTAATATTATTATGACATTACTTATCACTATTATTTTTACATTTATATTGTATCCTACCCACTCTCTTGACTTTACGTATCAATTTTCCCCAAATTTCTATCACTAGCGCAGACCTTTCTACTGAACTCCAGACTCATGGGCCCACACAACCCCTAAAATCTCTATATAGATGTCTCAAAGGCACCTTAAATTTAACAAGCACACAACAGAATGCTTCTTCTATCTCCCTTCAAATCTATCCCTCATGCAGTTCCTTCATCTCAATGACAGCCAGGCACCTCCACTCAGCTAGTTAGTTGCTCTTGGGGGAAACCTGATCCTTTACACCACCCTCTCCTTCACCCCTATATCAAATCCATCCCTAAGTCCTACCTCTAATACACAGCTAGATCAATTCACCTCTTTCCATCTCCACAGCACCATTCAAATCCTAGTACCATCATCTCTCATCCTAATGCTGGAAATAGCTTTCAACTGAGCTTTCCCTCCCCCATTTTCTATACAGCAGCCAGAGTGATCTTTCTGAAATGAAAAAAAGTCTGATGGTGTCTCACACTTGCTTAAAACCCTGTGAAAACCTGTGATAAAACAGAGAATCTTTATATAGCCCCCTAGAGCCTTGAGTTATTTGGCACCTGCCTCCTTCTCCAGTCTCATCTCACAACATTCCCCACTACTCCAACTACTTACCCCTCTCTCCGCCCACCAAGGCTCATTTGCACTGGTTTTCGTTTAATTGCTTAAGCAAGCCATGATACTTCAAACCTCAAAACCTTCCTGCCTGTTTTCTCTTTGTCTGGAACCCCAGCTTCATTCGCTGCCTGACTGATTCCTGCTTATCTTTCAAGTTTCAACCTGAATATCTGTTACTTAGAAAGACATTCCCTAACCTCTTTATCTAAATTAAGTCCTTTCCCCCAATATGCTTTCTCACAGAAGCTAGTACTTCTTCTTAAAAGGTAAAGACCACCTGGACAGGGACTGTGTCTGCTTTGCTCAAAAGTGATGCCCAGAGATCAACATAGTGCCTGATCTATAACAGGTACTCAGTAATAAACAAATGTCCTAGATCTTCAAATCTAAGGCACCATCAATGATAAGATGCATTCTTGATGTGGAGGGAAAAAAAACTGCATGTCAGAATTGAGTGACTATAGCAGATCATTACGGTACACGTTGTTCGTAGCCTTATTTCTGACTCTATTTTATGTCTTCAGGTTTTTTCCCCTTTCTCTTCTATTCTATAAACTTCTGTTTAAAAGTTAACGTATAGTCTTTCTTGAACAAAATAAGAGTTTTAAAAATAAAACAACACATTTTTTAAAAATTAGGTTTCAAAGGAGCTCTGGTGGCACAATGGTTAAGCGCTCGGCTGCTAACCAAACGGTCAGCAGTTGAACCCACCAGAAGCTCTGCAGGAGAAAAGATCTGGCAATCTGCATCTGTTAAGATTTCAGCCTAAAAAAACCCTATGGAGCAGTTCTGCTCTGTTCTATGGGGTCATTATGAGTAGGAATCAACTTGACAGCACACAATAACATACCTGATAAAGGACTTGTATTCAGAATACATAATTCTTAAAAGTAAAAGAAAAACTAAGTTCCTGTGTCATGATCTTCAGAAAGCCTTCCTTGGCCACCAAGGTAAGGTAGGGCCCTGTTTGGTGCTTCCATAATATCTGTTTTTTGTCTCTATCTATGTGCTTGCTGCACTCTACTGTTATTATCTTTCCAGAGGTCTGTCTCCCTAACTGGACTGTGACTTCCTTGAGGACAAGATCTGTCATTTATCCATCGCAGCACCTCCATATCTGGCCCAGCATTTAATAGATGTTCAAGAGATGTCTGTGGGGTGAATAAACTGGTGAATGGACGAGTCCCTAGGAGTCACAGAGCTTCCACGAACTTGAAATGTGAAGGAATGTTGCGGTAAAACAGAAAGTCAGCCATGGCAGGAGCCACAGAAGAGAAGTGAAAATAATTTAACTAGCTACTAACTGCAAGTATGAGTGAAAAACAGTAACCCAGTCACTCATGCATAAAAATGTAAGGCTAGCTTGCCAAAATGAAACAGCATTTTTCAATAGAAGGTTGCTTTGAAGATGATAAGCAGAACATGCGGGAACATGAAGGGCCTCTTAGTAAAACATTCATATCTTATGGGCTGTCTATCTGTCTGCTTGGGTAGCCTTTTGATCAGCAGAATACTCATAAAACTGTTTAAGTAAAACCCACAATTTCTACTTTGCAGTATTAATATTTCTAAAGGCATATACAACAGGTTAGGCTAGTAAGGCTACAGTGATCATCTGATATATTGAAGGCACAACTAGATGCATGCTGAGTACCAAGGCGGCAGGTGCCCCGAGACTCACCCTAAAGGAAGAGGAGAACCGCAGAAGATGTGGTGTTGGATTCAAGCCAGCCAACAGTCACGCTTGCACCTTGATCATAGTGAGACAATACTAAAGAGTCACGAAGTGAGAACAAATTAGATAAGAGGCTGTGAAACTCTGATTTAGCAGTCTCCAAACTCTGAAGAGACAGAGAGTACACTCTGCTTCCCTCAACATGACAGCCCTAGGTGCTAAGGATACCATGACACTGAGATCATCTGAATGAGTGGTCTCAGTAGGACTGAGAGGAACTGACAGAACAGTGCAGATCCTAACAGAAAGATCAAAATTGATTGGTGGTCCATTTTATGTTGTAAAAATCTCATAGCTCATGAAATAATTCCTGATTGAGAGTATATGCTGAGAGAGTATTGTAAAAGAGGAAAGTAGTACAAGCAGTCAGGAAGAACTTGTGCCTCAGCCTTTCCACCGAGGTCAAGCCAGTGTCTTGACAGTGCCTTGACCATCCCTCTCACAAATCAAAATGGATTCCCCTGGAAATAACTATTTCATTCTGTCTGTGATGACTGAGGAAGGGTATTACTACCCTCTACCCCTCTATGATGGCTTCACACTTAAAAAAAATATCATCCTTAAGTTTATGTATTTTTTTATTTACATAAAATTTTAAATATTGCAAAAATAACATACTAAAATCACTTACTTTTTTATTTAAAAAGTTCATATAGTTTCCCCTACCCATTTTTTCCTAATTTTCTTAGTGATTTAAGCTTCTATTACAGACATTTTCATCATTATTTTAATGTCTTTCATATAAAAGAGGTTCTCTGTTTTGCTAACCTACTCTATGGCCTTCATAAAAGTTACTCTAAATTTATTTTCTTTTCAATCTGTATCTGGGATAATCGACTCCTTCTATTTACTACACACTGTGGAGCCCTGGTGGCGGAGCGGTTAAGAGCTTGGCTGCTAACCAAAAGGCTGGCAGTTCAAATCCACCAGCTGCTCCTTGAAAACCCTATGGGGCAGTTCTACCCTGTCCTATAGGGTCGCTATGGGCCAGAATCGACTTGACGGCAGCAGGTTTGGTTTTTTTGGTAGTGTGTAAAGATTAAGGAGCCCCAGTGGAGCAGTGGTTAAAAGCACTTGACTGCTAACCAAAAGGCCTGAGGTTTGAATCCACCAGCCACTCCACGGGAGAAAGATGTGGCAATCTGCTTCTGTGAAGATTACAACTTTGGAAATCCTATGGGGCAGTTCTACTCTCTCTATAGGGTCTTTATGAATCAGAATCAACGGCAACAGGTTTTGTTTGGTTTGGTTTGGTTTTGGGGTAAAGAGTACTTCCTTTTATTTTACCTGTAACTACTCCTTTGAAACTTCAAAAGATGCCCTTCAGTTCTTACATATATAGTGAATAGGTCCACGTCGCTCTCACATGCTTCACAGCTTTCTCATCGTCTACCAGATAAAAAAAGTTCACTTTCTCTTTCCAGGTTGAAGAGTCCCAATTTTTTGGAATAATGTCTTACATCCTCTTATTAATTCTAGCTTATTTTTAATCTCTCTACATCTCAATTTTCTTACAAAATTAAGCAATGAGACAACATAGAATATATAGTCAAGGTTACTGAAGTCAGTCAGAGCCAGTGGCTTCCATACTTTCCAGCTGTATGACCTTAAGCAAATTACCCAACTACTTTTGCTTCAGTATCCTCATCCATAAAATCTGTTAAAAATAATACTTACCTCAGAAGGTTGTTAAACAAATAAATGAGATCAAGTTCAAAGACTATTACAATATATTGTACCTACCACCTCCCTCCCCCCACCCAACTCCTGGCTTTAAACCTCACTGTGTTTAATCTGAATTCCCTTACTATATTCTATACTGCACTGTCTGATTTGGTCTGTACCCACAGGTTCATATCCCTTCAGTGAGGTTTTCTCCCTTCCCTGAGCTCTACCTGTGCCAGGCTTCTATTGCTACTAGAACACAGAGTGGCTATGCCCTCTGCCTAGAACAGCCTGCACTCACCCCTCTGTTCTTCTTCTGACCAGTTCCTTCACGCTGCAGGTCTCAGTTTAGACGTCTCCTTTTCAGGAAAGTCCTTCCTGGACGCCCCCTAGATTGGTCTGTTTACTTGGGATTATCAGTCTGCCCAAATTTGCATATAAACCCTGTGAGGGCAGAAACCAACACTAATTTCAGAGTCTAGAACAATGCCTGGTAGGTAGTGGCTGCTCAATAAATATGTGTGCAATAAAAGTGTTTAGCATAGTGTTTAGCTGCCTGGAAAAGTAGGTTAGGACCAGGATGTGAAGGACCTCACATGTTCTGTTTGGGAGTTTGGTCTTTATACTGGAAAAGACAGGGATTCATTAAAAGCTTTTAAGCAGGGTAATGAATGACCAGATATTTCCAATAGCCTAGTTCTAATCTAAGGAGCCCTGGTGGCGCAGTGGTTGTACTTGGTTGCTAACCGAAAGGTCCAGGATTCGAACCCACCAGCCACACCTCAGAAGAAAGATGTGGTAGTCTGCTTCTGTAAAGGTTACAGCCTTGGAAACACTATGGAACAGTTCTACTCTGTCCTATAGGGTTGCCATGAGTCGGAATCTGCTGTCCTTTAATCCCAGTCAAAAGCACATCTTGTACAACTCCTGCTTGTGATGAGCTGTTCTCCCACCAGTTATGTGTATATGACTGTCCTCACACTCTGCCCATAGCCAGGAGTTATCTAGTACGTACATAGTTGCTTCCAAAAATGCCACTTATATTAGGCAAAAGGAGCTTGCTTGGAGGCACTAGGGGTCAGCTTTACCTACGGGCAGGGGCTTGGAGGGAAGCTCAGCTAGTATTGCCTCATGCATGATGGGAGACAGAGGGGAGATTTCTGCCCTGGAAACAAGAGCCTTGGGAGTAAGGGGAAGGGGGATGGAATCCTACAATGAGTTGGCTTTGACAGGGCAAATGAGCAGGACACCTTGGCTGGCTGAGTCACCTTAAGCAAAAAAAAAAAAAAAACCCTGATGACTTGCTTCTGAATGAAGTGTTTAACCTTTGGGCCCCATGCTTTCTTATTATCCCATCCTGCCCCCCACCCTCTACCTTCGTCACCATTTTAAGTGTCCTTTATCTGAATCTTAGCTGGAAAAGCAACTATGAAAGTTGTCCTAGGCCTTATATTTGGAATAAAGGCTAGCTCAATAGATTTTTAAGAAAAACTAAAAACTTCTTGGTGGCAAAATACATCATGAGCGAAGTTAAAAGACTAGTTGGCCAAAAATATATTTGTAACAAACTAATTCCCTTAAAGTATAAAGAGCTCTTACAAATTAGTAAGAAAAAGATAAACAATTCAGTGGCAAAACAGGCAAAAGAAAAAGACAGGCAAACATAAACCAGAGACTTCATCAGCCTGAGACCAGAACCTAGATGGTGCCCAGCTACCACCAATGACCATCCTGACAGGCAACACAACAGAGAGTCCCTGATGGAGCAGGAGAAAGGTGGGGTGCAGAACTCAAATTCTAGTAAGAAGACCAGACTTAATGGTCTGACTGAGAGTGGCAGAACCCTAGAAGGCATGGCCCCCGGATTCTCTATCAGCCCAGAACTAAAACAATTTCCGAGGCCAACTCTTCAGACAGGGATTGGACTGGACTGTGGGACACAATGTGATACTCATGAGGAGTGTGCCTCTTAGCTCAAGTAGACACAAGAGACTAAACAGGCAGCTTCTGTCCGGAGGTGAGATGGGAAGGCAGAGAGGTTTATGAGCTGGCTGAATGGACATGGGGAATCAGGGGTGGAAAGGAGGAATGTGCTGTCACAGTATGGGAGAGCAATTAGGGTCACATAACAATGTATGTATAAATTTTTGTATGGGAGACTAACTTGAAATGTAAACTTCATTTAAACTACAACAATAAAAAATAAAAAAAAAAGAAAGAAAAGGACAGGCAATTCACAGCACCACCACCCAAAAAAACAAACAAGCAAACAAACATGAAACATAAGAAAAAAAACCATCTCACTAATAATTAAAGAAATGTATATTTAAAATATTAATTTTTTTTGTATTGGATTTGCAAAGATATAAAGGATTGATAATAACTTGCTATGGGAGGAAATATGGACAATCGGGCATCTTCATGTATTGGCGACAAGATAAACAGGTACAATCTTTTTAGAGAGCAATTTGATAATTTCTTTTATAATATAAAATGTATATTTCAGGAATACATACTAAACTGGGACTACAGGGGTGGGGGCCAAGGGATTTTCAATTCTGTACTTTCTGTACTTCCATATTGTTTTACATTTTTTCATGAGTATTTTTATAACAAAACCAAAAGTTTTCAAATAGGCATATCTTGACTCAGAAAGTCCATGTCTAGGAGTTTTCCCATGAAATACTTACACAAAAAAGCAAATAATTATTTCCAAAGATGTTCATGGCAGCATCTGATTGTAAAAGTGAAAAACTGGAAACTACACAAAGGTTAACAGAGCCCTATTAATATGTAGCTAATAGATTTAATAGATGGTGGTATAGCTATACAATGGAATACTAAAGAATAAGGTAGATCTATTTGCAGTGACATGGAAAGATACTGTTGATTGAAAAAGAGCAGATTACAAAACAGTATCATCATTATGATGCCATTTTTGTTCAACATATACTCCTAATATAAGATGGCACAGTCATATAATATAGCTGTTTGGCACTCATAGATTAAACATTTGTGGTTTTCACTGTTTGTGAACAATCCTGCAAGTGCATGGCATCTGATCATTTATCATTTTGCCCAGTCATGGATGTGACTCACACCCTCTTGAGACTCTGTGTGGAAGGGAGACCAGAGCTGGACCGTGGGCCCTAGCCCTGCCCAGGACTGCATCTCAGCGTGGCTTTGCACTTCTCCACTAGTCTGTGCTCGTGCTACCGAAGGGATAAAAACGGTTTCTTTGTAGAAGTGAGCTATGAAAGAATGCCACTTGTTTGTGCCTGTGATGGAGGTGAAAGTTATGTAAAGAGGTCGCTGAAAGTGACTGCTCTAACCATGTACTGTCTCCTCTCCCCCACACCCACATCCCCGCCCAGTCTTGGCCTGCAAAGTCCCTGGCCCCCACTCTCCTCTCCAGCCTTAACTCTCACCACACTTTCCCCTTACTTTCTGGTGCTCCAATCCTACTCTCCTTTTTCAGTTCCTCAATGATGCCACAGTCTTCCCATCAAAGGACTTATCACAACCTGTGCCCTCTGCTTGGAATTCTCCTCCCCTCCCCTAGTTACCAACTAGTCTGTCAAAGCTCAGCTTAATCCTCACTTTGTCCAAGAAGAGCCTCTGCCTGGGCAGACCCCACTGTTCTGGGTGCCCATAGAGCACACAGCCCCCTTTAGGGCACTCAGCACAGTTACACATGACCTTTGTCTCTCTCCCCTCAGTAAGCTCCATCCTGGGTTTTTGTTTTTTTTTTTTTACTGTGGTGGTGAAAATATACATAACAAAACATACACCATCTCAACAATTTCTACATGTACAATTTAGTAACATCGATCACATTCTTCAACTTGTGCAACCATTCTTGCTATCCTTTTTTTTTTTAATAAGAAAAGCTTTATTTCAAACAGGTTCAGTGGTATGTGTGCTCCAGCAAACAATTTGATTTCAAACCTGTACTGATGTATAAATTAGACATTAAAAAAAAAACAACAACAAACCAAACCCATTGCCGTCTAGTTGATTCCAACTCATAGCAGCCATACAGGACAGAGCAGAACTGCTCCATAGTGTTTCCAAGGAGTGGCTGGTGGATTCGAACTGCCAACCTCTTGGTTAGCAGCTGAGCTCTTAACCACTACGCTGCCAGGACTCCAAATTAGACTTTATTTTGGAATTATTAATTTGTCCTAAAATGTAGCATAAAACCAACCTTATGCCAATTTTTACATTTACTGTAGACCCTATTTTAGTACTAGAGGTTAAATTTTCATCACTAAAAAATGAGAATAACCTTACAGCTACTAAGATTATGAGCTGTGAAATTAATTCCCCACTACTGCTTGAAAACATACCCCTAGGTTGTTAAGAGACATTTCGACTTCATCCAAATGTGTTACTTAACTGAGACTCTTCAGTCATCATCTATTGTTGGCTTGACTGTCACTTCTTATCTGACCCCAGTCAATTAAATGCCAGTGTTTCTCTACCACCATTAACATAGACTCAATGTCCCCTAAGCAAAAATTCCTCCTTAACCCCTTCCTCCCACTCCTGATAACTACTAATAATCTTTGGTTTCTATATATTTCATATAAGTGAGATCATATAATATTTGTCCTTTTGCGACTGACTTAACTTCACTCAGTATGATGTTTTCAAGGTTCACCCATGTTGTAGAACGCATCAGGACTTCATCTCTCTTTATGGCTGAGCAGAGTTTCACTGTGTGTACATACCACATTTTGTTTATCCGTTCATCATCTTGTCTATTTTTGCTCACTATTACATCTCCACTATTGTGATGGTTAAGATTGTGTGTCAACTTGGCTGGGCCATGATTCTCAGTGTTTTAATGTGATAACTCCCATGATTGAATATACTGTGAGTAGCCAATCAGATGAAAGGGAGTCTCCTTGGAGGTGTGGCCTGCATCTGAATATAAGCAGACATTCTGGCTTTTTGCTCTCTCTGGATCCTGCGGCGGCCTCCTGTCATCTCATCTCCGGTTCTTGGGACCTGAGCTGTCAGCTTATCTGCCGAACTTGGGATTCGTCGACCTGTACAGCCTGTGAGCGGGAGCCCTGCTCTCCAACCTGCCGATCTTGGGCTTGCCAGCTTCTGCAGCTGCGTGACTTGGGAGAGGCCTCTACCCTGATCCACGGACTTGGGATGTTCTAGCCTCTACAGTCGCGTGAGCTGTTTCCTTGATATAAATCTCTCTCTATATATATATATATATTTATACACTTCACTGGTTTTGCTTCTCTAGAGAACCCAGCCTAAGACAACTATCTAAAAAAGTCCCTGGTACATGAATTAATGATATGTACATATGTATGTATGATTATGGATAATATACCAAATGTACTATATAAAAAGTTACCCACTTTGTTTAAATTTGTCACTTTATATAAATGAGGCCTGTTTTTTTCACATTAATCACAATGTTAGTTTTAGAATTAGCCCTGGTGGTACAAATGGTTAAGCACTCCGCTGCTAACCAAAAGGCTAGAGGCTTGAATTCACCCAGAGGCACCTCAGAAGAAACGCCTGGCAATCTACTTCCAAAAAATCAGCCACTGAAAACCCTATGGAGTACAGTTCTACTCTGATACACATGGAGTCACCATGAGTTGGAATCGACTCAAAGGCAATTGGTTCATGGCAAGAAAATAAGGTGGTTCCTTTAATTTTCTACATCATGTTTACTTGATTTTTCCTAAGTGAAGGAATAAATAAAAACTAAATATTAATCACCACAGAAACCTGATTGTCAAACAACTGCAAAGTCTAGCTAAAACTCAGAGAACTTGAACTGTATCATCTATAATTTGATCTATTTATACTGTTTTTAATTCACCTAGGAAACACCTGCAGAATTTAGAAAAACTCCTGTGGTTTCAAACCCTACAACTGTTCAGAGACTGTGAAATCTCAGAACCAGAAAAGAGCTTAGAGATGATCTGATCCAAACACCTCATTAATAACAAAACAAAGCTCCAAGAGCAACACATCCAGATCACAAAGCTGACTCACATCAGGCGCAGCACCAGACCCAGGTTGCCCTGAGGCCTGAGCCCAGAGCCACTCTCTGGCACTTTCTCTGTCTGTCTGTCTCTGTCTCTCCTTTTTCCTCTGTCTCAAGTCAGATCTGACCTAAAAGATCTGTAAGAAATTGTACAGTTGCACAGCTGAACAAAAGGCAAGAGGAAAGCAAAATCACGACTCAACTAAAATTCCACTCCATTATTGCATGACTCAGTGTCCCACACTCTCTTTCCCTAGCAGAAAGTACAGGAGACTAGTGTGAGAAGTCCCCCAAGAAAACATTTTCCTTGGCTCCATCTCCCCCTAGCTTCAACCCTTAGCTGTGTTTCCAGCACAAGCAAAATCTGCAAAGTTACAAAGTGCCAAACTACAGCTTCCTTTACATACAGCTAAATCCATTTACCTAAATTTATTTATTCATTCATTCAACAAGCATTTACTGAGTACTGACTATGTACCAGGTGCAGGTCTGGGTGCTAGGGATAAAGTGTAGGCACTGGCAGCTGGGTTTACGATAAGGTTCCCTTATGCCCATTCACTTGGGGACTGGAGGGTCTGCTAGAGCCAGGACATTGGTCATGCACTGGACCACACTGTACATACTCACTGTATGTAGAGTCTTCATGATCGCGTCCACTGACTAACCTCGGAGGTCAGGACTGGCATTAAGTTCATGTGTGTTTATCTATGCTGCCAAAACCCCAGTCAGCAACAAGGGCAGTGATACCCAGGTGGTGTGCCTATAGCTCATGACTGACATATTGCTGAAGCAGATGCTAGGGATACCCTCTCTGGAGATCTGTATGAATAGTCTTTAAGAATGGAAAGTAATGTTGAATGCAACCATGGATTGCCTAGACAGTCTATAAGATTTTCTATTTAACATTATACAAGTGATTCTGTTTGGTCCCAAAAGTATTTATGTACATATTCTATCCCATGCACTACTTTCGGCATTGCAGAAACAAAAATAAATACGATATTGCCCCTTTCCTCAAGAGTCTACTGATGAGATACTGTCTGAGATACACAACCCGATACTGTCACTATGATGAGGTAAGTGCTATGGTGGAGGTGTGCACAAGGTACAACGGGAGTCCAGCAGTGGCTTCCTGAACTATGGGGTATCTGAACTGGGGCTAGAAAGATGAATAGGAGTTAGCTGGGAAAGCTGAGGAAGCATGTTCCAGAGACAACATGTGTGAAGGCGTGAGGATATGGAACAGGATGAAACGTGTGAGGAATTATGAGTAGTTTAGAATCAGTGAAGCAAGAAATAAGAGAAGGGGAACCTAGACCTCAGGTCATGAGGTGTGGCACCTAGTAGGTGTTTAATAAACACCTGTTAATGAAAGAATTGGCCAGAGCTTTCAACAAGTGAAAAGTATGAGCATGTGGCTATGCATGTTGGGCATATTTTGTATGGTACATTTTGTTGGTGGAAACAGAGTATAATGCTTCAGTAGAATTACAAGAAGTTGACTCAGCTGGCAAAAACATGACTCAGTCAGCATGATTCCTGGAGACACAGGCATAATAAAGAGGAAGTGGCTGGACAGTTTTGCTATTTTTGTGATCACAAGAGAGAGGAAAGAGCTGAGGTGGGTGTCTGCACAGAAGACACAGGCTGAGATGTGGAGAAAGACAAAGGGAGACACTCAGAGTCTCTGAGCTGAAGAACTTCTTGGACATAGTAATCATCTCTTTTTTCTCACACTGGCCTCGACACAACCAATATAAATAAACCAAGTATCTGTGACTATACCTTGCCTTGCCTGTCCTTCCTCATGGCATCACATGGAGGAAACTCTGAACTGAGAGAGAGCAGAACGCATTCACATTCCTGGTGGCTGGATTTGTGAATGGGTTTGAGCCCTTTGCTGCTGCTGAAGAGGGAAGAGGATACCCAGAAGTAGTAGTAAAGGGAGTCAACACAATCCATACTGTAATAACTCCATATTGGAACAGACAGGAATTGCGGGGCAGAGTAGGTTTTCAGTTAAGTATAAGGAAACAAAAACAATGAGATAAATAAGGGAGGCAGACACCATATCTATCGGTCATACATTCTAATTTCATCACATACACACACCCTAAACACAACAGAATAAGATGAAATTTATCCTTCTGATATCTCTAACATTGATTTTCTGTTCATCGTGTTTTCTTTTTAAATAAAAAGTTACACTGGTCCATTAATACAGAAGCTGTAGCAGATCAACACTAGAGGCCTGTGGTCCAGATTCCCAAACCCCTGGCCTTGAGTTATGACTCTGGCCCCTGACCCCTGGTTCACCTGTTCCTGGCTTCTCCAGGCATTTGAGGGCCCCCTTTTTTATTAGGATCCTATTGCAAAGGGTGAAACTCACTGGAGCCAGCCAAGTGAAAGGTGGAAAGGAGGTATATTAAGGATACAGCGGAAGCAAACAAATAACGAAACAGAAGGGCTGCGACTCATAGAGGCAAAAACTGAAGCATAACATTGGTTCCAAGGCAGAACCAAAGATTTCACCAGTAGGAATTTGTGGCCCTTTCTGGGGCACCACTGCTCATGGGGCTGTTACTGTCTGTTTGTCTACACCACTCTTTTCTGGTTTATCTTTTTTATACTCCTCAGTTGCAATTCCCAAGACAGAACATCCGAATGTTGTTGTTGCTGTTATGTGCCATTGAGTTGGTTCCAACTCATAGTGACCCTATAGGACAAAGTAGAACTGCTCCCTAGCGTTTCCAAGGAGTGGCTGGTGGATTTGAACTACCCACCTTTTGGTTAGCAGGCAAGCTCTTAACTGCTGCTTGATAGAAGCGGTTATAATGACAGAAGTTCGAGAACTGCAAAGAGAACTGTGCTAAGGGTGTGAACATAGCCAGAACTAAGGAAAAGGTCCATCTAGTTTTAGGATGGACCTTCAAATCCTTGCCATGATGTCTTTTGAGGTCTCATTTGCTCCACTGAAATTCCTTCAGTCCTTAGAATGTTGGGGAGTGGGGGCAGATGCTTTTCTATATTACAGAATTAGAGTGATGAGGAAGGAATGCTGAGTGCTGGGAATGGACTTTTCAGGAATGTTGAGGTGTGTCCCACCAGGGCTCCCATCTGAATAGTTCAGTTAAATAGTACTGCCTCTGTTTAAAACTTCTGAGACCAGGCCACATCATAAGGCCCAAGCCATCTGTGAGGGCCTGACCTTGGGTCAGGGCCCTCCCCTAGTCCAGTCAGCTTGGCCTGAGGGGTGGGGTAATGAGATTCCTCAGTAGGGGCCCTGGCGGGGAGTTACCCGTTGAAGGTTCTATAGGTATGGCAAGCACTGTGAATTCATTTATGATACAGTGACAGTGGCAATGCCTTAGCAGAAGTCTCAGGAGTAGGGGACAGGAAAAAGAGACATCTGGGTGGTGGCAGAGACTTAGCAATCTAAAACGTATGTGTGCAAGACCTTTAGCAGCCAGGACACACCTCGACATTCCTGAAAAATCCATTCCCAGCACTCAGCATTCCTTCCTCATCACTCTAATTCTATAATATAGAAAAGCATCTGCCCCCACTCCCCAACATTCTAAGGACTGAAGGAATTTCAGTGGAGCAAATGAGACCTCAAAAGACAACATGGCAAGGATTTGAAGGTCCATCCTAAAACTAGATGGACCTTTTCCTTAGTTCTGGCTGTGTTCACACCCTTAGCACGGTTCTCTTTGCAGTTCTTGAACTTCTATCATAACACAGTGATTTGGAAAAAATGCCTGGTCTATGCAGCTAATGCCATATGATAAGAAATAAGTATTTCTAACCTAACGCCTTGCTTTTGGTAGTTCTAACTCCTTCTTAAAGCAAGTGCACACACCATCTCCACCACCCCAAATCAGGAAGTATCCAGTGTAGCTAGAGCTCTGGAAGCCTTCCTCGGAAGACAACGAGAATTAGGGAGCCCACTTTCTGTATCCATCTTCAAACACTTGCTAGTGGTCACTGAAATTGTTAAGCTCCGACATATGAATAAATTGACAAGGGAAAGAGGTAACTAATCTCTGGAACCACTAATTTTAAGACGAAAAATTTTTTACTTTGAAAGTGATTAAACTCATTCACTATTTGACTATACAAGCAGAACCAAAACTATTCTATGACTCACAATTGTTGAGAATTAAACATTTTACAGGTGTGCCTTGCTTTTTACACATCACATTTTCCTGCAAAGTACACCCAAGTTAGAATGCAAAGCACTGGAATAGTTGGCTGGTTGAGTGACTATGGAAGAAGACACACACACACACACACACACACACGTTTAAAAAAAATAAGAACAGGGATCTGTTCCAATTGCTAGGGAGGAAGGGTGTGGATACTCAAGAGGAAAAACATTTGACACTCCTAATTCTTTTTATATTACCAGAAAAAGACCAGCCTTTACAGATCTAAATATTCCAAAATAATCATTATATGAGATGTTAAGGACTTTAGAGTACATTTTCATGTTCCAAAATTAACAAAACAACTTTGTAAAAAGAACCAAAAATTGCAGGAATTTCCTTATTCCCCAACATATTTTCTGATTTCAATATTGTCTTTTTTAACTGAACGAACTTTCTGTTCTTTTGAATAATCACAATAAACAGAGAGATAGAAACGAATAATTAGTGAATTTTTCAGAGCTAAGAATTACCTAAGTCATCACATAAGGTCTTCATTTCTAATTAATCTTCAACTGACACTGAAGTTCCTAATACTTTAAATTACTCTTCCTCTACTAATGACTATAAATGATAGAAAACTGATCTTTAAAAGAGAATAACATATATGAGTTTACTATGTAAAAAAGATTGTCAGGTGATCATTTCTAATGTTAAAGAAAATGTTTTGGAGTACTGAATTTGCACAAAGTAGAGCACATTCAGAAATATTATTGGAGTTAAGGGGCAGTTAAGACTCAGAGTTCAAGTTTTCTGTCACATGAGTTAAGCAGCCTGTTTAGAAGAAGTCAGTTGATCTCTACATGAAACATCTGATTAGATCATGAGATACTAAATTCTAGAATAACAAGGTCTCCTTTTAGAAATCGTTACCCTAGGTAGTACTGACCAATGCTACTGAAATGAAACAAAAAGAAAAACATAAATCAGCATAATCTTGACAGTTTTTCATTTTTAGACTTAGTAAACAACCTTATCTATGGATAGCTATACACATTTCTACAATACTAATGTAATTTTACACACCATAGCCAGGAAGAGTAGTTGATTTTAGGTGGACTGCTAAAAACCTTTTGGTAGGAAAAGCCCTACAACTTTAACAGAAAAGACAAGAATAAAGATTGTTACCCTGTTTTTTTAACATTGTGGCAATGTGAAAAAATAATTAAATTTCTTAAATTTTTCCTTTTACAACAAGCAAATCTATTTTTCAGCTGGAGTGTTGTTGTTTTGAAATCATTATGACAAATCCCTTCAGCTGAACCTTAGAATTATTTCAAAAGCCTGACATTAAGCAACTACATACAATTATTTTAAGTTTGTGTTATTACCACAAGCCAAGACGACATGCTAGTTAAACTGCAGGGCCAGGATGTGACCCAAAAATGTCTGGCCCAACTTTCATTCTCTTACCACTATGCTGTGCTATTAGCATCTTTCTTGTCCAAATCACAGCTGAACTGTGCCCCTTCTCAGAGTCCCATTCTTTTAAATTAGTAGTTTTATTTTCTTCACATTTTAAAAGAGATTGGACCCATTAATAATTCCCAGGATCAGTCTTCTTCAGTTGAAAACAACCCTCTAATAAAGTGTTTTGCACATGTTTTTTTCCAAAGAAGAACTTAAATAAAATTCTTCATAAGCAGAAGAAAAAAAGAAAAGGAAATGATACAAAGGCAGAGAAAAATAAAAACAATGTTACAAAGAAAAATGTAATTATGCTCTCTCCCATGTTACTTCACTTCAGCCCCTTTCAAGACTCAATTATGTTCTCCTTTAAATTTTTTGTTGATAACATGCATTTTCACTAACAGAAGACATGCTGATTAAAGGACCAATTCAGAATTTTGTTATAATTTATGGATTTTGATACCCATTATCTGGGATCCCATATGTCCCACGAAACGCTGGATACTGTAAATCCTGTTGATATGAATCAATGATAAAATTATTTTGTTTTTAACTTTTATTTCTTGAAAATTTGCAAAACATGAGGTGAAACATGAAGGCACCTGACAATGCCTGCACATATATTTTATTCTAGTCTCCTTCTTCCTATGCTTTTTATTATTTTTCATGAAACTTTTCAAAATACGGTACAATGCATTCTTCCTTACTGCAAAAGCAGTACAGCCCAAATTAAAAAAAGCCAAGGAATTTTTTTATCTCAGGAAAATTACCACTACAATGCATTCTTCATTACTGCAAAAGCACTACTAACAGGTCAAATAAATAAAATAAAATGAATTTATATCTCAGGAAAATTACCACTATTACATATTCTTCATTACAACAAAAGCAGTACTAACAGCTAAGAAGCAGAAACAGCTGCCCTGGAATACTGCAGAACTGCTCACAGCAGTGCATTCTACTTGCTGCACATGGGAGCAATGACTGGTTCCGAAGCTTGAATGCAGAGTAAGAATAACTTATAGGAGTTAGAGTCTTTTGAAAAGTACCAATGCAATGCATTATTCCTTATTGCAAAAAAAAAAAAAAAATCAAACTCGTTGCCATCAAGTCAATTCTGACTCATAGCAACCCTATAGGACACAGCAGAACTGCCCCACAGAGTTTCCAAGGAGTGGCTGGGGGATTTAAACTGCCAATCTTTTGGTTAGCAGCCATAGCTCTTAACCACTGCAACACCAGGGCTGCGCTTATTGCAAAGGCATTATTTACTGTTCAGAAGCTAGAAAAGCAGGGAGCCAGTAACACCTGTGTGATCATCAGGGCTGTGTGTCAACCTGGTTGGGCCATGATTCTCACTGGTGTGGCAGTTATGTCGTAGTTTGGCAGTGTATGATGATGTGACCACTTCCACAATGAGATTTCATGTAATGTGATCACCTCCATGATGGGATTTGCTGTGAGTAGCCAACCAGTTGAAAGGGAGTTTCCTTGGGCATGTGACCTACATTGAATATAAGTGGATGTTCTGGAAAGGCTTGGGGGGCTTTTGCTCGCTCTGGAAACTGCAGCTGGCTCCTGTTTGTCTGCTCTCTGGTTCTTGGGACTTGAGCTAGCAGCTTACCTGCAGTCTTGCCTGCTGATCTTGGGAATCGCAGATCTTTGTAGCCTGTGAGCAAGAGCCCTGCTGTCTGACCTGCCAATCGTGGGTTTGCCAGCCAATGCAGCTACATGAATAAGAAGCCTCTATCCTGACCCACGGACTTGGGACGTTCCAGCCTCTACAATTGTGTGAGCCCTTTCCTTAATATAAATCTTTCTCTATACGTATATATTTCCCTAAGACAACATGGAAACAGTGAACAGTGTTAGAGAGAAAATGGTCACTATCACTAAATGAAGACTGGGAATAGCTTATTCTTGTGATAAGTACATTCTCATGAAAACATAGTAACTGGGAAACTACAGCATGGAGGCTTATCTCTCAGAAATAAAGGCAAACATGTCAAAAGTTCAGAAAATTCATACACCGAGGAGGCATCACCTAAGACAATGCTCAATCTACACAAAAAGGAGGCTGCAACCCAGGGTTCTTGAGTTTCACACATTTTAAAAGTCTCCCACCTTGACGTTAAATGTGTTAAAATCTGGCTACCTCCTTCCCAAAGAACTCCAGAGGCATACAAACTGGTTGGGATACGATGTTCCATGAGTCACAAAAGGATTAAAGGCTAAGAGGAGCAGGGCCAATTCTAAAGGCCAAGCATACACAGTTGACCAACTGACTACTGTCATGGGTGGTGGAATCAGCATTTGCTCACAACCAAGGCTCTATGAAGACTCCCCACAGAGATACCATGCCTTTAGGGAGGTGGTGAAACAGACATTCAGAGTTTGAAATGTCCACATAAACAACATAGGCTTTCTTAAGAAAGTACAGTCATACCTCAGAGATACTACAGGTTCAGTTCCAGACCACTGCAATAAAGCGAACATCGCAATAAAGCGAGTCGCATGAATTTTTTTGTTTCCCAGTGCATATGAAAGTTATGTTTACAGTATACCATAGTCTATTAAGTGTGCAAAAGCATTATGTCTAAAAAATGTACATACCTTAATTTAAAAATATTTTATTGCTAAAAAATGCTAACCACTATCTGAGCCTTCAGCGAGTAGTAATCTTTTTGCCAGGGGAAAGTCTTGTACCACAATGTTGATGGCTGCTGAAGGCTGGGGTAGCTGCAGCAATTTCTTAAAATAAGACAATGAAGTCTGCCACACTGACTGACTCTTCCTTTGACCAAAAATTTCTCTGTAGCATGTGGTGCAGTTAGACAGCATTTTACCCACAAGAGAACTTTTTTCAAAACTGGAGTCAATCCCCTCAAAACCTGCTGCTGCTTTATCAACTAAGTTTATGTCATATTCTAAATCCTTTGTTCTCATTTCAACAATATTCACAGCATCTTTACCAGGAGTAGATTCCACCTCAAGAAACCACTCTCTTTGTTCATCCATAAGAAGCAACTCCTCATCTGTTAAAGTTTTATCATGAGACTGCAGCAATTCAGTGACATCTTCAGGCTTCACTTTTAATTCTAATTCTCTTGCTATTTCCACCACATCTGCACTTACTTCCTCCACTGAAGTCTTGAACCCCTCAAAGTCATCCATGAGGGCTGGAATCAACTTCTTCCAAACTCCTGTTAATGTTGATATTTTGACCTCCCCCCATGAATCATGAATGTTCTTAATGGCATCTGGAATGGTGAATCCTTTCCAGAAGGTTTTCAACTTACTCTGCCCAGTTCCATCAGAGGAATCACTATCTATGGCAGCTATAGGCTTACAAAATGTATTTCTCACATAATGACTTGAAAATCACAATTACTCCTTGATCCATGGGCTGCAGAATGGATGTTGTGTTAGCAGGCACAAAAACAACAGTAATCTCTTTGTACATCTCCATTAGAGCTCTTGGGTGACCAGGTGCATTGTCAATGAGCAGTAATATTTTGAAAGGAATCTTTTTTTCTGAGCAGTAAATCTCAACAGTGAGCTTAAAATAGTAAGTCAATCATGTTGTAAACAGACGTGCTAGTCATCCAGGCTTTGTTGTTCCACTTATAGAGCACAGGCAGAGTAGGTTTAGCATAAATCTTAACAGCCCTAGGATTTTCAGAATAGTAAATGAGCATTGGCTTCAACTTAAAGTCACCAGCTGCATTAGCCCCAAACAAGAGAGTCAGCCTGTCCTTTGAAGCCAGGCATTGACATCTCCTCTCTACTATGAAAGTCCTAGATGGCATCTTCTTCCAATATAAGACTGTTTCATCTACACTGAAAATCTGTTTAGTGTAGCCACCTTCATCAGTTATCTTAGCTGGGGCTTCTGGATAACTTCCCGCAGATTCTATATCAGCACTTGCTGCTTCACCTTGCACTTTTATGTTATAGAGACGGCTTCTTTCCTTAAGCCTCATGAACCAATCTCCGCTAGCTTCAAACTATTGTTCTGAGCTTCCTACTCCTCCCCTCTCTCAGCCTTCAAAGAATTGAAGAGAGTTAGGGCCTTGCTCTGGATTAGGCTTTGGCTTAAAGGAATGTTGTGGCTGGTTTGATCTTCCATCCAGACCACTAAAATTTTCTCCGTATCAGGAATAAGGTTGTTTCGCCTTCTTATCACTTGTGTGTTCACTGGAGTAGCACTTTTAATTTCCTTCAAGAATTTTTCCTTTGCATTCACAACTTGGCTAACTGTTTGGGACATGAGGCCTAGCTTTTGGCCTATCTCAGCTTTCAACATGCCTTCCTCACTAAGATTAATCATGTCTAACTTTTCATTTAAAGTGAGAGACTTGCGACTCTTCTTTTCACTTGAACACTTAGAAGCGACTGTAGGGTTATTAATTGGCCTAATTTCAAAATTGTTGTATGTCAGGAAATACGGAGGCCTGAGGAGAGGGAGACAGAATGGGGAGTGACCGGTCAGAGCAGTCAGAACACACACATTCATCGATTAAGTTTGCCATCTCATATGGGTGCGGTATGCGGCACTCCAACAAAACAATTACAATAGTAACATCAAAGATCACTGATCACAGATCACCATAACAGATAATAATAATGAAAAAGTTTGAAATATTGTGAGAATTACCAAAATGTGACAAAGAGACATGAAGTGAGCACATCCTGTTGGAAAAATGGCACTGATAGACTTGCTTGACACAGGGTTGCCACAAACCTTCAATTTGTAAAAAACGCAGTATCTGCAAAGCACAATAAAGCAAAGCACAATAAAATGAGATATGTTTGTAATGAATTAACATTTGTTTTAGTATGAATGCTTCTTAAATATCTCTTCAAGGAGTCTCTGTGATACGAGTTTTTATCTCAATTTTAAAAATTTAGGAGCTCTCAGAGAGGAGAAATAGGTCACATGGTACAAAACTACAGACCTGGGTAATGTATGGGTTTTTGTGTATGATGTTAGGCATGGATCCTGATTCACTCTTCTGTATATGGAAATCCAATTTTCCCAGCAACATTTATTGACGAGGCTCTTCCTTACCCCATTGAATGGTCTTAACACCCTTGTCAAAAATTAGTTGGCCACAGATGTGTTGGTTTATTTCTGGGCTCTCAATTCTATTCCATTGGCTATTTGTGTATTATTATAATACCAGTACCATGCTGTTTTGATTACTGTAGCTGTATAGTATATTCTGAAATCAGGGAGTGTGAGTCCTCATACTCCATTCTTCTTCAAAATTACTTTAGCTATTCTGGGCCTCTTACCATTCCATATAAAATTGAGGATTGTTTTTTCCATTTCTGTAAGAAGGCCGTTGGAATTCTGATCAGGATTGAGTTGAATCCGCAGATAGCTTTGAGTAGTATTAACATCATAATAATATTAAGTCTTCCAATCCATGAACACAAAATGTCTTTTTTCTTTAAGTTTTCTTTAATCTCTTTCAGCACTGTTTTATAATTTTCATTGTATAAGTCTTTCACATCCCTATATGGGGAATGTGTGAGCCAGTACACGAAAATGGGTCTCACATTATGGCTTTTCCTGGTTTTAATTTTGTATTATCCTTGACCGTCATTCTTGGATTTCCAGATCCTTGGGTGTATGTAGCCTTAATTCCTCTCCAACTGAAGAAACCAATTTACTTGTATGGCAAGAGATCTTCACCACAGCAGCCCCCATCCCATTAACAAATAGCTCTACTTCAACAGCTTGCTTAGGCTGTCCACCTGAATCCCATCATTTTGGTTCCGGCAGTATTGAATAATCAGACAATATAAAGACTAAAAAAATTTTCTAACCTCAGATGTGTCCTCTGATTACCTCATTCAATTCATTGTTTGTGAATTCTTAACTTCTACATAGTACTTCTAATACAGCAGAAATTTTCCCACTTTAATTGGATTTTATTAAAGTCTCCAGGAAAAAAAAAGTCATGGGTTCAGCAATAAAAAGAAATAAGCTATCAAGCTATGAAAAGGTATGGAGAAACCTTAAATGCATACCGTGAAATGATAAAAGCTAGCCTGAAAACACTAGATACTGTATGATTTCAACTCTATGACATTCTGGAAAAGGCAAAACTATAGACACAATAAAAAGATCACTGGTTGCCAGGAGTTCTCGAGAAGAGGGTACTGGGTAAATAGGTGGAGCATAGGACATTTTTAGGGCAGTGAAACTATTCTGCATGATACTGTAATGGTGGACACATGACATTATGCATTTGTCAAAACTCACAGGAATGGACAACACTGAGGGAATTCTAACATAAACTGTGAACTTCAGTTAATACTAATCTATCAGTATTGGTTCACCATTTGTAAAAAATGCACCTCACAAATACCAGATGTTGATAACAGGAGAAACTGTGTGCAGCAGGAAGAGGGGATAAACGGGAACTCTCTACTTCCTGTACAATTTTTCTATAAACTTAAAACTGCTCTAAAAAATAGTCTGTTTTAAAAAAAGCAAGGGGTTGAAAGAATTATTGATCAGGTAGATGCTCCTGATACATAGTATCAAAAGATAGAGGAAGAGAGGAAAAAAGAAGAGGCATATTTTTGTAATCTCTACTATAAACTTCATACAAAAGCACTCTGACATAATAAATATTTGATCAGAAACCTAAATGTTAAGTAACATTAACCATTAAGTATGAGTGAAATGATAAGACAACTGGGATTTGCCTTAAAATACTCCAGGGAAAAAAGAGTTAAGAGACGGAACAGGTGAAACAAGACGGGCGGAATGCTGAAGCTGTGTACCAGGTACCCGGGGATTCGTTTCACTATTCTCTTTATTTTCTACATGTTTTATTTTGTGTCATAATAAAAAGTTTAAAATCTAAAGTAAAAGTTAGAAATAATCAATACTTAATAACTGATATTTTACAATTTTTCTCATCTTCTTAAAACTTCGACTCAGGAGGTGGGGACAAGATGGTGAGGTAGTCAGATGCTTCCCATGGTCCCTCTTACAACAAAAGACCCCCCAAAAAAGTGAATCGATTATATATGACAATCTAGGAGCTCTGAATATCAAAGGAAAAGTCGAGGAATAGGATTGAGCAGCAGGGGGAGGGAGAGACGATTCAGAAGCAGCGAGGAGTTGCCAGATCTGACCTGGTGGGAACCAGCACCCTGCAGGCCAGATCGGCTGTCATGCACGGTGAGGCGAGCAGTGGCATTCGGGATGCATTTTCCATATCAGGAGAGACTAAGCGGCGGAGAGTCTACTCAAGCCTCCAGAAGCAGCGAACAGCAGCGCTCAATCAGCAAAAGATAAGTACAAAAGATGAATCCTACTGTGCAGATCAAAAAACACCCTCATCGGGAGAAACCTCTCTCCCACTGACCTGCCCCCCACTCCCCACTCCACTGGGCCCCGCGCTAGCATCAGCGATTGCTGCGTCCCCTGGGCCAGAAGTAGGACCCATCACATGCCCTGATCCATTCTCACGGCCTTGGACAGGGAACAAATTAACAAACAGGAATAAATAATCAGCCAGCTCTCCTAAGCTGGGAACTCAGGCTAGGCACAGCTCTTTTGCCTAGGCACAGGCATAAGGGGTCCACGGACTATGAATGTCTTTCACCCCTGCATAGACCTGTGTGGGCCCATTTCAACAGTGTAGGACCTCATTAGCACAGTACAACAGGGTATATACCAGAAGCCTAACTTCAATTTTATCAGCTATATGGTTAAGTGGCAGGTTAGTGCATTTGACAACACGCTGCCCATTAAGCACAGTCCTCACCCACCCACATCAAGGGCCTGAGGACTGGTGGCTCCACTCACATCACCTAGCCACCTGCAACAGGGGTCCAAGAATAAGGGGTGCCCCCCAGTCCCTACAGCCAACAGCACTGGGTGCTCATAATCTGGCTGCAAAAACCACCCACCTATGCACACTAGGGAATAGGAACACACTTTCCTCCCAGACAATCAAGGGCAGCCATCAGCCCTCTGACTTGCTCAGTGAGTGACCCCCTACTGCAGCCAGATACCTATGCCTACACCAACCCCTACCAGTCTAGGACTGTAGGTGAGAGCCTATACCACACACTTAGTGACCAACTACCTGGACACCTGAGCTGAATCCATACAAGAAAAGTAAACGGACTCCTGGGCTCACATACCTAGTAACAGATCTAATCACCTGGTGACAGGACATCAGAGCTTCAAAGGTGACAATAATCAAACTAACTCACACAAGCAGCCTATTTGGGCATATTAAAACAGAACAAAACAAGAAGCTAGGACACAGTAAGAAAACATAAAATAAATAAACATCTTACTGATGGCTTGGAGACAACAGTCAATACCAAATCACATAAACAGGCAGGCCATGATGGCTTCAGCAAGCTCTCAAAACAAAAAATAAATCTTCCAGAAGAAGAGAACTTCTTGGAATTACTGGAGGTAGAATACAAAAAGTTAATACACAGAACTCCTTCAAGAAATTAGGAAAGAGATCAGTCAAAATGCAGAACAAGCCAAGAACACAGAGACAAAGCAATAGAGGAACTTAAAAAGATTATACAACAGCATAATGACAAATTTAACAGGCTGCAAGAATCCGCAGAGAAACCGCAAAAAGAAATCTAGCAGATTAACAAGAAAATTTCAGAATTAGACAATTCAAAAGAAAGTCATAGGAGCAGAATTCAGACAATGGAAGTCAGAATTAGTGAGACTGAAGATAAAGTACTTGACACCAATTATTTGAGGAAAAATCAGATAAAAGAACTTCAAAAAATGGAGAAACCCTAAGAATTATGTGGGACTCTATCAAGAGGAATAACCTACGAGTGACTGGAGTACGAGAACAGGGGCGATAACAGAAAATACAGAAAGAATTGTTGAAGATTTGTTGGAAGAAAACTTCCTTGATGTCATGAAAGATGAGAAGATATCTATCCAAGATGCTCATCAAACCCCACAAAAGGTAAATCCCAAAAGAAAATCACCAAGACATATTATAATCAAACTTGCTAAAACCAAAGAAAAAGAGAATTTTAAGAGCAGCTAGGGATAAACAAAAAGTCATCTACAAAGGACAGTCAATAAGGATAAGCTCTAACTACTCAGCAGAAACCATGAAGGCAAGAAGACAATGGGATGACACATATAAAGCCTTGAAAGAAAAAAACTGCCAGCCAAGAATTATATATCCAGCAAAACTGTCTCTCAAATATGATAGCGAAATTACGGCATTTCCAGATAAACAGAAGTTTAGGGAATTTGCAAAAACCAAACCAAAATTAGAAGAAACACTAAAGGAAGTCCTCTGGTTAGAAAATCAATAACATGAGACAACAACCCCAGACTAGAACACAGGACAGAGAAACCAGATAGCTACCTAGATAGGGAAGACACAAAAACAAATCAAAGCTAAAATGCTTAAAATAGGGAAACAGAGACATCAATATGTAAAAGACGACATTAAAGCAAAAGAGGGACTAAAAAATGTAGTCATAGATCTTCCATATGGAAAGGAAGACAAAGCAATATAAAGAAATAAAAGACTGGTATAAACTTAGAAAAATAGGGGTAAATATTAAGGTAACTACAAAGGAAATTAACAATCCCACACATCCAAATAAAAAACAACAAAACATAAAAGACTCAGGAAAAACAAAATCAACAAGAATGAAAAAGATGAACAGAAAATACTTAAAGAAAAACAACTCAGCACAGAAAATTAAGTGGAACAAAGAAACTTTCAACAACACATAAAAAAGACAGCACTAAAATCATACTGATCAATAATGATGTTGAATGTAAATGGACTAAATGCACCAATAAAGAGACAGAGAGTGGCAGAATCCATCTATATGCTGCCTACAAGAAACACACCTTAGACTTAAAGACACAAACTAAAACTCAAAGGATTGGAAAAAAAAAAATCAAGCAAAGAACAATCAAAAAAGAGCAGGAGTGGCAATATTAATCGCTGACAGAAGAGACTTTAAAATCCACCAAAAAGGATAAGGAAGGACACTGTGTAATGATCAAAGAGTCAATACACCAAGAGGACATAACCATAATAAATACTTACGCACCCAACAACAGGGCTCCAAAATACATAAAACAAACTCTAACAACATTAAAAAGAGAGATAGACAGATCCACAATAATCTAGGAGACTTTAACACACCAATTTCAGTGAAGGACAGAACAGCCAGAAAGAAGCTCAATAAAGACACTGAAGATCTAACTGACACAATCAACCAACTTGATATCATGGACGTATACCGAACACTGCACCCTACAGCAGCCAAGTATACTTTCTTTTCCAATGCACATGGAATATTCTCCAGAAGAGACCACATAATAGGCCATAAAGCAAGCCTTAACAGAATACAAAGTAACAAAATATTACAAATCATCTTTTCTGATCAGAAAGCCATAAAACTAGAAATCAATAACAGCAAAAGCAAGGAAAAAAAATCCAACACATGGAAACTAAACAACACCTTGCTCAAAAACTACTGGGTTACAGAAGTAATTAAGGAAGGAATAAAGAAATTCACAGAATCAAATGAGAATGAAAACACATCCTACCAGAACCTTTGGGACACAGCAAAAGCAGTGTGCAGACGTCAATTGATAGCAATAAATCCACACATCCAAAAAAGAAGGGCCAAAATCAAAACATTAACCCTACAACTCGAACAAATACAAAGAGAGCAGCAAAAGAAGCCCTCGGGCACCAGAAGAAAGCAAATAATAAAAAATTAGAGCAGAATTAAATGAAACAGAGAACAGAAAAACAATTGAAAGAGTTAAGACCAAAAGCTGGTTCTTCAAAAAGATCAACAAAATCGATAAACCATTCGCCAAACTGACAAAAGAAAAACAGAAGAGTAAGCAAATAAGCCAAAAAAGAAATAAGATGGGCGATATCACAGCAGACCCAACTGAAATTAAAAGAAACACAACAGAATACTATGAAGAACTGCACTCTAACAAATTTGAAAACCTAGAGGAAATGGACAAATTTCTAGAATCTCACTACCTACCTTAACCAACACAAACAGAGGTAGAACAACTAAATAAACCCATTAGAAAAGAAGAGATTGAAAAGGTAATTAAAAAACTTCCAAAAAAAAAAAAAGCCCTGGCCCCGACGGTTTCACTGGATTCTACCAAACTTTCACAGAAGAGTTAACACCACTACTACTAAAGGTATTTCAGAGTATAGAAAAGAGTGGGATACTCCCAAACTCATTCTATGAAGCCAGCATAACCCTGATACCAAAACCAGGTAAAGATACCAAAACCAGGTAAAGATACCACAAAAAAAGAAAATTACAGACCAATATCCCTCATGAACATAGATACAAAAGTCCTCCATAAAATTCTAGCCAATAGACTTCAACAACATATCAAAAAAATAATTCACCATGACCACATGGGAGTTATACTAGGTATGCAAGGATGGTTCAACATTAGAAAAACAATCAATGTAATCCATCACATAAATAAAACAAAAGACAAGAATCACATTATCTTATCAGTTGATGCAGAAAACGCATTTGGCAAAGTCCAACACCCATTCATGATAAAACCTCTTAGCAAAATAGGAATAGCAGAGAAATCCCTCAACATAATTAAGGACATTTACACAACGCCAACAGCCAACATCATCCTAAATGCAGAGCATCTGAAAGCATTCACCTTACGAACAGGAACCAGAAAAGGATGCCCTTTATCACCACTCTTATTCAACACTTTGCTGGAGGTCCTAGCCAGAGCAATTAGGCTAGAAAAAGAAATAAGGGGCATCCAAATTGGTAAAGAAGAAGTCAAAGTATCTCTATTTGCAGATGACATGATATTATACACAGAAAATCCCAAAGAATCCACAAGAAAACTACTGGAACTAATAGAAGATTTCAGCAAAGTACCAGGATACAAGATAAACATACAAAAATCAGTTAGATTCCTCTTCACCAACAAAGAGAACTTCCAAGAGGAAATCACCAAATCAATACCATTTACAATAGCCCCCAAGAAGACAGAATACTTAGCAGTAAATCCAACCAGAAACATAAATTACCTTTACAAAGAAAACCACAAGACACTTGCAAGAAACCAAAAAAGACCCGCTTAAGTGGGAAAACATACCTTGCTCATGGATAGAAAGACTCAACATTGTGAAAATGTCAATTCTACCCAAAGTGATCTATAGATACAATGCAATCCCGATCCAAATTCCAATGGCATTTTTTAATAAGATGGAGAAACAAATCATCAACTTCATATGGAAAGGGAAGAGGACCCAGATAAGTAAAGCATTACTGAAGAAGAACACAGTGGGAGGCCTCACACTACCTGATTTTAGAACCTAGTACACCTCCACAGTAGTGAAAACTGCCTGGTACTAGTACAACAATGATACATAGATCAATGGAACAGAACTGAGAATCCAGACATAAATTCATCCACCTATGAGCTGCTGATATTTGACAAAGGCCCAAAGTCCATTAAATGGGGAAAAGACAGTCTTTTTAACAAATGGTGCTGGCAGAACTGGATATCCATCCGCAAAAAAATTGATACAAGACTCATACCTCACACCATGCACAAAAAGTAACTCCAAATGGATCAAAGACCTAAATATAAAATCTAAAACGATAAAGATCATGGAAGAAAAAATAGGGACAACACTAGGAACCCTAGTACATGGCATAAACACAATACAAACCATAAGTAACAAAGCAACAGTGCCCAAGCACCACTAGATAACTGGGAGCTCCTAAAAATGAAACACTTATGCTCATTAAAAGACTTCACCAAAGAGTCAAACAACAACCTACAGACTGGGAAAAAAATTTTGGCTAGGACAAATCCTATCAGTGTCTAATCTCTAAAAATCTACAAGATACTGCAAAACCTTAACAACAAAAAGACAAATAACCCAATTAAAAAAAGGGCGAAGGATATGAGCAGGCACTTCACCAAAGAAGGCATTCAGGCAGCTAACAGATGCATGAGGAAATGCTCACGATCATTAGCCATTAGAGAAATGCAAATCAAAACTACAATGAGAT
>NW_004443988.1:15141452-15160102 GCF_000243295.1 Trichechus manatus latirostris
GAGGAAATGCTCACGATCATTAGCCATTAGAGAAATGCAAATCAAAACTACAATGAGATACCATCTCACCCCAACAAGGCTAGCAGTAATCCAAAAAACACAAAATAATAAATGCTAGAGAGGTTGTGGAGAGACTGGAACACTTATACACTGTTGGTGGGAATGTAAAATGGTACAGCCACTTTGGAAATGGATTTGGCACTTCCTTAAAAAGCTGGAAATAGAAGTATATACGATCCAGCAATCCCACTCCCTGGAATATATCCTAGGGAAATAAGAGCCGTCACACGAATAGATATATGCACACCCATGTTCACTGCAGCACTGTTCACAATAGCAAAATGATGGAAACAACCTAGGTGCCCCTCAACAGACAAATTATGATATATTCACAAAATGGAATGCTACTCAACGATAAAGAACAATGATGATTCCGTGAAACATCTCATAACATGGATCAATCTGGAAGCACTATGCTGAGTGAAATTAGTCAGTCACAAAAGGACGAATAGTGTATAAGACCACTATTGTAAGAACTAAGAAAAGGTTTAAACACAGAAGAAAACATTCTTTGATGATTACAAGGGTGGGGAAGGAGGGAAAGGGGTATTCACTTATTATATAGTAGAGAAGAATTATCTTAGGTGAAGGGAAGGACAACACACACTACAGGGGAAGGCAGCACAACTGGACTAAACCAAAGCTAAGAAGTTTCCTGAATACAACCAAACACTTTCAGGGACAGAGTAGCAGGGGTGGGGGTCTGGGGACCATGGTTTCAGGGGACATCTAGATCAACTGGCATAACAAAGTTTATTAAGAAAATGTTCTGCATCCCACTTTGGTGAGTGGCATCTGGGGTCTTTAAAGCTAGTGAGTAGCCATCTAAGATGCATCAGTTGGTCCCAACCCACCTGGAACAAAGGAGAATGAAGAACGTCAAAGACACAAGTAAAATATTAGCCCAAGAGACAAAAGGGCCATATAACCAGAGACTCCATCAGCCTGAGACCAGAAGATCTAGATGGTGCCCGGCTACCACCAATGACCACCCTGACAGGGAACACAACAGAGAGTCCCTGACGGAGCAGGAGAAGAGTGGGAGGCAGAACTCAAATTCATGTAAAAAGACCAGACTTAATGGTCTGACTGAGACTGGAGGGACCCCGGAAGACATGGCCCCGGGCTCTCTATTAGCCCAAAACTGAAACCATTCCTGAAGCCAATTCTTCAGACAAAGATTAGACTGGACTATGGGACATAAAATGATACTCGTGAAGAGTGTGCTTCTTAGCTCAAGTAGATACATGAGTCTAAATGGGCAGCTTCTGTCCAGAACCGAGATGAGAAGGCAGAAAGGGTCAGGAGCTGGTTGAAAGGATACGGAAAATCTGGGGTGGAAAGGAGGAACGTGCTGTCACAGTACAGGGAGAGCAACTAGGGTCACATAACAATGTGTGTATAAATTTTTGTATGAGAAACTAACTTGAACTGAAAACTTTCACTTAAAGCACAATTTAAAAACAAAACAAAACTTAAGACTCTGGGGAATGATGCAATAGGTCAGAAGCAACTGCCCACAGGAGGAGGCACTGAGACAAGTTTCCACAGCAAGAAGCTATCAACATTGTGACAACTTTAACCCCTCCTTCTAGGTGTTATGCTCATGCATCACTAAACCAAGGTGTAATATGTAACTGCAGTGATCTTTAATTAATTAATAATAATTTTGAAGGTGAAGAGACAAAACATAAATGGGTTAAAGGGGTGCTCTCCCTCTGTTCATTAGTAGAGAACTGTTGTCCTTACACAACAGACTTATTAATGTCTTCCTGAAGCCAGGATTCACAAAATAAACTGTCAAATAGCCTTCCTCAGCATGTGATGATTTTTTTCTGACTCAAAACTGAGATGGAGGATCTAGTGGATATGAGAGTATTTATGGAATCTATGAAACCAACTATTAAAATGGTTTTTTCCCCTAATATTTGGTTTATAGAGTTGTTCTCTCTCTTCTCTAACCTGTCCAATAGGAGACAAATGTGTACATCAATATTCTAAATGTTTATTAAATACCCAACCAACCAGCCTTTTCAAAGAAGCAAATCTTGAAAGATGATGAATAATAATTATATTAGATACTTGCTGTCGAATTATTCCTATAGAGTTCAATTAAGAAGAACTTTGTAACTCATTAATTAGTTACTGAGGTACTGAAGAGGTTTTGTTTTGTTTTGCATAGCAAATTAATGCATGTTGGACTCCACAATTTTTAGTAGGGTTCTGGTATTTTCTATCTTAAGTTTTAGAGTCTTAAAAAATATAATTAGATAAACTAAAAATAAACTATATTTCTACCTACATCATAACATCTGGTCACCATGGCACTATACCAACCCCTGACAATTAAAGCCAGCTTCAGCTCAGGGAATTCTGCCAGTATCTGAAAGACAAGTAATGAACACTATGCCATGTATTTTTGACTGGATTCTCTAAAGTATGATGAGTCAGGCTCCAAATGTCAGAAAATCTAGTCTTATGCTAATGAAAATAAAGATATTTACTGTTAGGGCCCCTTTTACCCAAGTACCTCAAAGCACTTGGCAAACATTTATCAAATGGAAATTAAGGCATATCTTCAGGCCACATGAAGGCATTGCATTAGGCTTTCAAAAACTCATGCAAGAAGTCTCTAGATCCCACTACCAATTTATAGAAAAACATGTTAATCCACACCATGGCAACATAATCAGCAAAAACCAGACTGTGGAAAAATCTACAGGACAAATTATTCAATTTCTTTAACAAATAAATTTCAAGGAAAAAAAGAAAGAGAGCGATGGAGAGGGAACCAATAGATCAAGAGAACTTAGAAGGATCAAAGGATCAACCAGCTGCAATGTCAGAACCTTGTTTCAAACAAACTGCTTAAAAAAAATTGTGAGACAATTAGAAATGCAAACACTGACTTAATATATGATATTAAGGAGTTACTGTGATTTTGTTAGGTATGATAATAGTATTATAGATACACACGTATTTTTAAAGTGTGTATCTTAGAGATACTGTGTCAGGGATGGCCAAGGCCACCCCAGGTTCTGTAACTCACTAGGAGAACTCACAGAACTCAGTACATAGTTTTACTCATGGCTAAGATTTATTATAGCAAAAGACACAGAGCAAAGTCAGCAAAGGGAAAAGCCACATGGGGCAGTCTGGCAGAAACCAGGCGCAAGCTTCCAGGAGTCCTCTTCAAATGGGAGTCACACAGGACACACTTAATTCTCACAGCAACAAGTTGTGACTACATGTGTGAAATGCTGTCTACCAGGGAAGCTCACTAGAGATTCAGTGCCCTAAGTTTTTACTGGAGGACTGGTCATGCAGGCACCTTCTGCCTAGCACATACCAAGATTCCAGACTCTCAGAGGGAAAGCAGGCATTCAGCACAAACACTGTTTATACAGTTTAGGCATAGTGAACCACTTCTATCAATTAGGGTGGTAAGAATCCTGCCTTAAATCCAAGTTCCAGACACCAGGCAAGCACCAACTTTGTCAGCAGGGCCTTTCAAAGGACAGCAATCAGGCCTGCTATAACTCTTTTTTTGCACAGATATATACTCAAGTATTGTGAATGAAATGACAGTATGTTTGATATTTGCTTTTTGGTAGGAAAACAAAATAAATTATAAAATAGTAATAATATGGGAAGGCAGAAGTGGGTAAGAAGAATAATAACATGGGAGGGCAGAGGTGGGTAAGGGTATGACACAAGATTGGCCATGAGTGGATACTGCTGAAGGTGGGGAATGGGTACACAGGAACTTATTGTACTCTTCTATTTACCGTATTTTTAAAATTTTTCCCTAATGAAAACTTTGTTTTTAATTACAAGAGAAAACTCAGAACCAGTGCTTCGGCTGTGGGATCAACAGGCCCGTGGCTTGTGGGGCTGACAACCAGAGCCTGGAGAGCCCTTGGGCCTGTCATCAAGGTCTGAGGGAAGATAGGCTGTCACAGGCCATGTGTGAATAAGTTTTGAATCTTGACACCAAGAGTCAGTTAACAGGTTCTGAGAGACAGAGGTAGAAAGGGTAGCCTATTGTGCAAGGCAAACTATATCTTGGAGCCAGAAATTTTAGAGTGATCTGATTATAGCCAGAGATTAAGTGGCTGACAAATGATCTTAATTAAACTATCTACTGAGTGTTGCAAATCAGATTTATTATGCTTTCAGTCATTAATCGCTGAGCTATAAAATGAATATGTAGCCACTCTTTCTCACAGCACATTAACAAAAATGGAGCATGTTTTTTTCCATTTCAAAAATGTGTTTTTTTAGCACTGGTACATGCTACTCACAATAATACTACGCTCTGGAAGACAGTAGCCTCAGAGTAACTAAAACCTTGGCAGCAAGTTCCAAACACTGGAGATACTGAGCACTGAGTCACTGCTATCTTGGTTTACTTAGGTGGGGTAAATCTGGTGGTGAAACTGGTTAAACGCTCAGCTGCTAACCGAAAGGTTGGAGGTTCAAACCCACCCAGCAGCTCTACAGGAGAAAGAACTGGCCATCTGCTTCGGTAAAGATTACAGCCAAGAAAATCCTGTGGGGCAGTTCTACTCTGTTACATGGGGTTCCAATTAGTCAGAATTGATTCGACGGCACCTAACAGCAGGTGGAAATAGGGGCAAATGTATATTCTTTTCTCCAAAACTACAAATAATCAGTAGTTAGTAACAATTTGAAATGCAAATATAATGAAACCATGTTTTAGAGTTTATTATACAAGGGTGAAAAAAACAACGAAAAGCCCAAGGGTGAACTACTAGCATAACAAGCTTGACTGCTGGCCCCTTGCTGTAACACCCCCACAATATGACAGATCAACCTGTAATGGAAAAGAAAGATACAGGGAAAACCAGCCCAAATCAGCAATACGGGCTCACACATCTTCCCTCTATATGTGAAGAAAACATGAGTTCATCACGGAACGATGCCTTCCTTGGTCTCCAAACAAAAAGCATTAATGATTCACCATCAATAAAACATCCCCTATTAGTGGAAATGGCTTTTCACTAATCCATCCACACTCTGTCATCTATTTCTCAACATAAGATGAAATCTCTGACTGGGGACCAGAACAAAGCCTACAGATAAAGGGACCAACGGTGTCTTTGGTTCTGTACTGAAACCCACAGATCTTTCCTGCCAGAGAAAAAGAAAAAGTATATCAACTCTGTAAAGCATATCATCATAATCTGCGGTGGGTTACAAATATACTGCAGTATTTAGTCACAGCTTGCCTTCAAGATAACATTCTAATTAAATAAACCTAACCAAAAAAAAAAAACCAAACTCACTGCCATCGGGTCGATTCTGACTCATAGAGACCCTACAGGACAGAGTAGAACTGTCCCACAGGGTTTCCAAGAAGCAGCCGGTGGATTTAAGCTGCCAATCTTTGGGTTAGCAGCCGAGCTCTTAACCACTGTGCCACCAGGGCTCCAGTTAAATAAAAGGTAGTGTCACTTCTTGTTATCTGTTACCTGGATGCTAGTGCCAAGCTCCTCAGCAAGTACTCATGTTTCTCCTAAATTTATGTACCTGAGCACTTTAACACCTAGGAAATCAACTACTGCAGAGACTTCATAATAAATGTTGAAAGTTGACGATACCACATTTCTCAACAATGTCCCATTGATAAATGACTTTTCCTTATGCTATTTATGAAACTCAATGTTAGCCAATAATCATTTTTGTATAATGATGTATATATAAAAAATACTCAAGCTTAAAGTACTAAAAAAATCACAAGTTTATAAAAAATTAATTTTACAAAGTTCCTAAAATTTAACTATTCGAACACAGGAACAAAAAGCAAAAATAGTCTCTGAGTGGTCACGAAAGAAGGCACAAAGCCCTTGCATGCACTAAAGCTTCACCTGGAGGAGAAAACCTCAACTTTTCATTCAGACTCTAGTCTTATTTTAAAATTTTCACATCTGTTGTTTGTTTTCCAAGTTTATCTCAGCCTAAAGACAGAAAAGTAATGTTGTGCTAAGTAACTTAAACTAACTTGAGCTAACTTAGCAAGGAGGATTTTTAAGATACAGGTTCTTCAAGCCCAAAAACAGGAACAGGGCTTCAGGAAGGACTAGAAGCAGGGCTTGGAAAGCTAATCAAACCCTCTCTATTTCTAATCTCTGCTCCTCTCTGCATGTCTGCCATCCTTGGCTTTCTGGGCCACATGGCTGGTAAAAGATGCCCACTGCACAGCTCCTGAGCTTCACGTTTACAGGTCTAACCACAGTGAGTGAGCTTCCTTCCTCCTCTGGGAAAGTCCCAGGAAATGGGCATTGAATGACCCCGATTAGAACAGACTGCCACCCCTGGTTCATTACAATCTAGGAAAACACTTCAAAGAGCATCTACTGCAAAAGAGGAAAAACTGTGAGAGTAGAGAGAACTAGAGAGCAGCAACAGGAATGCACAGCTTCATAATGAAGGTGGGCCTCCAAAAAATGTCAACATGAGGTAAGTAAGTAAGTGTGCAAATATTCTGTAACACCTTAGTAGACTATGAGGGCTTCACTGTATTATTGCACTATCAGATACATTTATAATGATGACCTACCACTCAGAAAAGTTTAAATTATGTTCAATATACTAAGAGAGATGATAATACTTACACTAATAGCATCCTCTGCAAAGGACAATTGTATATTGCTGGTGGGAGTTTAAGTTGGTACATTCTTTCTGGATGCAATTTAGCATTATATACAAAGAACCATACGAAAATTCAGTAGCTCTATCTTTAGAATCTAGTCTATGGAAAAGTCCTAAACACATATAAAAATGCATCTTACAGATATTGATAACAGCATTATTTATAATACTAAAACAGTGGAAATAATCTCTAGCAGCCAACAGGGCGATGGTTAAACAAACTATGTCCAGTCTATGTAATGACAGGAAAATTAAACAATTTTAAATAACAAAAAAGCTCATGTTATAAATAGGGAAAAGAGCTGTACAAAAAAGTATATGCATGTATATGTGTGTGCGTGTGCGTGTGCAGACATTGATGATTCAGTGGTAGAATTCTCATCTTCCATGCAGGAGACCTGGAAAATTCTCAACCAATCCACCTCAAATGCAGCCACCAGTGAAGACTTGCATGTTGCTATGATGCAGAACAGGCTTCAGCAGAGTTTTCAGATTAAGACAGACCAGGAAGAAAGGCCTGGCAATCTACTTCCAAAAAATGAGCTAATGAAAACCCTACGTATCACAACAATCCAGTCCTGTTGTCCATGGGGTCGTCATGAGTCAGAGGGAGACTTGACAGTAGCTAACAACAACAACTACTACTATTACTTCTACTGCACGCACGCGCGTGGGCGCGCGCGCACACACACACATAAATCTCGGCTATAAAATTTACATAGAAAAGGACTGTCACAATTTGAATTCCCCAGAAAGCACCCTCTGAGACTGAGAATAGAACACAGGCAATGCATGAGGGAGTGCTCTTAGGATCCACGTCTGCAGGAAGAAAAGTTAAGGAAGCATGAGTGGGCAGAGGGAGAAGCTGAGTGGCAATTCAGGCCCAACACGACTCCTTGGCAACTAGTTTTTTGTTTTTGTTTTTTCTTTAATCAAGATTGTTATGTAAATACCAACCCACTGCCATCGAATCAATTCCAACTTACAGCAACCCTACAGTCACCCACATCACCTCCTACTGGAAAAGCATCTGTAAAGATTTGATGAATCTCCACAAATGTCTTGCTAGCCTAGGAATGTCATCTGGAATTCCACAAAGCACACTGCAGGTATGATATCATCTAAGATTTTAAAAAACACTGGAGATACTATTGGATTCTAGGTTTTGAGGGGCTGGGCCAGAGCAAGGCAAAATTGTGATGTAATGTAACTGAAATTGTTTTTAGTGACCCAAAATTAGATACCTTTCCTCCTTTCTTCACCCTTTTCACTCCTGAAGTGATGCTTCCCCACCCTCAGTCCCCAGGTGTGTCCTACTGCTACCTGTAACAGCCTCACTGAGGAGAGAACTAATTTTTGTTCACCATGGGAATTGAAGATATTTATGCTTGTCTTAGACTGGATTCTCTAAAGAAGCAAAACCAGTAAAGTGTATAAATATATATAGAGAGATTTATAGCAAGGAAACGGCTCATGTGACTATAGAGGCTGGAACGTCCCAAGTCCGTGGATCAGGATAGGGGCTTCTCTCAATTCACGCAGCCGCAGAGGCTGGCGAACCCAAGATCAGCAGGTCAGAAAGCAGGGCTCTTGCTCACCGGCTGTGAAGCTCTACGAATCCCAAGATCGGCAGATAAGCTGATAGCTCAAGTCCCAAGACTGGAGGTCAGACGAACAGGAGGCAGCCGCAGGATTCAGAGGAAGCAAGGAAACTCCTTTTCAACTGACTGGCTACTCACAGCAGATTCCACCATGAGAGCGATCGCATACAAACACTGAGAATCATGGCCCAGCCAAGCTGAAACATAATCTTACCATCACAGCCCACCCCTTGTCAACTTGGCACTGTACACATCTCCTTAAACCATACATAATCTCTGAATAAAGACAATTATAAAGTCATACTTACACCTAACATGATACAAGTAACACACGTACAACCAAAAACACACTAGCTTCATTTACATCTTATATTTTACAAATGAAGAAAACAAAAATATCTGATACACACATACAAAGCAGAAATACTCATTAACAATTACAGTCCTCATTTCTGCAACTGGTCACATGGCCGTAATTGATATTTAGAACTATCTTCTTCCACCACCCATTCCGTATTCCCTTTGCCCTCAGCAAGCACCTCAGCTGGTGGTTGTTCTTTGCCTGGTGAGGTAACCCAAACCTTCATTCCTGAAGGGTCTGCATCATCAGTAGTCATGTCAGAATTGGGCTGCTGTAGTTTTCCACTGACTTTAATCGCAGAGCATGGTTGTATTGAGACACCCTAAGAGATCTCCTGCATTCCAGACATACTCGTCTTTATCTCCATTATCTAATATCAATCCAATTTCCTCTTGGTAATCAGGATCAATCACACCAGCCAATATGGTAACTCCCTTCTTTGCCTGTTGATCCAGAGGCATAAGGAGCCCAAAGTGGCCAGGTGGCATTCTTAGCTCCCAGTTCAACGGAATCAGTGATGTCTCCCCAGGTGGGAGCATTTCTCCCTTTGAAACTAAGACCTCTAGACCTGCAGAGCATAAGGTCACGGGGACAGGAAGCAAAAATCTTGCAAGTGGGTCACTAGGGGTAATACCGAGTGTTGCCACTTCTATTTTCACCCCTTGATTCCTGGACCCATGAATCCTGGCTATGGGAGAAACAGCACCATATACTGGACGCTGGTTTAGAGCATATACAGCCTCCTGGAGAACACTATCCCAACCCTGCATGGTACTGCCACCTAGCTGGCACCGTAATTGTGTCTTTAAAAGGTCATTCCATCATTCTATCAAGCCAGCTGCTTCAGGATGACGGAGAACATGGTAAGACCAGTGAATTCCATGAGCATGGGCCCACTGCCGTACTTCATTTGCTCTGAAGTGAGTCCCCTGATCTGAGGCAATTCTGTGTGGAATACCATGATGGTGGATAAGGAAGTCTGTAAGTCTACAGATGGTAGTTATGGCAGAAGCACTGCATGCAGGGAAGGCAAATCCATATCCACAGTGTCTATTCCAGTAAGGACAAAACGCTGCCCTTTCCATGATGGAACTAGTCCAATGTAATCAACTTGTCACCAGGTTGCTGGCTGATCACCTCGAGGGATGGTGCCAGATTGGGGACTCAGTGTTGGTCTCTGCTGCTGGCAGACTGGGCACTCAGCAGTGGCTATAGCCAAGTCAGCCTTGGTGAATGGAAGTCAATGTTGCTGGGCCCATGCATAACCTCCATCCCTGCCACCATGGCCAGCCACTTTGTTCATGAGCCACTGAGCAACAACGGGAGTAGCTGGGGAAAGAGGATAAGTGGTTTCCACAGAACACATTATCCTATCCAGTTGATTGTTAAAATCATCCTCTGCTTAGGTCACTATTTGGTGAGCATTCAAATGAGACGTGAATATCTTCACTTCTATGGCCCATTCAGAGAGGTCTATCCACATACCTCTTCCGCATAAATCCTTGTCTCCAATTTTCCAATCATGTTCCTTCCATGTCCCTGACCATCCATTAGCCACAGCCCATGAATCAGTATACAATCACATACCTGGCCATTTTTCCTTCCAAGCAAAATGAACAACCAGATGCACTGCTTGAAGTTCTGCCCATTGCGAGGATTTCCCTTCACCACTGTCCTTCAGGAAGTTCCCAGAAAGGGGCTGTAGTGCTGCCGCTGTCCACTTTCCAGTGGTGCCTGCATACTGCGCAGAACCATCTGTAAACCAGATACAACTTTTCTCTTCTTCTGTCAACTGATCATAAGGAACTCCCCTAAAGGCCATAGGGGCAGACTGGGAGATGGAAGGTAATGTGACAGAAGTGGATGCCATGGGCATTTGGGCCACTTCCTCATGCAACTTACTTGTGCCTTCAGGTCCTGCCTGGGCCTGATCTCATATATACCACTTCCATTTAATGACGGAGTGCTGCTGTACACGTCCAACTTTATGACTCTGTGGGTCAAACAATACCCAGTTCATGATGGGCAGCTCAGGCCGCGTGGTGACTTGGTGTTCCGTGGTTAAGCATTCAGTCTCTGCTAAAGTCCAGTAACAAGATAAAAGCTATTTTTCAAAAGGAGAGTAATTATCTGCATAGAATGGCAGGGCTTTGCTCCAAAATCCTAAGGGTCTGCACTGTGATTCATCAATAGGGGCCTGCCAAGACTCCAAACAGCATCCCTATCTGCCACTGACACATCAAGCACCACTGGATCAGCTGGATCATATGGCCCAAGTGCCAGAATGGCTTGTACAGCAGCCTGAACCTGTTGCAGACCCTTCTCTTGTTATGGGCCCCACTCAAAACTAGCAGCTTTTCGAGTCACGTGATAAATAGGCCAGAGTAGCACATCCAAATGAGGAATATGTTGCCTCCAAAATCCAAAGAGTCCCACTAGGCGTTGTGCCTCCTTTTTAGCTGAGGGAGCAGCCAGATGCAATAACTTATCCCTCACTTCAGAACGAATATCTCAACATGCCCCACACCACTGGACCCCTAGATGTTTCACTGAGGTGGAAGGTGCCTGAATATTTGTCAGATTAATTTCCCACCCACTAGCACCCAATTGTTTCACCAGTAAGTCCAGAGTCATTGACATTTCTTTCTTACTAGGTCCAATCAGCATAACATCATCAATGTGATGGACCAGTGTGATGTCTTGTGGAAGGGAAAGGCAATCAAGGTCCTTGTGGACTAAATTATGACATACAGCTGGAGAGCTGATGTAGCTCTGAGGTAGGCAAATGAAGGTGTATTGCTGGCATTGCCAGCTGAAGGCAAACTGCTTCTGATGGTCCTTCAAAATAGGTATGGAGAAAAAGACATTAGCCAGGTTGATAGCTGCATACCAGGTACCAGGAGATGTATTAATTTGCTCAAGGAATGAAACTACATCTAGAATAGCAGCTGCAAATGGAGTCTCTACCTGGTTAAGTTTTCGATAATCTACCGTCATTCTCCAAGATCCATCTGTTTTTTGCACAGGCCAAATATGTGAGTTGAATGGGGATGTGGTGGGAATCACCACTCCTGCATCCTTCCAGTCCTTGATGGTGGCAGTAATCTCTGCAATCCCTCCAGGAATGCGGTACTGCTTTTGGTTTACTATGTTCCTAGGTAGGGGCAATTCTAATGGCTTCCACTTGGCTTTTCCTACCATAATAGCCCTTACTCTATTTGTCAGGGATCCAATGTGGGGGTTCTGCCAGTTGCTGAGTGTATATATTCCAATTATGCATTCTGGATCTGGGGAAATCACTACAGGATGGGTTCGGGGACCCACTGGACCTACTGTGACATGGACATGAGCCAAGACTCCCATTAATAACCTGACCTCCATATGCCCTCACTCTGACTGGTGGGCCACAGTGATGTTTTGGGTCTCCTGGGATTAGTGTCAATTCAGAGCCAGTATCCAGTAATCCCCAAAAAGTCTGATTATTTCCTTTTTCCCAACGAACAGTCGCTCTCATAAAAGGCCATAGATCCCTTTGGGGAAGGCTGGGAGAAAGATTAACAGTAAAAATTTTTGCAATGTGTTGGAGTTCTTCCTCAAGGGGACCCAGCCTCTCTCTCATTCAAAGTTGCTCAAATCAGGGAATTGATTGAGGGACTGTGACTCTCTATTCTGTCAATTCGAGTTAGACTGCTGTTCACCTGACCTAGAATTCATCCATTTGTACAGATCAAGTAAATATTTAGTAGATTTCCTATCTATTTCACTCCTAGGGACACCATGACTAAGTAGCCAACGCCATAAGTCCACACAAGTCAGGTTATTCTGATTACTGCTTTGACTCCACTGTCCATTACTGTAACCACGCCCCCCTTGTCTTTGTTGATTGAGCGCAGCCACTTGGCCCCTACTACCACAGCGTCCAATCAGACCCATTGTAGTCAGGTATCTTAATTCAGTTAGGGCAGTTCCCACTGTAAAATCTGATTTACATAAAATAGCAATCATAGCAGTCTTCAAAGATGCTGGAGCTCCCTTCACAAATTTGTTTCTCACAGCTGTGGTAAAAGGTGTGTCCTCTGGGTACTCCATGTGTGTGTCTATGGGTCTAACCTGATAAATCCACTCTAGCATGATGCCAGTTTCCCTAAGCCTTTGGATACTTTCTTCTAGAGTATACCAAGGCAGCTCTGGTACTTCAGCTTGATTTAGTGTAGGCCACGTCATAATCCATGCTACAGCAACCCAACCAAATAAACTATTAGGCCTTTCCTAACCGCTGGAGCTGAAACATTGAATTAACAATCTGTGCTTAGTGGACCCATATCAATAAACTCAGGCTGATCCATCATTATGTTCCTTGTACCATTATCCAACATCCTTAATAGCCATTCCCACACATATTCCCCAGGTTTCTATTTGTATATATTAGAAAAGTCAAGCAGTTCTTTTGGAGTGTAGCATACCTCCTCCTGGGTCACACTTTGTACTTCACCTTTTGGGGCTCGCTGGGACTTAAGTCTAGTTATAGGTCTAGAAGCTGGAATCAGTAGTGTGGATTTGTTTTGAGAACATTCTGCATTGTCTTGTAAAGTATCTGCCTCAGGTGATGCCCCAGGCAATGACTCAGGCAAGGGCTCTTTAGAGGCAGCTGGGCTAAGGCTAATCTCATTAAATGGGAGTGGAGTGGCTAATGGTTTTTCTGGGCAGAGTTGTTTAGCAGACAAACATGAAGTAATCTCTTCAGATAGAAGTGGTTCTGCTGGCAGGATGATTCAACAGAATTTAGGGGCTCAGTGTCCCCATCCCCAAGTTTCAGGATCCCATTTCTTCCCAATCAATGCCCTTACTTTAACTTCAGACACCTCTTGAGGTTGGCAATTGAGCTGGCATTGTAATTCAGCCACTCTTAAAATAAGACTCTGGGTTTGGTTTTCGGCAATTTCAGCTCTGTTACTACAAGAAATAAGGCTTTCTTTTAAAGCACAAGTGGAAGCCTTGAGATCACTTATGTGGCACTTGAGCTTTGACTCTGAAGCCCTGAGTGCATCTCTTTCTTTCACCAGTTGGTCTAGCAAAAGTAGGACCAACCAACCAGCCTCCTTATACTTCTCATTCTGACAAAACTGTAGAAAGATATCAAACATGTGTTCACCCAGAACCTCATCTTTCCCCAGTACCTGATCTACTGGTGGTGGTATTTTGCTTATTTGTATCGCCACGTCACGCCATGGATTAGCAGTGCCCTCTTTACTGCTCGAAGCACAGTCATCAACATTTTTAAGACTAACCAGACTTGAGAACCAATTTAGAAAACTCATCCTTACAATTTTGTTTCTCTAGAACCACTCTTGGTACCAAATGTCTTAGGCTGGATTCTCTAGACAAGTAAAGCCAGTAAAGCGTACAAATATATATAGAGAGATTTATATCAAGGAAACAGCTCATGCAATTGTAGAGGCTGGAACATCCCAAGTCCATGCATCAGGATAGAGGCTTCTCCTGATTCACAAAGCTGCAGGAGCTGGCAAACCCAAGACTGGCAGGTCAGAGAGCAGGGCTCTTGCTCACAGGCTGTGAAGATCGACAAATCCCAACTGGAAGGCAAGACCACAAGGCTTCTCCTGATTCATGTAGCTGCAGGGGCTGGCAAACCCAAGACTGGAAGGTCAGCGAGCAGGGCTCTTGCTCACAGGCTGTGAAGATCAACAAATCCCAAGATCGGCAGATAAGCTGATAGCTCAAGTCCCAAGAACTGGAGGTCAGATGAACAGGAAGCAGCCACAGGATCCAGAGTGAGCAAAAAAGACAGAATGTCTGCTCATATTCAGATGCAGGCCACAACCCCAAGGAAACTCAACTCCCTTTCAACTTATTGGCTACTCACAGCAGATTCAGCAACGGGAGTGATCATGTATAAACACTGAGAATCATGGCCCAGTCAAGATGACACACAATCTTAACCATCACAATGTTCTCAGAACAACAACTTGAAAAAAGGAAGTCTAAGAAAGCTTTAGAAGAGAAGATTCTGAGACATCAATGGATATCCTTTTATTTGTAGCCTCTCTCAGTACCCTGTCTCCTCCTCTCCTCTCTCCTCCTCTCCCCAAAAAATGTTTTAATTCATGCCTAATCCAAGACGTTAATCCCAACACAAGGAGTCAGGAGTGGGGCATATCAGTTCTGAAAGAATCAAACAATGCTTCATATTTTAATATATTATATATCATACACACGTGCACAATAACACACTGTCAGCAAATTTTTTTACTAAAAAGTTTCTTTGAAACATTTTTGTTTATGCTACTTAAAAAAAATAAAATATTTGTGTTTTCTGATTATAAAAGAAATGTATACTGATTATACAAATCCAAATATTGTAAAAATGGATAAATTAGAATGTGAAAGTCCCCCATAACCTTACCCCCTAAAAATAAGTTTTTAACCATCTAAACAGTCTAGTATAAATTCTTTCAGAATGTAGGCAAACACAAATGCATGTGCGCACACACACATATCATATATACATGCTGCATTTGGCTTTTTTTGTACTTAACAGTATATCCTGGACATAAACTAAAACGAAACGAAAGCTAAGTTTTAAAAAAATTCACAAAAGACAAAATGAATTCTAATAACATCAAAAGCACTTCAGGTCTAAGATGGAACAGAGAGTGCAGAGGAAATGGAAAGTGGAGCCTGTGATGAGTGGGTACCACTTGTACGTGAGATGGAAATCTCTAATGGTGCTGCATTTGCTGGTGCATTTACAAACTCTCTTTCTCACTCTGAACCAGAAATCATGCATCTTCTGACCAGGCTGCATCTACAGAAATGCCTAGTCAGTAAGGCCAGCCACTCCCAAAATCTTTAGTGAGAGAAGAGAGGGACTATTAACCTTCTGAATTAATGGAAAAGGCAGATGACCATGCATAGGGGTTTGCACGTGTCAGCCTCCATTTAAAGTGTAATTCTCTCATGGTGTCATTTGGTAAAGAATATTTTGATTTATGTCTTAAGTGACACAAAGAATTAGTGTTTTCCTTTATAATTAATTCCAAAGAAATGCAAAAGAGGCACTGCAAGTCTCAACAAATGAAATTCAAGCAAGAGCAATTCCTCAGCAGAAAGTTTACTGTCGTGTTCATCTCATGATATGTTAAATTTTCTTACTACTTTTTTCCAAAAGGGTCCTCTGCATTTTCTCACCTCTATTCCCTTCCTTGCCTACCCCTATTTTAAATTTTCATACCAAATGTACAAATTTACCAAATATCCTAACTGCGTTAGATAATCTAAAATATAACAGAATTGAGTTAAGCACATGGTTGGTGTGGCTTTGCCATAAACGTCACATAAGAGTTGGAAAATCAAGTGGAGATGAATCCCTAAATTGAAGGGGCTTTCAATACCTGTGAGCAATTTTCCTAGGCCTTTAATAGCTGCTGCTGTTTCTCCTTTTCCTTCTTTTTAATACCTTCTTCTCTTCTTTCCCCCACTGAAGATCAACAACACACACTACCATAAAGTCAGGACATGCTAGGAACAACCCTGGCTGGGAAGACTGGTATGGCTTTTACACGGGCACTCTGTACTGACTCACTCTCATGCAAAGCCAGCTTTTCCTTTATTACTGGAACTTCAGTCCTTGCCTCTGCCATGTTCAGGTTCCTAAGCCTGACAAAAGCAAAGACTTTAAACAGTCCCCCTCCAGAAAAATTAAAAAAAGATAGAAAAGGGCTTAGAAAGTAAACAGAGAACCTAGAAATTATGACTGGGATCGGATTATTTGATATCACTGCCCATGCTTTGCAACATCAAAGGACATTCACCTCCTGGCTTCTGTCATTATACCTGTATGTTACTTGTATTTATTTTGTGCATAAAGAACACTGTATGAATTGGACAAATCCTACAATTTTATATCAACTTCATTCCTTTTAAACCTGCCACATGCTGTTTCAGTTAAGAATGCTTTCAGGACTTCTGGCAAAATGGCACTCTAGGCAGAAGCACCACACCATCCCTCCACAGCAAAGAGCCGAAAAACTAAGCCAGAGAAAGCAACAATCCTGAAACCCTAAAACATCAAATGAAGAGATAAAAAACTCAGCCAAGCACCAAATAGAGTGAGAAAACTGACAGAGAATGGAGAGCGAGGAGAGATTCATGCAGAGGTCCCCTACCAGCTAACGCAGCGTGGATCTGCCATCTTGGACTCCTATCAGAGACCAGCAAACAGGGTATGAGAAAGCAGCCTAACGGAGCATCCAGCGGGAGACAAAACAACCAGTAATTTGCGATATACGCTTTCCCACCCCCCCACCCTTCTTCACCCCGACTTGGCCTCCTCTGGTTCCCGAGGCCACAATCTCTTGTCCAGGAAACACCGGCTGCTTGGATTCCACATACCCGAACGTGCCGGCTCTCTAAGTGCCATCTGTTGGCTGCTGGTGTTGCTTTTTTCTGCTTCTTTTGATTTCTTCCTTACCTCTCACCACCTCCCCCTCCTTTCGCTCAAATAGCTGGCTCTGTGCACCATCTTTACTTCTTCCTGAGGGGCTGCACAGCTCCAGTAATTTGTGATATACGCTTTCCCACTCCATACCCTTCTTCACCCAGACTCCGCCCCCTCTGCTTCCTGCAGACACAGTCTCTTGTCCAAGAAACACCGGCTGCTTGGATTCCACCAGCTCCCACTAGCTGGCTCTCTGAGTGCCATTTGTTGACTGCTAGTGTTGCTTTTTTTCCTGCTTCTTTTGATTTCTTCCTTACCTCTCACCACCTCCCCCTCCTTTCGCTCAAATACCTGGCACCGAGAGCCATCTTTCCTTCTTCCTGAGGGGCTGTGGAGCTCCATTCGAGTGTGGAGCTGCTTCCCAGTCTGGGCTGCTGCGCTGGTGGGATCCCGGGGCTTTTGTTCGTTTGTTTCTTTTGAATTGTTTGTTTTCTTTTCCTTTTCTTGAGTTGGGAACCCTTTCCGGCCAGGCAGTGCTGCATGGCAAGGAGACTAGCCCCTCGGCTTGCACAGACGTGCAGACGGATCCCTGAGGACATTTATTTTTTCGTTGTTTTTTTTTTTTTCTGTTTTTTGGGGTGCTTTTCTAGTTCTTTTTTTTTTTTAATTTGTTTTGTTTTCTTTCCCCTTTTTCGCTTTTTGTCTTTCTTCATTACTCAGTTTCTCGTCTCTCTATATTTTCCTTCTCTTTCTGTTCCCTGAATACTTGCATTGTATACCTCTACGCATTCTAGCCAGGCTGTACTGCAACACCTTAGAGCAACTACCCCAGTACTCATAGCTGCACCGGTGGGATCCCTGGGAACTCTGCGGCTCTTTAACCGTTCCGATTTTTATTTATTCGTTCTTTTCTTTACCTCCTCTTCCCCTTTCTGTTTTTCTCCATTTCATAGTCTCTCATCTCTCCACTCCAAAGGCAAGCTCCCATAGAATTCTTTTTTGCTTGTTCGTATGTTTTTGGCTCCTGTTCCTCTCTCCTCTCTCCCATATCCATCTTAGCTCCACGCATAACACTCTCCCTGCTACATCCTGCCTACCTGCACTGTGCGCTTAACATCACACCACCAAGCAGCACAGGCACGGCCTACTGGAACCTGCCCTGCACTGATTACCGACCCGCCCTGGTGGCTGTAGTAAGTGCCACAAAAAACCTGTCCCAGTAACTCCTCTTCAGCTAGATCTGCCCAGCCGCACCATATCTGAGTGACTGACCCTGCCAACTGGAGAAGGAGATGAAAAGTATTGTGCCCACAGACGAGCAAACAACAAAAAACACACAGTCCGCCTGCTCATAGTCAAATTAAAAAAAAAAAAAAAAGGAACGAAACAAACAGATCTACAATCAATAAACGAGACAAATAACTACTGAATGCCCCAAAGACAGCAGACAATATCAAAACATTTACAAAAACAGGACAGGATGGTTCCAGTAGGC
>NW_004443988.1:15160202-15175803 GCF_000243295.1 Trichechus manatus latirostris
AGACCAGATTTACTGGCCTAAAGGAGACTGGAGAAACCCCGAGAGTGTGGCCCCCAGACACCCTTTTAGCTCAGTGGTGAAGTTATCTCCGAGGTTCACCGTTCAGCCTGGGAGTGGACAGCCCCGTAAAACCAAATGGGACTAATGAGGTACAGCAGTCCAGGGACAAGGACTAGAAGGCAGAAGGGGACAGGAAAGCTGGTGATAGGGAACCCAAGTTTCAGTAAGGACTGTGGTGTCATGTAGTGGGGTTGTTAACCATTGTCATAGGGCAACATGTGTACTAACTGTTTTATAAGAAACTATTTTGTTCTGTAAACCTTCATCTAAAGTGACAATAGCAGCACAACTGGAAGAACGTAATCAGTGTCACTGAATTGTGCATGTAGAAATTTTTGAAATGGTGTATCTTTGGCTACGTATATTTTCACTAAAAAAAAAAAAAGGTCGAGAAGGGAGAGGGTTGACATGTCATGGGGTTGTTAATCAATGTCATAAAACAATATATGTACTGACTGTTTAATGAGAAACTATTTGTTCTGTAAACCTTCACCTAAAGTACAATTAAAAAAAAAAAATTGGAAGTCCTTATCATAGGGGGCTGGTGGAGTAATGAATGACTAATTCATGAATATAATACTCAGAAGCCATTAAAAATCACACTGTAGAAGAATATGTATTGACGTGGGCAAATGTTCACAATATAATAGTTACAGAAAAGAATCTGGCTACAAAATAGTATGCACATAATAAACCATTTTGCTAAAGAAAATATACACATATATAAAAAACACTAGAAGGGCAGCCATCAAAATTTTAAGAGTGTCTGAGGATAATGAGTTTATACGCATTTTTTTTATGTTGCACTTATGAATTTTCCATGTTTCTGCACTGTACGTTTACTTATTTTATAGTTTTTTTTTAAGCTTTTTATTTTAAAAAAAGCTTTCAAATAATTTTGCAAGTCATTTCCTATACTATTTCACACCTATTATTAGTCAAGGTAATGGAGCATCTTTCACCACAGAAGACTCTCAATTATGTTTTAATATAAGGGAGGCAATTTTTCCAGTTGCCTTGAAAAATAGCAAGAACATTTCCTGGGTCACTACCATGTGCCAGGTCTTCTCACTCATCTTCTTAAAAGTGAAACATTAAGGATAGGGAAATAAAAAAATTGAGGACTGATAATATGTCTACAGTAATATCCTATTGTTTTAAAAAGACAAAACCACCACTCAACGAATAATTCAACTAACTTTTACTGAGCACTTACTAGGTGGGGTATCCTGGCAACAGAGTGAAGCATGGAGAACAGAGTTAAGAAAACTCGATCACAGGGTCAAGGGCAAGGTTGGTTCAGTGTATCTCAGAATGGAGTTCCACACATCATCAGTATCAGAATCTCTTGAGGGTATTTGTTAAAAATGCAGATTCCGGGGACCCCAAACCTATTGGTTCAGTCTCTGGAAGCAAGACCCAGGAATTTACATTTTTAAAAGCACTCCAGATGATTTCTACATATAGTAATGTTGGAGAAACCCTAGTGTTGTGAAGTATCAAGCCAAGAGAGTAGGGTTGGAAAAAGATCATGAGAGTCCTGAGTATCACACTAAGGAATGAGTTTATTCTATATTAGTGAATAGGGGCAAGGAAGAAGGGCTGGGTACCAGTCATGGGCTGAAAAGGAGAACCACCAGAAGCACTGAAGAACTGAGGAAAGAAATCTGTAATGATGTGTTAAAATTGACCGAGGAAATAAAGCCGTTCTTTTCCTGGTGCCAAAAAAAGGGTGGAGGAAGAAGGTCATGAAGAGTCATTAATGAATAAATAAGATGATGTGACTGCTGAAATATTAAACTCAAATATGTGGATAAGGTGAGGAAGATTTGGAGAAAACTCTTCTAATCATACTTTAATTTCAATTAATTATTTCATTCACTCAATCAATCACTGACTTGGTACTTACTATGTACCAAACAGTGATCTAGATGCTGGGTCAAAAACCACTGAATTATACACTTGAAATGGGTGAATTGTACGGTATGTGTATCTCAATAAGGTTGTTATTAAAAAAGAGAGAGAGATTTCCTTTGTCCTCTAGGGGCTCAGAGAAGCACTGAGAAGACAGACAGACAACACTGCATGGTGGTGTTAAAACAGAGGTAAACCAGGGTGTGCTATATGGAAGACACAGAATGAGCTTCATAGCCAGACTGGGGTCTGGAAGACCTAATTCATGAAAGAAGAGCAGAGAAAGCTAGGTAAGGAGAATACTGGAAAGCAGGAAGAAGGCAAGTCTAGCCATCTCTTGACTTAGAAGTGAAGAACAGAATGCCAGGAAGCAAAGAGTAAGAGATAAGGCAGGCCCGGGCTGAGGGCAGGATGTGAAGAGCGTTGTACATGACAGCCTTAGTACTCAAAGGGTGGTCCTCAAGCCAGCAATATCAGTATAACCAAGAATGCAGAGAAATGCAGTCTTGGGCCCCATCCCAGACCTACTGAGGCAAAATCTCCATTTTAACAAGATACCTAGATGACTGGGATGCACACTAAATTTTGAGAAGCACTACACTCACAAATTTATTCTTAGGGCAAAATCCTATAGGGAATCACTGAAGAATTTCAAGCCAGAGAGTAGCATGACCAGATACACGCATTCCAAAGATGACTCTGATATCAGAAAGAAAAACAGATTACAGGAGTTAAGACCAAAGACTGCTTAGGAAGCTATTTTAGGACCCAGGCAATAAATACTAAGGTCCTAAAATAGAGTAGGGGCAGTACTAGGAAATGATAAATAATTAGTTGGGGTACAGGAATAAAGGGTAGGTAATCAACACAATTTCCAACTTTTTGGTTTGAGTTAATGGACAAATGTTGATGTCATTGACCAGGCAGGAAATACAAACAATGACAACAATTATTATAGTTGTTGTTGTTAGCTGCCTTTTGAGTCCAATTCCAAGTAATGACGACCCCATGTGTTGCACAGTAGAACTGCCCCATAGGGTTTTCTTGGCTGTAATCTTAACGGAACAGATTACCAGGCCTTTATAGCTAACACTTCTTAAGTATGTGCCAGACGTTATTCCAAACGGTCTGCATGAGCTATCTCATTTAATCATAACAACCCTATGAAGTACGTGTTATTTGACAGATGAGGAAATAAGGCACAGAGAAGTTAAGTAGGGTGAAGTGGTGTGAAGAGGGAGGGACAAGGTGGTAAATTCAATTTTCAATATGCTAGGTTTGAGGTGCTTTTGAAGGCGTCCAGAAGGCAGTTGTCTGTGGGGATCTAGGTCAGAGAGGAGCCCTGGGGTGCAGTAGTTAAGCACTCGGTTGCTAACCAAAAGGTCAGCCGTTCAAACCCACTAGCGACAACGTGGGAAAAAAGACCTGGCAATCTGCTCCCATAGAGATTTACAACCTAGGAAACACTATGGGGCAGTTCTACTCTCATATAGGGTTGCTATGAGTCAGACAACAGGTAAGGGAAAGTGAGTCGACTGGAAACAGATTTGGAGTCATTAGCACAGGGATGGCGCCTGGCTTTTGAGGAGTAGATCAAACCACAGTGAGAAGGGGCTGAGGAAGGCTAGTAGCTAAGACCCAGCAGGGGAGGAGGTGAGTTTATGAAGGAAACCATCGACCAGAGAGCAAGCAGAAAGACAGCTACAGGAACAGCAACAATAATAACTAACACTTACAAGTGCTCACCACGTACCAGTGACTATTCTAAGTGTTTTTATAAAGCAAACAGTTTTGTCATAATTAAAATCATCTGAGGCAGTTCTAGGGGTAGAGTCCATGCTCTCGACTGTGCCTCCTCTGAGGATACTGGGAGGGTGGAAGCCAGCAAAGAAAACGGTTTCAACAAAGCCCTCAGAATACTTTCCAGCACAAAGTAAAACAAACAAACAAAAAAAAAGCGCTGCCGTCGAGTCGATTCCAACTCATAGCAACCTTGTAGGACAGAGCAGACCTGCCCCACAGGGTTTCCAAGGAGCAGATGGTGGATTCAAACTGCCGACCTTTCGGTTAACAGCCTGAGTTCTTAACCACTGTGCCACCAGGGCTCAGGTCTCAGTAATTAGAAATCATTATTATTTAATAATTATACTACCATGTAGTCATGTGTTTGCACAAGCCACACTTTTAGGAGAAAACATGAAGACTAAATAAGGTTCCCAAGTCTTCTATATCTAAGATTCCACACATCAACCCTCAGTGTTTGTGGCTGCCACGTGACACAAGCCCTCCATGAAGGTAAATGTGCTCAGCAAGGGTCCGCAGGCCCCGCAAACCCTGGAACACTTTCTGAGCTCTATAAAGATTCAATTCTACAGCATTACCTTTTAGCATAAGGAGCCTGGGTGGCACAAGCGGTTTGTGATTGGCTCCTAACCTAAAGGTTGGCGGTTCAAACCCACCCTGTGGCTCCGTGGAAAGACAGTCCCAGTGATATGCTTCCGCAAAGATTACAGACAAGAAAACACCATGGAGCAGTTCTACTCTGTAACACATGGGGTTGCCATGAGACGGGCTGACTTGACGGCAGCTGACAACTTTTAACACTGGGTGTATTTCACTCCATTCTAATTGTTTTAAAGCAAAGAGTTGATGCTGAAGGACTCTCAGGCTCTCAGTTGCCCACTGAAAGCAAGGCTCATCCTCTGACCCCTCCAGGTAAATGTAGGCTGTTCTAATTGGGAGGGTGTCGACTATGAAATGAGAACACTATAATTCTGAAGTTGAAGTTATATTTATATTCTTAAGGAAGAAGCTTCATGGGTTCTTTTCCTCTTTTTAAAATTTTTCTTATCCAATTATTCCATCTGACCCTAATCTCACAAGATCAAGGGGAAACCGGGTGAGTAACAGAAACGATGATGACAGTGGTAACAAAAAGAAAACAGTTTAGACTTTCTAAAGGTTAAAATTTTGAAATAAATTTATATCTTTCTACTCTAAAAAGATTTTTCAAAACAGAACAAAGGTACTGAATGGCAGAAAGCAGCTCGCGGAAATGGGACATCTGGTCACCCTAGTTCTGAGGCAATACGCATAAAAAATGCTATTTTTAAAATGGAATAAATTCGAATACCCTGACCTGCATGTATAAATACCAACCATTGCCAAGTAGACCTGGAATCTAAAATTGACTAATTCAAGAAAAGATTTATGTACAAAGACGCTCATCATAGTACAGTACTTATAATAGTGAAAAATGCCCAACAAATAAATTATGGTATATCCAGATGACAGAATATCATGCAGCCATTAGAAATATTCTCAATGAATATTTAATGATGTGAAAAAATTTGCACAATATATTTTAAGTAAAAAATATCATAAAAATTACCATCATGAATATAGACAAAAGACTTAAGGAAGTAAATCAATAGTTGACAGCAATCACGGGGTAATAGAAATAGTTTATTTTTATTTTCTTCCTTTATGTTTCTGTATTTTCCAAACTGTCTACAATGTTTTGTTTCTATGAGCATAACAATTTTTTACCTAAAAGTCAGTTAATTTTTTTAAAGTTTTTCTAACTAACTCCAGTTTCTGTTTCTAATTCCTTCCCATGTGCCCTTACCCTATAAGTCTCAGGGTGGGACAGTGGTTCTCAAGTAGGGGCTATTAGTCCTTCAGTTGACATGTGGCAATGTCTGGAGAAATTCTTGTTGTCACAACTGTAGGTAAAGGGGTGCTACTGGATCTAGGGGATAGAGGCCAGTGGTTCAGCTAAAAATCCTACAATGCACAAGACAGCTCCCTACAAAAAAAAGGAAAAAAAAAAAAAAATCTATGGAGCCCAAAATGTCAATAGTGCAGAGGATGAGAAACCCTGGTCTAGGATGAAAAACATAATGAGTACAAACAGAAAGAGTGGGTTAAAACATTAACTCCAATGGGCTTAACTTTTCATTTCGAAAATGAGAAATATACATTCTGAATTGGTGGAAATTTAATCCAGGTTTTGATCCAAATTCCATATTATTAAGATATACATTTCCTGATATTATGGAAAACATCTCCAGGAGCTCTGTTACCAACCTGAGCTATTCCCAACCTGAGCATGCTGCTTGTCAAACCAGAGGTAAGATATTTTTTAGCTTGAGTAAATAGAGACCAATCCAATATCAAGTTTCTGAAGTACTAGAGCAAAAATGTTTTAAAGTGAGATCATATCTTTAAAGAAATACCTGGTCATCTTATTTTACAAACTCTGGTAAGGTAAGCTGAAAAACTAAGTTCTAAAATCTAACTAGTTAGTCTAACTAACACACAAGTATTTAATTGCTTGAAACACACACACAAAAAAGGATTTATGCACCCTTATGCAAAATTACTTCCTACTGTGGAGCTCCTATTGTGGGATCATAGCCCCCTAATTTAGACTGAATGAAAAATACTTTTCAAATTCTCAATCTCTGATAATGACTACTATTAGTAACATTTGCTTCTATGGATTCGCCTTGTCTTTTAAGTTTTTTTTTTTTTTTATTTAAACTGATTCTCTAAGAGAAAGATACCTGATGCCCTCCTGATCAAACAAAAGTCTCCCATTCTTCTGCTGGATGATGAGAAAAAAAACAAAACAAAAAACCAAACCCATTGCCATCGATTCGATTCCAATTCATAGCAATCCTACAGGACAGACCACAACTGCCCCACAGGGTTTCCAAGGAGCGCCTGGTGGATTTAAACTGCCGACCTTTTGGTTAGCAGCCATAGCTCTTAACTACTGTGCCACCAGGGCTCAGAAAAGAGTGGACAGAATTCAATCTCTTTGTCATTTATAGTGACTCTAGTCATGAGGATGGTTGTTTTGTTTTCTCTCTCCAGCACTTTTCCTTTTGACTGGGAACACAGGCGAAGCCCTGGTGGCACAGCCGCTCCTTGGAAACCCTGTGAGGCAGTTCTACTCTGTCCTGTAGGGTGGCTATGAGTTGGAATCTAATCAATGGCAATGGGTTTTTTTTTTTTAAATCTGTATGGAAGCAGACTGTCACATCTTTCTCCCGCAGAGTGGCTGGTGAATTCAAACTGCTGACCTTCAGTTAGCAGCTGAGTGCTTAACCACTGCACTACCAGGTCTCCTGTAAAACTCATCATAAAAAAAACTGTTGCTGTGGAGTTGGAATATAGCGACCCTATAGGACAGAGAAGAATTGCCCCATAGGGTTTCCAAGGAGCAGCTGGTGGATTTGAACTGCCGACCTTTTGGTTAGCAGCTGAGCTCTTAACAACTGGGCCACCAGGGCTCCAAAACCCATCATAAAGAAGCTAAATTACCTTCTGAGGTAAGAGGTAACGGGGATAGTTTCTCTCCTCCCATATTCTCCTATACAAAAGTTAGGGTGCCACCCATCTGGCTGTGGTAGTTAAATACCAGGAACCCCATTCATAGGCCTACTCCAATTTTTCTCTACCTTAAAGCTAAACGCACCAGGAAGGTTTTTAACCGCTTATTTAGCAGTAGCAGCTCTCCATTAGGATTAGGGTAAGGGTAGGGTTAGAACCTCTTCGTACCCACTGGGCAATACAAATAAAAATACAAATCTCAAGATGAAAATCATGGGCATTCTGCTTTGCTGGAGTGGTCTAAAAAAGTATTTCTGAATAGCTTTCAAATTTCACAGAGTCAGTAAAAAATTCTTGATGAAGCTGGAACTAACTTCAAGTTTCCAAGGTTGGAGCTACTGGCATCATCATACACTACTCCCTCTTTCCCATCCTATATCTAATCTGCCATGGAGACCTGTCTCTCAGATTTGTCCCCTTCTTTCCCACACCATCTACCCCAGCCTCAATCTACCAGCCCTTGGTCACTTCACGTTTTGTTTCCTGCAATAGCCTCCTGAGTCTTTCTGGCTCCCAGCTCTCCCCTCTATTACTCATCCTGCCTAACACATGTGATAATGTGTTTGCTTGTCTAATCACTTTACACCCTGCTTTGTTGCTACAAGACTAGTAAACTAATCATCCCAAACCATTATGTTCACTCTCTCTTTCCCATGTTAAAGAATTCACTCATTCATGGATGCACACTACTATATGAAAGGTATTGTGCTAGGCCCTGCAGGAGGTGAACAAAACCCTGCATATCAGGAGGCTCACAGTATTGTGGGAGTGGCAAGCATATACACAAATAACTATAAGATAGAAACATGCATGGGTCATCAAAACAAAGGAGTGCTGGGGGGGTGGTCAGAATCGGAACTGTCAACTGGCAGTCAAATGAAATTAGAACTGGTATGGAAAGAGAAGAATGTGAGAGACAAGGGAGAGGGTGCTGAAGCTCCCCCTGAGAGATGAGGAGAGTTTAACAGTGCCCTAACAGGCGCAGGGAGGCCAGGAGAAAATACAGATGAAGGGGCACAGCAGGAGACTTGAGAACAGCCAAGGTGCTTGCCAAGCCCAGCCAAGGCACATGACAGAGATTTCTGTCTGCTTTAAGACGTTCGAAGCACTGTGAAATATGCAGTTTTGGCACCAAAATATTAAAATTTCCAGGACATTGATGGTTTGAAAGGGTAACAGCATCGGAGATTAAAACTGGAACTATCCCGGGGAGGGGGAAAAGAAAACCAGGTCATATGGCTTCAATATGTATGAGGGAATACAGTGTGACAAAAGGAAGGTTACAGACATACAATCTACTAGCCTAAACAGCTGTCATGCAGGAAACTTTAATTGCTTCGTGAGCGTGGGGTTTTAGATGATTTTTGAACTGTTCCAATACTCAGTAGCCTCAACACCATGGGGACGTCTAATTAAACAACTTCAGGCAATCTTGGCCATTCCACAGCATCTATGGTGCTATCCATGGTGTCTGGAAACCTCACGTCAGGAGGGCTAGCATGCCATATTACTGCTGGATCCTTCTACATGAAACTGAGAAATCCTGCTCCACAGATGTGGAATCCTCTGAAGTTGCTGAAAGCACCTATGGGTAATAATATGATACAGATATTCACTGGCAAGTCAAGACTAGTAAATACAATATTTTCAAAATCAAAAGCAATGAAATATCACAGTCACCTTCAATTCTTTTGGGGACAGATAAGGATAGACATAAAAATAAATCAACACACAACTCTGTAAATATACTAAAAATCATTCATAATTGTGATGATGAACTGTATGCTTTAAATTGGTGAAACTGTATGGTGTGTAAATTATATCTTAATAAAGCTGTTATTTTAAAAATCATGTTTCAACCAAAATGTTAGTTCCCAGAAATGTTATATCCCAGGAACCTAGCTATTGCCCTTAAAACGTTTATTCTGCTGGAAAATTTTACAAAATGGAAACCCTGCTAAATTGCTGTGACGAAACTATTATCTCTCGCGCAAAAAAGAAGAAACTGGACAGTCTCTTGGCCCTTTGCTCTAACAGGAGCTGACCTCTACCGTACATCAAAATCTGCCTTTAAGCTCTGAGCAACTTTTAAAAGGGCACTTTTCAGATTTAACTACAATGTTGAATACCATAATTATAGCATGTCACTAATACAGCTCTCCTTGTAATCTACCCCAGAACTTCCTTTCCTGTAATTCTCTTCAAGGGAAAGATCCTTGTGTTTATCCACTGATATACTCCTAATAATCTTCCCCTAATAATCACTACTGAAGCTTTTATCTCTGGAAACACTCCAACCTTCCCCATGTCCCAGCCTACTCCCTAACTTCTTCTAACAGTTACCATACCAGTGTCTGCCTGCTGTTGAGGTAACAGCAGGTTATTTACACCCTTGGAGATTCAAAGTGGGTCAAGACTCTATGAAGCAGAGTGTGAGCCCCTTGAGGGAAAGGACTGTGTCTCGACCATTGTTAGACCCTCTCCATGTTCAGCAAAGTAGCTGGCACACATAAGGCGCTCAATAAATATTTCTGCCTGCCACTAAGCTAAAGTCCACTCACAAAAATAATGAGCCAACAAATAACCAAGTGACAAGAAATTCTTCGGCACGGGTATATTTAGGAGAAGGCAGTTTAAGCCCAACTTCAGTCTTGATGTCTAAACCAGTCTGTCTTCATAGTGATTAAAACTATAAAACAAGATTCTGATGAAGGTGTGACCAAAACAATAAAACTTAAAATTTAAATCATAATACTTTTTCAATTTTTTTCTCCAAAATTATGTTGGTGGTAAAAAAACAGATCCAAAATCCAACAGCAATTTATTATCCAATCAGACTCTAGTTAAGTGGCTTACTGTCAGACAGGTAGCTCAGGGATGGATCCCTTCATGAGGGGTCCTTCTCATCACAATAAAGTGGGGACTACACTGAGTAGGAGTCCTGGTTAAGAGCTCAGCTGCTAACCAAAAGGTCAGCAGTTCAAATCTAGCAGCCGCTCCTTGGAAACACTATGGGGCAGTTCTTCTCTATCCTACAGGATCACTATGACTCGGAACAGACTCGACAGCAATGGCTGCAAGGGTGGAATGTTATGGATCTGAGCTAGGCACAGAGATACAGAGGCAGGTCAAATAGCAGGAGGGGGGACAGGTCACAGGCTAGAATATTGGGGAACAAAGGCCAGAGACTCAGGCAGATATTGATATTTTTTCAACACTGAGGGACTGATATCTCATCATGTGAAATGACTCTGGTATTTCTTAGCACCCACCTCATGAGTTGATAATTTGAACACTACTTAGTGCCTGGCACAAGGAGGCCTGGTTACACAGTGGTTAAAGCACTCGTCTGCTAACCGAAAGGTGGGCAAATCGAACCTACCAGCCACTACACAGGAGAAAGATGTGGCAGTCTGCTTCTGCAAAGATTTCAGCCTTGGAAACTCAGTGGGGCAGTTCTACTCTGTTCTACAAGGTCTCTATGAGTCAGAATCAGCTCAAAAGCAGTGGACACTGGGTACTGCCTGGCACATAGTAAGCATAATAAACGTTTGTTAAAATAACTTTCAATCTATTTCAAACTGCATTCATCCACACATTGGAGATCTACAATGCCTAAAGAAATTACCAAGAGGCAGAGCCAAGATGGCAGAGTAATCACACGCTTCTGGTGGACCCTCTTACAACAAACACCCGAAAAAACAAGTGATTCGACTCTGTATGGCAATCTGGGAGCCCTGAACATCAAAGGCAGAGTTGAGGAACTGGACTGAGTGGCAGGGGGACAGAAAGATGGTTCAGAAGCAGCGAGGAGTTGCCAGACGTGACCCAGCGAGAGCCTCAGCCCTTTAGGCCTGAGCACCTCACGGGTGAGAGGTGAGGCAGGCAAGCAGCAGTGCTCAGCAGGCGCGTTTTCAGCACTGAGAGAGACCCAGTGCAGAGTCTACACAGCTACCCAGAACCAGTGAGAAGCAGGCGTCATCAGCGAAAGGTAACTACTTGCGTACGGCTTCACGCACGATTCAATAACACTCGCCTTAGGGAAAAACATCTCTCCCATTTACCTCTCCGCTCCCTGCTCTGCACTGGGTCCCAGACCAGCTTCAGCAATTGCCAAGTACCCGGGGCCAGATGTAGGATCCGTCACACGCCCATAGCCATTCTCCCTGCCTTGGACAGTGAACAAATTAAGAAACGGGAAAAAATAAACTGCTGGCCTCCCTAAGACAGCAACCCAGGATAGGCACAGCTCCTTTGCCTGGGCACAGGCATAAGAGATCCATGGACTTGGAGTACCTTTCCCCTTGCATAGACTTGTGTGAGCCCATCTCAACAGCGTAGGCTCTCATTACTGCAGTACAACAGGATATTTACCAGAACTCTACTTTTATAGCTGTAAAGTGGCAGGTTCGTGACATTCGACAGTGCTCTGCCCATTAAGCAGGCTCTTCACCTACCCCCATCAAGGGCCTGAGGACTAGTGGCTCCACCCACACCACCTAGCCACCTGTGAGAGGGGCCCATGAATAAGAGGTGGCCCCCAGTCCTTACAGCCAACAGCATTAGGTGCTCATAGTCTGGCTGCAAAACCCACCCACCTACGCGCCCTAGGGAACAGGGACACACCTTCCTCCTGGACACCTGGGGGCGGCCATCAGCTCCCTGCCTTGCTAAGAGTGTGCCCCCTGCTACAGCCAGATGCCTGTGCCTACAACAATCACCCATGCCTGTCTAGGACTGTAAGTGAGAGCCTACACCACACACTTGGTGGCTAACTACCTGGGCACATGAGCTGAATCCATACAGGAGGAGTGGGCGGACTCCTGGGCTCACGTACCTAGTAACAGATCTAACCACCTGGTGACAGGACATTAGAGCTTCAAAGGTGTCAATAATCAAAGTAGCTCATATGAGCAGCATATTTGGGCATATCAAAACAAAACTAGAAGCTAAGACACAGTAAGCAAACATAAAATAAATAAATATAATAACTTACTGATGGCTCAGGGACAACAGTCAATATCAAATCACATAGAGAGGCAATCCATTATGGCTTCAGCAAGCCCCCAAAATAAAGAATCTAGAAATTTTCAAGAGGAGAAAAATTTCTTGGAATTACTGGAGGCAGAATACAAAAGATTAATATACAGAACTCAACAAGAAATTAAGAAGGAAATTAAGCAAAACGCAGAACACGCAACAGAGAAAATTAAAAAGATTAGAGTGGACTTCCGGGCATCATGGCACAACAGTCAGAAGCACCATGCCGCCCCTCCGCAGCAAAAATGAGAAAAACTAAGTCCAACAGAGTCACACATTGATCCTGAAACCGTAAGCATCAAATGAAGAGATAAAGAACTCAGCCAAGCACCAAATGGAACAAGAAACTGACCGAGAACAGGGAGCGAGGAGAGATACATGCAGAGGTCCCCATCAGCTACTGCAGCAGGGATCCACCGTCTTGGACTCCTATCGGAGATCAGCAAAAAGGGGGTATAAGAAAGCAGCTTCACGGAGCTTCCAGCAGGAGACAGAACAACCAGTAACCAGCAATATACACTTTCCCACCGCCCGCCCTTCACCTCCACTTAGCGTCCTCTGCTTCCTGCAGCCTCTTAGGCAGGAAGCACCAGCTTTACCCGGTATCGCTTGGATTCCACACAGCCGCAGTGGCTGGCGTCCGGAGTGCCTTCTGTTGGCTGCTGGTGTACCTTTTTGCCACTTCTTTAGATTTCTTCCCTACCTCTCACCACTTCCCCCTACTTTCTCTCAAATACCTGGCATGGTGCACCATCTTTCCTTCTTCCTGAAAGGCTGCAAAACACTGCTTGACTGTGAAACTGCTTTCCAGCCCGTGCCACCATGCTGGTGGGACCCCCAAGGCTTTTTTCTTTGTTTGTTTGGTCTGATTTATTCTGTTTTGATTTGTTTGTCTTCTTTTTCTTTTCTCAGCTTGGGAGCCCAGTCTAGCCAAGCAGTACTACGCAGCTTGGAAGCTACTCCCTTACTCTGTGCAGACGCACAGGGACATCCCTGGGGGCATTTCTTTTTTCTTGTTCTCTTTTTTGTTGCTTTTTTTTGTTTGTTTTTTTGGTTTTTTTTTATTGGTTTCCTTGTTTTGTTTTCCTCTTTCTCTTATTCCCTTTTTGTCTTTCCTCATTTCCAGTTTCTCGATTTATTCACTTTTTTCCTTTTACCATTTTTCTTTTTTTTTTATTTTTGTTTTTCCTCATTTCTCAGTCTCTCATCTCTCCACTCCAACAGCAAGCTTCCTTAGCACTCTTTTTTGTTTGTGTGTATGTTTTTGGCTCCTGTTCCTCTCTCCTCTCTCTCATCTTTCCCGTACCCATCTTAGCTCAACACATCACAATCTACCCCTCCTTCCTGCCTTCCTGGACTGTGCGCTGAACACCACACTCCCAAGCAGCACAGGAACGGCCTAATGGAAACTGCCCTGCACTGATTCCCGATCCACATGTCAGCCCTGGTACGTGCCGCAAACAACCCATCCCAACAACTCCCATTCAGCTGGACCTGACCTGCAGTACCATACCTGAGTGACTGACCCTGTCCTTTGGACAAGGAGATGAAAAGTACTGTGCACATAAATGAGCAAAAAACAAAGAACGCACAGCCCGCCTGCTGTGTCATAACCAAAAGAAACAAAAAACCAAGACGAAACAAACAAATCTACAATCAAAAACTGAGAAAAATAACCACTGAATGCCCCGAAGACAGCAGAAAATATCAAACATTTACAAAAACATGACAGGATGGTTCCATTAGGCATCCAAAATAAAATACTAGATGACCTTCCAGTAAAAGAAAAGGCACTAGACCACACGGATAGGGAATTCAAATCTCTAATATTCAGAATTATCCAAGAGTTTAAGCAAAAAGCAGACAAAAATGAGGGGAAAAAAAAAGACAAATTCATTGAAAAGGCAGACAAATTGATGGAAAATACAGACCAAAAAATGGAAGAATTCAGGAAAATAATACAGGAACAAAACAATAAAATAAATTCACAACTAGAAATCATACAAAAACAACAATTAGAAATCCAAAAGATAAACAACAAGATTTCAGAAAGGAACAGTGTCATAGAAGGGCTGAGGAACAGATTTCAAACGATGGAAGATAGGATCAGAGAAACTGAATAAAAACACTTGCATACAACACTGTTTGAGGAAAAATCGGAAAACAAAGAATAATGATGAAACCCTGAGAATTATGTGGGATACAATCAAAAGCAAAAATCTGTGAGTGATCCAAGTTCCAGAACAGGGGGAGAAAACAGAAAACACAGAGAGGATCATAGGAGAATTGCTGACAGAAAACTTCCCCAATATCGTGAAAGATGAAAAGCTAACCAGCCAAGAAGGTCAACGAACCAAATATAGGATAGACCCCAAAAGAAAATCACCAAGGCATATCATAATCACACTCGCTAAAACCAAAGACAAACAAAGAATCTTGAGAGCAGCTTGAGAAAAAAAGTCACATACAGAGGAGAAACAATAAGACGAAGCTTGGGTTATTCGGCAGAAACCATGCAGGCAAGAAGGCAATGCGATGACATATATAAAACCTTGAAAGAAAAAAATTGCCAGCCAAGAATAATGTATCTTGCAAAACTCTCATTTAAATATGATGGAGAAATTAGGTCATTTACAGACAAACAGAAATTAAGGGACTATGTAAAAACCAAACCAACTTACAAGAGTTATTAAAGGAAGTCCTTTGATCTGAGAATAAACAACATCAGACCACAGGCTGAATACAGGACACAGGATTGTACTAGCCAGATACCAACGAAGGAAACGAACTCTTAAGGACTATGCAAAACCAAAAGAATTACAGAAGGGAACCAGAGGTTAATCTGTAAATGACAACAGCATCAGAACAATAAAAGAGGGAATAAACAGTATAGGTATAGAACCTTCTAATGGAGAGGAAAGCAAGGTGATACCAAGTAATAATAGACTGGTTCAAATCTAGGAAGATAAGGCTAAATTTCAAGGGCATCACAAAGAAAGAAACTAACCTACTCATCAAAATAAAGAAGAAAAACAAAGTCTCAGTAAAAACAAAACCTACAAAAACAAAAGCAATGAAAAAAAAATCCACAAACAAAAGGAACTCAACACAGGACAGTAAGAGGAATAAAGAAAATGTCAGCACCACAAAAAGCACTACAAAATGCAATCCCACTCCTAGAAATATA
>NW_004443988.1:15176404-15179339 GCF_000243295.1 Trichechus manatus latirostris
TGAGTAGCATCTGGGGTCTTAAAACCCTGTGAGCGGCCATCTAAGATACTCTGTTGGTCTCATCCCTTGGGGAGCAAGGGAGAAAGAAGACAACAAGATACAAGGAATAGATTAGTCCAAAGGACTAATGGACCACAGCTACCACAACCTCCACCAGACTGAGTCCAGTACAGCTAGATGGTGCCCAGCTACCACCACTGACTGCTCTCACTGGGCTCACAATAGAGGGTCCAGGACAGAGCTGGAAAAGGATGTAGAACAAAACTGTAACTCACAAAAAAAAAAAAGACCAGATTTACTGGCCTAACAGACATGAGAAACCCGGAAGTATGGCCCCAGACACCCTTTTAGCTCACTGGTGAACTCACTACCGAAGTTCACTGTTCAGCCAGGGACTAGACAGACCCATAAAACAAAACGGGACTAATGAGGCACAGCAGTCCAGGGACAATGACTAGAAGGCAGGAGAGGACAGGAAAGCTGGTGTCAGGGAACTCAAGGTTGAGAAGGGACAGGGTTAACATGTTGTGGGGTTGTTAATCATTGTCATAGGGCAATATGTGTACTAACTGTTTAATGAGAAACTATTCTGTTCTGAAAACCTTCATTTAAAGTACAAAAAAAGAGCATTATCTATGTGAGATCAAATTGACAACAGCCACTCAAAAGGTTTGACAGGAAACCTAGGAGGCAGTGAGTTGAAGATAATGGTGATGGAATAATTTGGAAAAGGATAGTGAGAATAGCAGCACAACTGGAAGAATGTAATCGATGTCAATGAATTGTACATGTAGAAACTTTTGAAATGGTGTAACTTTGGCTAGGTATATTTTCACCAAAAAAAAGGTCCTCCAAGGTCAAGAAGGGTGTTGACATGTCGCAGGGTTGTTAACCAACGTCATAAAACAATATGTGTACTGGTTGTTTCTTGAGAAACTATTTGTTCTGTAAACCTTCATCTAAAGTACAATAAAAAAAATTTTTTTTAAGAATAAATAAATAAAAGAGCATAATGACAAATTTAACAGGCTGCAAGAATCCATAGAAAGACAGCAGTCAGAAATGCAGATTAACAATAAAAAGTCAGAATTAGACAACTCAATAGATAGTCACAGGAACAGAACTGAGGCAGATGGAAGTCAGAAGTAGTTAGAATGAAGATAAATCACTTGACACCAACTTATTTGAGGAAAAAATCAGATAAAAGGATTTAAAAAAATGAAGAAACCATAAGAATTATGTGGGACTCTATCAGGAGGAATAACCTACGAGTGAATGAAGTACCAGAACCGGTTGGGGTGGGGGGGATAACAGAAAATACAGAGAGAATTGTTGAAGATTTGTTGGCAGAAAACTTCCCTGATTTCGTGAAAGATGACAAGATATCTATCCAAGATGCTCGTCGAACCCCACATAAGGCAGATCTCAAAAGAAAGTTACCATGACATATTATAATCAAACTTACCAAAACCAAAGATAAAGAGAGAATTTTAACAGTGGCTAAGGATAAACAAAAAGTCATCTACAAAGAAGAGTCAATAAGAATAAGCTCGGACTACTCAGCAAAAACCATGCAGGCAAGAAGGCAATGGGATGACATATATAAAGCCTTGAAGGAAAAAAACTGCCAGCCAAGAATTATATATCCAGCAAAACTGTCTCTCAAATATGATGGTAAAATTAGAGCATTTCCAGATAAACAGAAATTTGGAAAAACCAGACCAAAACTATAAGAAATACTAAAGGGAGTCCTCCAGTTAGAAAATCAGTAACATCAGGTAACAACCCAAGACTAGAACACATGACAGAGCAACCAGATATCAACCCAGACAGGTAAGTCACAAAAGTAAATCAAGGCTAAAACACTGAAAATAGGGATACTGATGTCAAAATATAAAAGATGACAACATTAAAACAAAAAAGAGGGACTTAAAAAATGTAGACATAGACTTTTTATGTGGAGAGGAAGTCAAGGCGATATAAAGAAATAAAAGACTGCTATAAACTTGGAAAAACAGGGGTAAATATTAACATAACCACAAAGGAAACTAACAATCCTACAAGTCAAAATAAAAAAGCAGAAAAATATGAAGACTCAGCAACCACAAAACCAACAACGAAAAAGACAAAAAGAAAGAAAAACGACTCAGCACAGAAAATTAAGTGGAACAAAGAAACTGTGAACAACACACAAAAGAAGACATCAAAATGACAGCACTAAACTCATACCTATCAATAATTACGCTGAATGTAAATGGACTAAATGAACCAATAAAGAGACAGAGAGTGGCAAAATGGATAAAAAAACATGATCTGTCTATTTGCTACCTACAAGAGATGCACCTTAGACTTAAAGACACAAACAAACTAAAACTCAAAGGATGGAAAAAAATATACCAAGCAAACAACACTCAAAAAAAGAGGAGGATTAGCAATATTAATCTCTGACAAAATAGATTTTAAAGTAAAATCCACCACAAAGGATAAGGAAGGACAGTATATAATGATTAAAAGGCCAATACACCAGGATGACATAACTATAATAAATACTGATGGACCCAACGACAGGGCTCCAAAATACATAAAACAAACTCTAAAAGCACTGAAAAGGGAGATAGACAGCTCCACAATAGTAGTACGAGACTTCAACACACCACTCTCGGTGAAGGACAGAATATCCAGAAAGAAGCTCAACAAAGACACGGAGGAGCTAAATGCTACAATCAACCAACTTGATCTCATAGATATATACTGAACACTCCACCCAACAGCAGCCAAGTATACTTTTCTTTTCCAACGCACATGGAACATTCTCCAGAAGAGACCACATATCAGACCCTAAAGCAAGCCTTAACAAAATCCAAAGCATCGAAATATTACAAACCATCTTTTCTGACCATAAAGCCATTAAAGTAGAAATCAACAACAGAAAAAG
>NW_004443988.1:15180021-15181275 GCF_000243295.1 Trichechus manatus latirostris
CAACCAAAAAAAGCCCAGGCCAGGATGGCTTCACTGGAGAATTCTACCAAACTTTCAGAGAAGAGTTAACACCACTACTACTAAAGGTATTTCAGAGCACAGAAAAGGAAGGAACACTCCCAAACTCATTCTATGACGCCAGCTTGACCCTGATACCAAAACCAGGTAAAGATATCACAAAAAAAAAATATATATACAGACCAATATTCCTCAGGAAGATTGATGCAAAAATTCTCAACAAAATTCTAGCCAATATAATTCAGCAACATATCAAAAAAATAATTCACCATTATCAAGTGGGATTTATACCAGGTATGAAGGGATGGTTCAACATTAGAAAAGCAATCAATGTAATCCATCACATAAATAAAACAAAAGACAAGAAACACGTGATCTTATCGATCGATGCAGAGAAGGCATCTGACAAAGTTCAACATCCATTCATGATAAATACTCTCAACAAAATAGGAATAGAAGGGAAATTCGTCAATATACATAGCCAATAGCCAACATTATCCTAAATGGAGAGACTCTGAAAGCATTCCTCTTGAGAATGGGAACCAGAAAAGGATGTCCTTTATCACCACTCTTATTCAACACTGTGCTGGAGGTCCTAGCCAGAGCAATTAGGCTAGAAAAAGAAATAAAGGACATCCAAACTGGTAGGGAAGAACTCAAAGTATCTCTATTTGCAGATGATACGATCTTATACACAGAAAACTTCAAAGAATCCACAAGAAAACTGCTGGAACTAAGAGAAGATTTCACCAAAGTTTCAGGATACAAGATAAACATACAAAAATCAGTTGGATTCCTTTACACCAACAAAGAGAACCTCAAAGAGGCAATCACCAAATGAATACCATTTACAATAGTCCCCAAGAAGATAAAATACTTAGGAATAAATCTAACCAGAGACGTGAAAGATCTATACTATGAAAACTAGAGGACACTACTGCAAGGAACCAAAATAGACCTGTGAAGTGGAAAAACATACCTTGCTCATGGATAGGAAGACTCAACATTGTGAAAATATGAATTCTACCCAAAGCAATCTACAGATACAATGCAATCCTGATCCAAGTTCCACCGGCATTTTTTAGTGAGATGGAGAAACAAATTACCAACTTCATATGGAAAGGGAAGAGGCCTCAAATAAATAAAGCATTACTCAAGAAGAAGAACAAAGTGGGAAGCCTCACACTACCTAATTTTGGAATCTATTATACCGCCACAGTAGTCAAAACAGCCTGG
>NW_004443988.1:15183208-15184933 GCF_000243295.1 Trichechus manatus latirostris
TAGATACAAGAGACTAAACGGGCAGCTTCTGTCCAGAGGTGAGATGGGAAGGCAGAGAGGGTTAGAAGCTGGTTGAATGGACATGGGGAATCAGGGGTGGAAAGGAGTGTGCTGTCACAGTATGGGAAGAGCAGTTAGAGTCACGTAACAATGTATATATAAATTTTTGTACGGGAAAGAAAAAAGAAATTACCAGGTTTAGAGAGTAGTTCAAATTTAAATCTGGGGCTGGAAAGAATGGGGTCCCAGAGAATGTTTCATTCAAACCCCTAATTTCACGGCTGAAGAAATTAATCACATATCTCACACTTGTAGAGCAATTCACAGGTTACAAAAAGCTTTCACATCTATTATTAAGTTTGATCCTCACAACAGCCTTGTAAGGGATGCAGGGCAGGTATCATTCACTCCATTTACAGATGAGGAAATGAAGCACAGGGAGGTACAGTTACTTACCCATGGTTACACAGTAAGTGAAAAGGCCCAGGCTAAAATTCAGGTCTTCCCATGCCTGGTCCAGACCTCTTTCCTCTATAACAAGTCGCAACTTGGGCCCTTCGCTTACTTATGTCAGTTTGGAAACGATTCTAGGACTCCTAAATAGTGATTATGCAGCAAAGGAGAACTTTAAAAGTTAAGACGTTTCTATTAACTGGAATTAGAGGTAAATTAATAGCTGGCAAAACACATACATGAGTTATAGCATAAAATGACACGATTACACACACTCATAAAGGGAACCACACACTGCCCAGTACAAATTTTCACAAGAGTCTTCAAAGGGAACGTTCTCCAAAACACAACCCTTCAAAGATTACACGACCCACAGAATACTGGTGTCAGCTAAAGAGAGAAAAGCCTGCCACTTCCCTTAAGCTAAACCCAGAAGGAAAAGTCTCGCCCCAGCGGATGGTGAAGCTCTATGGGGCCTAACGAGGCTCTAAGGGATTACAGGCAGGTTGCAACTCCCAGCGATAAATGAGTAACCACCATCCCAGCTGGTGAATCAGCTCGCGTATACCCGGGCGGCGTCTTCCCCGGGCGCTCACCACTGGAGCAGCAATCTAAACCCCGGCAGCTAAACGTGAAAATCGCCTGGCCACCGTTCGCAGGATTCCAAGTAACCTCACAAAAAGGCTGTCTGCCGGTAGGGTGCAAGCAGGACCGCATACCGACACAAGACGTTATTTTAAGCGCTTGTCCCCAAGAGAGGGACCATCAGATATACAAGATCAAGCATCTCCCACAAGCCAGGAATTTTCCGACACCAAGCCAGAGGGCGGGGCAATTCTGACCCTGGCCCGCCCTACAAAATTCACATGGGCCCCCTTTCCACTCAGACACCCGCTCTGCCCGAAGCCTGAGAAACGTGGCAGGGGGGCAGGGAGACCCCCTCCCCCCACACCACGAGGCATGCCTCCCTTCACCGCCTTAACCATCCTCTCCCCGAAAGAGGAAGGCGCCGCCGCGGGCGACCGGCGGACAGGGCCCGGGGGTTGGAAATCCTCAGAAGGGGGATGGTGCTGGTGGGCCGGGGCCGCGGGCGGGGCCCGGGGCGCGTTACCTTTGTGTAGAGCTCGGATGCGGCCATGGCCCCGCTGCGCCGAAGCCCGGCCTGTGCAAACGCCGCACCTCGCCTGGGCGGCCACCCGCGCAGCCGACTGGGACGCGCAGATGAAGCTGCCGACCGAGAGGACGCCCGGGCGGGGAGCGTCGCGGCGGGGC
>NW_004443988.1:15185033-15192849 GCF_000243295.1 Trichechus manatus latirostris
GTCCGCGCTGGTCTTGACAGCACTGCTCGGCTTTCCGCGAGCAGTCGTGAGCAGTCTGCGCCCGGGGTCGCCGCCGCCTGGATACTCCCCGCCGCCACGATGCTCCCCGCCGCTGCCCTGTGCATTGTGGGAGCGGGAGGAGGCCGCACTCCGACGCTGCCACCGCGGCTGGTCCGGCCTCTGGGCCACGCCGCCTCCCCTTGCTGCAGGCGCCCAGCATCCTCAGTCTTCAGCCAGCCCCGCCGCCGCCCCCCGCGCTGCTGAGACCCAGAAACTGACCCCAGGTTGCTCCCGTCCCTAGCGAGCCCTGGATCCTGCAGAGTAACCTGGGCCGGAAGGGTAGCAATAGCTGGCGTCACTGAGTGTGTCCAGGTAAAGGACTGGGAGCCTCCATGCTGCTGCTTCTGTCTTTCCAAGCATTTCTAGGGAGAGGGTTTGGGGAAGAGTTCTTGAAAGCTCCAGAAAAGCCTTGTTAGCGGCAGTAGACTGGAAGGCCGTCAGTGCAGGACCGGGAATTGGCGGTGAAGGATCATCAAGGTCACCCCAGACAGCTCGGTGTCCATAGCAGGGTCGTTTCGTGGTGCCAGAGCGGAGGGGCCTGTTCTAAGCTGCAGAAATTTAAATGAGCTTTGAAACAAGGTGCCTTCAGGAGGGGCAACCCCGGCGCCTACCACTCTCCTGGGTTCGTGCGTTTGCTGAGGGGCCACTGTCCTTCTGTCCCACCTCTCTCCCTGATCCTGTCCCCGGGTGATTACAGGCTCCGTGGTGCCACTGGGAGCTGATCTGGGATGCCACTTTAAAATGGCAGAGGGCTTTTGTGGAAGGTCTATGCCTGCAATTTAACACTATCCAACCAACCAAAAGGAGCCCTGGTGGTGCAGTGGTTAAAGAGCTCGGCTGCTGTTTGAATCACCAGCCGCTCCGCGGGAGAAAGATGCGGTGATTACAGCGTTGGAAACCTTACGGGGCAGTTCTGCTCTGTTCTATAGGGTCCTATGAGTCGGAATTGACTCCACAGCAGTGGGTATGGTTTTTGTTTTGTTTTTAACCAATGAAATGACTGGGATCCTCCGGTGGGGGAGTCGATTACCCTGCTCATAACTAGCGACCCTATAGGACAGAGTAAAACTGCCCCAAAGGGTTTCCAAGGCTGTAACATTTGCAGATGCAGACCGCCACATCTTTCTCCTGCTGAGCGCAAACTTTCGGTTAGCAGCCGAGCACTTTAACCACTGGTCAGAAGCTACCCTCAATCTAGGCAAGGTCACCCTTGCCTGTCAAGCGCAGGAATGTGGTCTTTCCGCCCCATGCTGTCTTCCCCATCTACCTCCTCCCCATCCACACTTTCACTCCTTGACTAGTTTCTTTATTTTTTAATTTGTAGCCTCTTTCTAGTGTCCTCGCCTTATTTCTTCGACCTGTAAGTGGTTCTGAGTGCCTGCCATTGGAATCTGGGACAGTTTCCATCATGACCATTTCTCAAGCCTCGGGACACTGGTTCTGTGTGGACTACCATTGACTGAAGAGTTGACTTGGGCCAAGTCCTCACTCTGGAACTCAGGCCATTCCCCTTCTTGCTCACTGGCCCACAATCCACTCAGAAATGTCCCCAAGAGATGCCCTCTCAGAAGCAGATCAACAGGTCTCTCTTCTGAGGCACCCTTGAGGGGGTCTGAACCACCACCTTTAGGTTAATAACCCAGCACTTAACCATTTGTCCCACCCAGGGACTCCACCAGAGTCCAAAGCCCTGCAGAATTTTCTCTTTTCTTTCCAATTCTAAAACAAAATCTTTCCTGTTTCTGGGTCCCTCCCTCTTTCTTTACCCAGAAATAAAAAGAGAAAACACATGGTGCAGTTATGGACCTTAAAGGGGCCTGGATTGGTTTAGGAGGCCTGGGTTCTATCCGTTGCAATTTCTTCGTGCCTTGTGTAAGTTGGTAACCACTATGTTATTGTCACCTTCAGCTAATACCTACCTCCCAGGACTGTTGATCAGTGTATGCAAAGAAAAAACTAAAAAACTGAAAGGCCTTATGAGTGTGGGTGCTTTTCTCTTCCAGGAAGAAAAAGGAACTGCAGTTCTTATAATTCATATGCATTCAACTACTCAAATATTTGAAGCCTTAGTAAGCAGAAGGTAGTAAGGATGAGGAGAGGAAAGGTTTTCTGCCCTTGAGCTAACCTGACTTTACCTTATCTCATTCAGGAGAAGAGCTGACTTAAAAGCCATGCTGCACAGTCATAAAATAGAAATTCTAATTCTGTGAGGTTGGCCTAACACTAGAGGCAGAGGCAAGTACTATGTTACTACTGGTAGTGTACATTAGTTGGCATTTAGATAGTCTGATATTTAATGTGTTTCGGAGGACTAGGTATTGGGCATAGTGATATTTGGATGGGTGGGGAGGAACCACAAATCACCCAATGAAAGCTCTAAATGGTGATGTGGATAGGAAGCTATTTATGATCAGAGAACATATAAAGAGCATGAGGGAACTAAGCTATGAAGCAGGAAAACAAGAACAGATTGAGGCTGACCTAAAAGACGTTAAAGATGGAAGGCAGGCATCAGGAATTGCTTCACTTCCCCAATTCCAGGCAGTTATCCTAGCTCCTCCTTACCTGCAAATTTAGGCCTAGCCACATTTTAAGGCCCCTCTAGGCAAGCAGGATGAAAATACAGTCCTTAACTCAAAAGGAACAATACTTCATTCAATATCAAATGAAATTATATATATATAAAATTTGAAATGTAATACACTGATAATCAATGTAGATTATTATCATTACTATTATTTTTGAACCCATTACCTACTACTCTTAATTCTAGATTCTCATTTCTTCATGCCTAAATATTTGCCTGAGTCTCTGGCCCTTCGTTCCCTGATATTCTAGACTGTGCTGCCCCTCCCCCACCTGCTATTTGAACTGCCTCTGTATCTCTGATCCATAACATTCCACCCTTAGACTCATTGCTGTCGACTCCATTCCGACTCACAGCGACCCTATAGGACAGAGAAGAACTGCCCCATAGGGTTTCCAAGGAGTGGCTAGTGGATTCGAACTGCTGACCTTTTGGTTAGCAGCCTGAGCTATTAACCACTCCACCAGGGCTAGGGCACCTGATTCCTTCAATCAGTTTATTTTTTCCAGACCTTGAAATACTTTCTATCCAAACCCATAGCACCTTCAGCTAATACCTACCTCCCAGGCTTTACACCGCCTTGATAATCATAATACTTAGAAAGCTTCTCTCGTCCTACTCTGCCCCCAGTCTGCCTTCCACGTAGTAGTGATGAAAGCTCTGGAGTACTGAAAAGTCATAGATTCAAATGACCTTGATTCTAGTCCGGTTCTGACCTGGGGCTAGCCACCTAACCAGTGTGAGCCTATTTTTTATTTTTTAGTAAACTTTTTTACAGCAGCTTTAGATTTACAAAACACTTGCAAAGATAGTACAGAGAATTCCTGTATACCCAGCACCCAGTTTCTCCTGTTAACATCTTAGTATGGTATATTTGTTATAATTAATGAACTAGTATTGATACATTGTCATTAATAAAGTTCATACATTATTCAGATTTACTTAGTTTTTACCTAATGTCATTTTCTGTTCCAGGATCCCATCCAGGATGATATATTACATTTAGTCATCATGTCTCCTTAGGATCATCTTGGCTGACAATTTCTCTGATGTTCCTTGCTTTTGATGACAGTTTTAAGGAATTCTGGCAAGGTATTTTGTAGAAGGTCCTTCAACTGGAATTTGTCTGATATTTTTCTTATGATTAGACTGGGGTTGTGGGTTTTTGTGAGGTAGACCATGGAGTTAAGTGCCGTTTTCATCACACCATATAAGGTACATACTATCAAGGCTTCCAACCTGTTCAGTCTGGTTCGTATCCCTGCTGAGAATTTGCATTTCTAACACATTCCCAGGTGATGTTAACGCTGCTGGTTAGGGACCAGTTCTGAGAACAACTAGTAGAGCAGTGGTTCTCAGAATTTATTATACGTAAGAATCACCTGGGGATCTTGTTAAACTGTAGATTCTGATTCAGTGTATCTGGGGTGGGAATGCAAATTCTCAGCAGAGGTTCAAACCAAAATGAACTGGTTCCAAGCCTTGCATACTATCAACATGACTTACCACTATTGATGCTGACCTTGATCACCCAGCTGAGGTAGTGTTTATAAGTTTTCTCCACTGTAAAGTTACCCTTTTTCTCTTCCTTTCCATACTGTACTGTACAACCTATACTAAAGGAGTGAGGAACTTATGCTCCATCTTTTTGAAGACAGAGTATCTACATACATTATTTGGAATTCTTCTGTGTAAGATATTTGTCTCTTCTCCCCATTCATTCATTTATATCAGTATGGACTCATGGATATTTATATTTTGGGTGATAGTTCAATACTTCATTATGTTGCTCCAGTTGTTCAAGTTTTGGCCATTGAGAGCTCTTTCAGTTGGCTCGTGTCCTTTAACATACTTCCATCATTGTATGTGTGTGTGTTTTCAGCACTTTCTTAATGTCTGGCACTCCAGGCTCATCTTGTATGTTTCCTGCCCCAGTCCTAGAATCAGCCTCTTCTCCAAGGAGCTCTAGTTCCTTTTATTGGAGAATAGTATTAGAAACTAAGATCCGTCACTAGGTATGCTCATTGCTACTGGGATATAGTTGCTTCTGGGCCCTCTCAGCTACAGAGCAAGGAAATACATGTTTACTAACCCATATGTGTGTATATATATATCTATAAATATTTCTATATATAACCATCTATATCTCTATTAAGCTAATCATGAGTTATGATAATGTCTCCAACTCTAATCCATTACTACATGGATCATTCTAGCCTGCTCTCCTTACTTATCTGTAAATTCCCCTTCAAACAGTGAGAAATCTGTGAGCCTTTTTTAATTTCTGAAATCAGGATGAATTTTTATGTATATTGTCGTTGAAAGGATCAAATGAGATAAATGAAAAAGTGTTTTGGAAACTGCACTGTGTTGGACAATTTTAAGATACTCCTAATCAAGTTTTTAGTCCTACCTCTTTCTGCATATTCACTTCCTGCCCTGGATTACTGGACTCTGTTATGTTGTAGGATCCAATGGAAGCTGAATCAAGAATTGACTTCCAAAAGAGCATTTTTGCTGGGGAACAAAATGATGAACTTAGGGATCAGATAGAAAGGATAAGTAACTCAAAGATTAGGACTGTGAGAATGTATTGACATATCTGGGTATTATTTGCCAGAATATATCGCTTAAGAGTCTTTTTTAATGACTTGTTATTATTTGCCATTGAGTCGGCTCCGAATCATGGCAACCTTATGTAAACAGAACGAAATGTTACCCAGTTCTGATTGTTGGTGTGTTTGAGTCCACTGCTGCAACATACAATGACTTAAGGGTTGGCAAATCAAAATGAGTAAGGCGAGACAATTCTTCTAACTCCCTGAAGTCCTCACACGCTAATTGACAGCATTGCAGTGTTGTGTTGCATATAGGAAGGTCATATTTGTGTTTGCCTACCATCTTTTCTATATTTGGGGAAAATTTCCACATTAGCCCTGCCTCCAGATAGAGAAATGAGAACTCAAATTCCCAGCCTCTTTTCCAGCTATGATGCAGACATATGACCTAGTTTGCAACAATCAGATTAACCTGCAGAAGACTTAAGTTTGGAAGTGGGCAAATCTGAGGAAGTAGGCCCTGCACAGAACTTCATTTCTCAGTGAGAGTAGCTGCAGAGGTGGCAGAGTTTGGGGAACAACAGTGGTTACATCAAAGTTGGGCTCCTGGTGTTGGTGGTGGTAGCAGCAGCAGCTTCTTTATCAGGCCATTTCTGTAGCATGTTTTTGAGATCATTCCTGTAAGATTTACAAGACTTCCTCCCGCCTTTCCAACAATTTTGTAAGTGATCTCACTTTAGATAAATCCCTTTTCTGCTTAAATTAGCCACAATTATGTAATCTGAAAACCACTCATCTTTTGGTTAGCAGGATATCGCTTTAATCATTGCGCCACCAAGGCTTCTATATACAGAGTACTATCTTAGTAGGGGTGAAAGGAAATGGCTACAATCTCAAGGGTATACTTTCTTTCAGAAAATGTTTATTGGGCACTGTTACGGATTGAATTGTGTCCCCCCCAAATATATGTTGAAACCTGTGGTTATAAACCTGTTTGGGAATGGGTTTTCTTTGTTACATTAATGAGGAAGTATTAGTGTAGGGTGTCTTAAATCAGTCTCTTTTGAGATATAAAAGAGCAGATTATGCAGGCTGGCAGAGATGGGAGAAAACAGATGCCATGCCTAGGAATAGAAGCTGAAAAGAGACAACCTTCCCCTGGAGTTGACAGAGAAAGTGCCTAGGGCCAGTGTCCTGAATTTGGACTTCTAGCCTCCTAAACTGTGAGAAAATAAATTTGTTTGTTAAAGCCACAAGATAACTAAGACAGGCACCTATTATGGCAAGGCACTGGGCTAACTGCTAGGGCTAAATAATAAGATACCTTTCCCATATTAGCTCCCATCGAATGGGCCCCCGACTCATGGCAATCCCATACATTACAGAATGAAACACTGCCTGGTACTGTACCATCCCCATGATGGGTCAGGGATTGGACCATAGCTGATTTTTGGAAGCAGATTACCAGGCCTTTCTCCCTGGTTTTAGTCTGGAAGCTCCATTGAAATCTGTTCAGGAACATGGCAATACACAAGCCTCCACTGACAAGACAGGTGGTGGCTGCACATGAGGTGCATTTGGTTGTTGTTGTTGTTTTTAGGTGCCATGGAGTCAGTTCTGATGAGGGGCATTAGCCAGGAATAAAGCCTGGGTCTCCTGAATGGAAGGTGAGAATTCTACCACTGAACCACCACTGCCCCCTACCCTTCCCAGAGGAGAGGTTAAATGAATGGAGGAAGTAGAATGCATTGTGATTAAGTACTAAAACAGTACTAAACTGTATCTCAGAGGATGGAACAATTAACACAATGTTGGGGAGAGGAATATTCAGTTTTCACAAAGGTGATATTTGAATTAAGTTCTATAATATAAGTAGGAGTGGATTAAAAGATATCACCAACTAAGAAAAGACAGATTTCCAACGAATATAACCATCAAAAGAATTTGTAAAAAAAAAAAAATGAAGAACTACCATTTCTTCTAGGGAACCGATCAAAAACACAGACAAAAAGCAATGGTTGCAGATCAAAACTGCAATGAGATATCATCTCACCCCAACAAGGCTAGCATGAATCCAAAAAACACAAAATAAGAAATGCTGGAGAGGTTGTGGAGAGACTGGAACACTTATACATTGTTGGTAGGAATGTAAAATGGTACAACCACTTTGGAAATCCATTTGGTGCTTCCTTAAAAAGCTAGAAACAGAAGTACCATATAATCCAGCTATCCTGCTCCTTGGAATATATCCTAGAGAAATAAGAGCCATCACACGAACAGATATATGCACACCCATGTTCATTGCAGCCCTGTTCACAATAGCAAAAAGATGGAAACAACCTAGGTGCCCATCAGCAGACGAATGGATAAACAAATCATGGTCTATCCACACAATGGAGTACTATGCAACAATAAAGAACAATGAAGCCGTAAAACATAACATGGAGGAAGCTGGAGGTCATTATGCTGAGTGAATTCAGTCAGTCACAGAAGGACAAATACTGGGTAAGACCACTATTATACAAACTCAAGAAAAGGTTTAAACACAGAAGAAAACATTCTTTGATGGTTACAAGCTGGGGGGGGAGAGGGAGGGTTATTTACTAACTAG
>NW_004443988.1:15192949-15232290 GCF_000243295.1 Trichechus manatus latirostris
GCAGATCAAAACTACAATGAGATATCATCTCACCCCAACAAGGCTAGCATTAATCCAAAAAACACAAAATAAGAAATGCTGGAGAGGTTGTGGAGAGACTGGAACACTTATACACTGTTTGTGGGAATGTAAAATGGTACAACCACTTTGGAAATCCATTTGGTGCTTCCTTAAAAAACTAGAAACAGAAGCACCATACGATCCAGCTATCCCACTCCTTGGAATATATCCTAGAGAAATAAGAGCCATCACATGAATAGATATATGCACACCCATGTTCACTGCTGCACTGTTCTCAATAGTAAAAAGATGGAAACAACCTAGGTGCCCATCAACAGACGAATGGTTAAACAAATTATGGTATATCCACACAATGGAATGCTACGCAACGATAAAGAACAACAATGAATCTGTGAAACATCTTATAACATAACATGGAGGAAACTGCAGGTCATTATGCTGAGCGAATTTAGTCAGTCACAGAAAGACAAATATTGTATAGGACCACTATTTTCAGAACTCATGAAAAGGTTTAAACACAGAAGAAAACATTCTTTGATGGTTATGAAGATGGGGAGGAAGGGTGAGGGTTATTTACTAACTAGATAGTAGATAAGAACTATCTTAGGTGAAGGGAAGGACAGCACACACTACAGGGGAAGTCAGCACAACTGGACTAAACCAAAGCTAAGAAGTTTCCTGAATACAATCAAACACTGAGGGACAGAGTAGCAGGGGTAGGGATCTGGGGACCATGCTTTCAGGGGACAATCTAGGTCAACTGGCATAACAAAGCTTATTAAGAAACTGTTCTGCATCCTACTTTGGTGAGTGGTGTCTGGGGTCTTAAAAGCTTACAAGCGGCCATCTAAGATGCATCGATTGTTCCCAACCACCTGGAGTAAAGGAGAATGAAGACCACCAAAGACACAAGGAAGGTATTAGCCCAAGAGACAGAAAGGGCCACATAAACCAGAGACTTCATCAGCCTGAGACCAGAAGAATTAGATGGTGCCTGGCTATCACCAATGACTGCCCTGACAGGGAACACAACAGAGAGTCCCTGATGCAGCAAGAGAAAGGTGGGGTGCAGAACTCAAATTCTAGTAAGAAGACCAGACTTAATGGTCTGAGACTGGAGGTACCCCTGAAAGCATGGACCCTGGACTCTCTATCAGCCCAGAACTAAAACAATTTCTGAGGCCAACTCTTCAGACAGGGATTGGACTGGACTGTGGGACATAAAGTGATACTCGTGAGGAATGTGCCTCTTAGCTCAAGTAGATACAAGAGACTAAACGGGCAGCTTCTGTCCAGAGATGAGATGGGAAGGCAGATAGGGTTAGGAGCTGGTTGAATGGACACAGGGAATCAGGGGTGGAAAGGAGGAGTGTGCTGTCATAGTAGGGGGAGAGAAATTAGAGTCACATAACTATGTATAAATTTTTGTATGGGAAAAAATAATTTTTTTTTAAATTTTTAATTATATTCCAGGTGAAGGTTTATAGAACAAATAGTTTCTCACTAAGCAGTAGTACACATATTGTTTTATGACATTGGTTAACAACCCCATGACATGTCAACCCTCTCCCTTCTCAACCTTTATTTTTTTTTTGATGAAAATATACATAGCCAAAGATACACGATTTCAAAAATTTCTACATGTACAGTTCAGTGACACTGACTACGCTCTTCAAATTGTGCTGCTATTCTCATGTTAGATGAAGATTTACAGAACAAAATAGTTTCTCATTAAACAGTACACATGTTGCCCTATGACAATGGTTAACAACCTCACAACACATCAACACTGTCCTTACTCAACCTTGGGTTCCCTGTCACCAGCTTTCCTGTCCCCTTCTGCCTTCTAGCCCTTATCCCTGGACTGCTGTGCCCATTAGTCCTGTTTTGTTTTATGGGGCTGTCCAATCCCCAGCTGAAGAAAAAATTTAAAAAAAAAGCAATGGTTGCCATAAATGGAATCCAGAAAACACTGGATTCGGTTGAGGAGACCAGCTAAGTCCCAACATGACAGCTGTGCACTAGGGTAAGAAAGAAGGAGCTCAGATTGAAGCCAGGGGGAAACGGCTTCCAGGGGAAGGTTCCTAGAGCAAAAGCATGACTCTGTACAGAGTCTAGAGTAGAAAAGACTCTCATATGTTGGGAGATACTCAAATAATTGAGGCGATGATAAAGGCCAAAAGTACAAGGGGTAAAAATTAGAAATTCCAGGAAAAAGAAAATTACATTATAAGGAAATATAATCATGGTATGACCTAGGATACACAGTAACTCTATCAATCAACCTAAAGATAAAGCTGGGACGACTATCAATGATTATAAAATAGAATGGAAATCTATCAGCCTTGATAAAGTGATTTTAAGAACACAGATGACAAAAGCTAGAAGGAAGGAGAGTCAAAGGGAAAGATGTGTGTCGTCCAGTCAATTCCGACTCATAGCGACTCTGTAGGACAAAGCACAACTGCCCCAAAGTGTCCCCTAGGCTGTAATTTTTGGAATCAGATTGCCAAGTCTTTTCTCCAGAGGAGCCACTGGTGACTTCTGAGTGCTTAACCATTGCACCACCAGGGCTCCTTGAGGGAAAGAAAGATAGGGGTGTTAATATTCTCATGTTACCCAGTAGAGAGCTCAGAAAACTGTCTGCAGCTGATGGAATAAGAAAGGTGAAAATATATTACTAACCTTGACAGGAATTCTAGAGAAGACTCTAAATGAGTCATTATACTGGAAGGAGGGTGGAAGAGGTGGGGAATGTTGTGAACTAAACCCTCATCTATCAATCTGGAAAGCTATTAATTTGTGTCTAAAATTTAAAAATCCAGAAACAAGGGTATAAACAAACTACTGGGGCGGGGGGGGGGGGGGGGACACAAAACAGCTCAAGTATTCCAAGTAGTTCTCCCTCTGGGGAACTAAATCTCGTAGTAAAGAAAGGTATACTTCATGACTCTTGGCTTTTGCCTATGTCCTATACTACTTGATTTCCAAGTCAAATGCAATTTTCATTTTAAAAAAGCTGAAAGGAGCAGGAAAAGTCTAATAGGAATTTAATTTGTAATCAAATTCTAATTGTATCATTCTTTTCCATATTTTATCCTATGGTTGATGCCCCTGCTTAATGACATTTGCTCCATTCAGTTCTCTTTAAAGAAAAAATGTTACAAATTTAAGCAATGGAACCATTTTAAAATTTCTGGTTCTTTTCTGGATCTTTGTTAGCAATATGTACATACTTTTACAAAGTTGTAAAGACTGTTCTGAACCATTATTAGCACACTGCTCAAACTTCCATCTTTTCCTTCACACCCTCCTGGGAAGTGACCTCAACACCCCCTCACCTATGGACAGGACTAGGGCCATCAGCTGGCACTCTCCTCCAGTGTCTCTTTTCCCCACTCAAACTCCAGTCACTCATCCTGATTTTATGGAAAACATGCCAAGGCTGATCTCTTCACTGATATTCTCAATCCCAACTCTAGCACTTTTTCTTCCCCTGCTTATTTGATTTTTCTTTTATTCTTTTTGTTTTGCCTATAACCATACTCAAAGCTTTCCTACATTTAAAAGCAAAACCAGAAACTTTATCTTCTCTCATATACCTCAGCATCTCTCAAAAGAATAATTTCCTCACCACTGATTTCATCTTTAAGGAGCCCTGGTGGTGCAGTGGTGGTGCTCGGCTGCTAAGTGAAAGGTTAGCAGTTGGACCACACCAGTGACTCTGTTGGAGAGAAGACCTGGCATCTGCTACCACAAAGATTATAGCCTAGGAAACCCTATGGGGCAGTCCTGCTCTCCAGTAGGGTCGCTATGAGTTGGAGTTGACTCGACGGCACACAACAAAATTCATCTTTAGTTGCTTATGATCTCTTCTCTTTCTGTGCTCCATGACTACACTAAAACTGCCATCTCCAAATCATCAGTTCTTGCCTCCGTACCTATCAATAGTGTGTTTATACCAGTTTGATTTTTAAATTGTAGACATAAAGTAATAAATAATCCAAACTACTGGCCTCTCCTCAGGTCCCATTTTTCTTGACTGCTCTGCTACACTCCACACAGTAGACTACCTTCCTCTTCTTATTCAAACCTTTCCTCCCTTTGCTTCTGACACTTGTAGAACACATCTCCCATGGGAATATGAATATACTACAATCAGCTGGCCTATTGTAATAAAACATACACAGGAGTTACAAAATGTTCAACTGATGAATAGTTCTTTAAAGTTTATATATGATGTTTGAGAAAATAAACTTCATAGGAGTAATGCTATACGTGACCATCTTAAATTATCCCACTGGCAACACCTGAGTCATAGACCTAACTCATACATAGGTATTCAAAGCAGATGTTTACCAGTGGTAACTGCCAATTAAAATATGCACAGTATTCTTAGTTTTTCTTTTAGCAAGCACATTCATAGTGATTAGAGCTTCTCATAATATTTAAAGTAGGTGAGAAATAAGGAAGACATGAAGGGTTACTGCTCTGTACTTTATAGGCCTGGCAGAGTTGCCCAATAGCGTCTCTGCCTCTGGTATTGATCGTTAAATCAATCTGTGGCTGCTCTACTCTGATCATTTCTGCAGTAATAAAAACTGGTAAATTTATAAACCAAGTCATTCACAGTATTAGCTTGTATACCTGTTGCCATCAAGTCAATCCCAACCCATAGCGACCCTATAGGATAGAACAGAACTGCCCCATTGGGTTTCCAAGGCTGTAAATCTTTACAGAAGCAGATTGCCACATCCTTCTCCTACAGAGCGGTGGTGGGTTCAAACCGACGACCTTTCGGTTAGCAGCTGAGTGCTGAACCACTGGCCACCAGGGCTCCTTCATTACCTTGTATACATGTAGAAAAGTGAAAGCTTGCAATACACTAATCAGCCTAATTTATTGTTAATGGGGCAGTAATGAGCCTCAGAAATCAAACACAGAATGCTTGCAACACCATCATCACACCTAAGAGCAGAGAAGCAGTGAGTACTTAATATGTGCTTGCCATGATAAATAAGGTACCAGGTACATCAATCTCAGTGAAGTGTGAGTTTTCTGAGAGCAAATTCTTTGGCGTTACCTCATTGGAAAAAATACTGACTGTAAGGGCCTAGTTCAATGAAGAAAAGGCTACATGTGGCTGAGACCCAGAATCAAATATTTGCATCCACATCCTTAATCTGGTTTCCCACTTGCCTTTCCAACCCAATTTTCCATTTCACTTCATCTTTCAGCAAGTATTTGAGTATGTATAAGCCATTTTTAGATGTTAGGAATACAAAAGTAAATTAACCTCCCTCTAATTAGAGCTCGTTGAGCTGAGATCAGGAGAATGAAGAAGAGCCAGCCAAGGCTGCTACATTAAGAATGAAGAAGGAAGAGACAAGGGAGGAGAAGTGGAAAGTGATATGCTCAGAGCTATTACAGTTGTCCAGGTAAGAGGTATTAAGTGACGTGGGATATGGTGCCAGCAGTGGAGAGAAACTGACAAATTCAGAATATATTGGTGGATATTGGTTACAGTCTCTAAAGGGAGGAATCAAGGATGATTCCAAGGTTGGCTCGAGTACCTGAGTGGGTTAATACACGGTGGTACCACTACTGAGCTGAAGACTACAGCAAAGAACAGGTTTAGGGGGTAGGGGGTGGGGGAGGAAAAAAAGAGTTTCTTCATATGCCATGTTCTCCAGCCAAACCTCCTTATACAGGTCCACATTTTCCAACTCCTTGCCTTTTTGAAAATAACATTCCCTCTATTTAAAATGACTTCTTCTCCCCTTCCCTCCTCTCTATCCTTGGAGCAACCCATCTCTCAAAGCCACCTCTAAACCTCTTCCCTGATCCACCACTTACCCTATTCATCCCCTAAATTGAATAATTTGTTCCTCTAGGCCTCCTGACACTATTTCTACCTCTTAAGGAATGTTATTTCCTACCTTGCATCAATTTTTCATCTGTATTTTCTCAGAATGTAAGTTCCTTTTCTCATTCATCTTTCTATCCTAAACAGTATTGTACTGGAGTGTTTTAAACATGAGATGGAGAATATGCACAAATCTGCAAATGTTTAATATGACCTTAGAGTCTTTATAAATAAGACTGCTAGGACTGCATTCATCCACAGTATCAGTATACTATTCAATGAAATATTTGGTATCCTACATCTCATAGAAGAAGCCCTGCGGTGCAGTGGTTAAAGCACTCAGCTGCTAACTGAAAGGTCAGCAGTTTGAACCCACCAGCCACTCCATGGGAGAAAGATGTGGCAGTCTGCTTCCGTAAACATTTACAGCCTTGGAGACCCTACTGGGCAGTTCCACTCTGCCCTACAGGGTCCCTATGAGTCAGAATCAACTCCAAAGCAATGGGTTTAGTTTCTTCATTTTTGTAACTCATAGCGAGATGCTTCCAATCGAAGTACATTAAAGCCATTATGAGGCCAGTAAGTCTAAGCCTTCCAGTCAGTGGACTGCTTTATGGGTTATTCCTAGTAGGGCACACTTCTTTTTCTGCACTGTTAGCTTCCTATTCAACCTACATCAAATCCAAAATACATTTTCTGCCACTTATAGGCATTCTATGGATTACTAAGGAGCCCCGGTGGCACAATGGGTAAAGTGCTTGACTGCTAAACAAAAGGTTAGTGGTTTGAACCCACCCAGCATCTCTGTGAGAGAAAGATGGGGCGATCTGCTCCGGCAAAGATTACAGCCTAAGAAACCCCATGGGGCAGTTCTACTCTATCACACAGGGTTGCTATTAATCTCAACTCAGTGGCACACATGGATTACTGACACACCTGAGAACTCATGAGTTGCTGCACTGACTAGTGCACTAGGAACTCAGCTGTCCTGATTTCCGAGGTACTGCAAGAATCTGACCACAGTGCTAATCTACTTGGGCAACATGATAACCCACAGGCAAGGATCCCTCTCCAGCTCACCCCACTGGGTCAGAGAACTCTCCCTACTCTGTTACTATAATCGCCAGATCAACTAGGCAGATTATCAGAGCACATACTGCTTCTTCAGCATCAGTGACTGAGAATTCACTGTGGGTGGGGATACCTCATCTGAGGGTGCATAAACAGAAGCTTCATGATCAACCTGAAATTATACGCAAAACCCATCTATGACATTCTTTTACATTCTCCTTGGGAGAAGGTCCATTGCTTTCACCATGTTCTCAAAGATTTTATAAAGAAAAAAGGTTAAGAATCTACTCTACAGTTTTCAACAGTTAACCTACACTGGATTTCCTCTAATAATTGTATAGCAAATTCATTATTTAAAAAAAAAATCTAAGACATGACAGTCAAATTCTTTCTGCATATATTAGTAGCTGAAATCTAAAGGGATCATCTTAAATATACTGACAAACAATTTAACATAAGACAAAACTGCAAATTAAATCAACAGAAATTAGGTACATCAATTTATTTCTATATTTCACAATTATAATTTTGAAAGGGCTGTTTGACAAACTTCAGCATTTCTACGAACTCTACAGACATCTTCAACAAAAAGGCATAACTCTCGGCCCTTTTAGTACAGGTAAAGTATCCTACTGCATCACAAGTTAATGGAGATGCAGTAACACAGTTGAGGGCATAAATATTAAAGAAATTAGATGTTTTCTTCCAACTGCTATTTAGTTGATAAATAACATTAATACAAAATACATTAGTGGATATCATGACCACCAGGGATTTGCAGAACAAAATCCATAAGCCTACCTACTTAAAAAGACTGAAACTAGTATAACGTACTAAAATTGGTGTTTTTATCCTTAGGTTAGCAATGCAAGTGAGATTTCTTTGATCCCAATTTTTCAAGATGTGGAGGGGAGTTTGGGGAAGAAGAGATATACATGGGGGAAGACTGGCAGTGCCTGCTGAGTTGTAGAGTGAGACAGTGGCTCAAATTAGTCATAATCCAGGTTAAGACAGTGTTTTAGAAAATTAAACGTGTCCTTGATTGTGGTTTATCAAGGAGGATATTAAGGACTGATAATTCATCTGCCCTAAACACCATTCAGTAAGGGCCATCAGTGGGCCTAAGGGATAAGCAGGGATGGGAGAGGGTGAGGTAAAAAGAAACGAAAGAAGGAAAATGAAAAATGGAAGAAAAATGTTTGAATGTTGGGGCATATGAAAAGGCCACCAGAGAAACTGCCTCTGTTGCCACTCAGAAGTGCTCTTCCCATCCAATTGGCTGCCTGTCCCTGAATTACCAAACACCAAGTTTAGAGCACAATCTGAGGACAGCTATTACATTTCCACTTTAGTAAAACTTCACTGAATTGAATGGAAAGAATACACATATGATTCAGTAAAAAATATCAACAAATATTCAGAGGTATAGTTTTGTTACATCAAATAAAAAGAGCAACTAATTACAACTGCTGAAGAAGTAACAACAAGTAGAAGAGGCTGCAGCACGAGTACTGGACAACTTGTATACAGACTACAAACATGCCCCTTCCAATTCATCAAAACAAGCCACTAATCCTAATTATCCCAACTTGCCCATAACTGTAATTGTTTTAGTCTGCTGTAGCTTTCAAAAACTAAATATTTCTCAAAACTGTACTACCACATCAGGAGCTACTGTAACACGAAACAAACGGGTAACTTTTTCAGAACTTAGCCAGTTTTCTTAAGTATGTGTCATCTCCAACTTCACCTGACTCCAACATTCACTTGTAATAAACACAACATTGATTAAAATTAGCCATTTCTCAAACCACAACTCTGAAATCAAGAAATGGGGAATTAAGCTCATCCAGTCAAAGTCTTCATTCAAGCAATGGCAAAACAGCATGGAATTATGTCAATAAACAGCTTTGAGGCAGATCAAAAAAGAGAAAAAATTAAAACATCTCTACCCCAAGCACCAATATTGGAGGCTAACCAATTATATCTACAAATCCTTGGTGACAGGTCTTTCCCAAGAGAAAATTCTCAGATTTTAAGCTTGGTGACTTTACAGAAGGCAGGTTGGTTTAATGAGGAGTTTTATCTTTAATAAAAAAAAAACCATCAAAAATATTTTGGTCACTAACTCAGCATTTCACAGATCCTCAATGAGTGAGGTAGGTTAATTATTAGCATTGTGTGTTACAAAGCAAAACTCCGGCAGAGGCTCTATCACACTTGCCCCAGACCACAGCAGGAGCCCTGTCTCAGCCAGGAAAACAGGTCTCTCTGACCCTCCAGATGGCCTTCCCAGCCATGTAAACTCAGTGGCGATAGCTTCCAAAAACTCACGGAAAAAAAACAAAAGACTAGGTATTACAGAAATTTTGCTTTGGGATAATCTGTAATTTTTAAATCACTCCTACAAGGATTATACATTATTATGGAATAACCAACTTGCTCCCGTTATATTTATATAGAACATCCTTACAATGAGGAATGAGCACATTACTACCTTGGTAGGGGGAGCAGGAAGATAACCAGCAAACTCTGCTTGGGTGTTAGGCAGCCTTTACATGTCGGTGCTATGCTTAAAGCACCATCTCTGATGATCTGGGGTCATAGCAAGACGAAGATGAAGAAAACCGTACCATCTCAGGCTGATGCTCATTATCATGCCACAGCATTAAGATATGGAATGAGCTCAAAGAGTGGTAAATTTATCCCAATTTAAAGTTCTTATTAATCAGATCAACCAAAACTAAAACAGTATTTTTCTTAAAGTGATACCTACAGAAGCACAATATCTAATTACATATTTCTACTACTAATGTGCTCTACCTGTCATGTAAATTACTCTAGTTGTAGCAAGTCTAACTCACTTAGCTCATCATAATGCTTAAAATCATCTACTCGAATTCAGCTCACCCTGACAGTTTCCTGGGCCTGGCTTCTTAAGTACGTGATAAAGTTCCTTTTATTTAAACAATTGTGAAATATTAATAATACAGGATTAAGAGTGGTTACTTAACAACTGAGAAATTATAAGGAAAACACTAGTGTGCTATAAAATACAGTATTCAGCAGAACAAATTTTCAAGAGTAAGCATACAGACACCTAAGCTTCCAAATAGACCTAACAGCCCAACTCCATTTGAGTCAAAGAAGCAAAAAAAAGGGGAGAGGAGAGGCACACGCAGGGGAGGACAGGGTATTGAAGCCTTTTATTCTAGCATCCCCAAAGTTGACTGTGGAAGTAAAAAGTTTCTACAATAAAAAAGTTTATATAAATTACATGAATTGCAATTTTCATAAAAGTCAGGATGCAATGTTCTGCATAGGGCAAAAGATATGCCTAAGCAACGTATCATATTTGCACAAGGCCACTGAATGTCATGGATACTAGTAACAAATGAAAAAGCTTAAGTCTGCGGCAGACTAAAGATTTCAGAGTTTGGTAAGCCCAAGATTGTAAACGACTCTTACTATACAAAAACTGTAATGACATACAGAGTTTTGTGTAGGAACTCTTGTGCTTCTAGTTGGCACATCATCTACTTTTTAATGTGGAATTAATACAGACATTTGTGAGCCGTTGTGCAAAACTATTGTATTTACAAAAATGGCACAAAAGTGAATCCAACAGTCGATGTACATGCACACTTCACTCACGTTGTCAACAACAAAAGGTATTCTAACACTATAGAACTGAATAAGAATATTAGTTTCCACAGCGGCTATTAAGCACTAGTCACATAAGTTATACCAGAATGGGCAAATATTGCCCAAGTAAATTTCTATTGTTAAAGCTGAAACAGGTTTAAGGCCATTCAAGTTTAAGCAAGAGATACAAATCTTTCAGAGCCCCATCTATTTGTCTGTGTTTGAAATATGTGACCTTTCTCCCAACTTGTAGTCCTACATTTCTGGTTTATAAAGTCCAAAAGAAAAATACAGAAGAAATCAACACAATAAAGGTTATATTAAATAAGACTAACATACAAAGCCATAATTAAGATGAAGTAAGGAAAGCCGAAACATTAAAATTGTAAAGCTTGCTTGTTACTTGTTAGAACCAGTCCTACACTAGGAGTGAGATAATATACACAATTATTTTCAAGTAGATTACTTTATGTTGCTCTAACATGTACTTGTCATCAGTGCACTATTAAACTACTTAAAAATTCTACATATTCTCTTACAATAGCAGCATACACACACACAAAGCTGTGAAGTCTCAAACGACTTAGTGAATTGAAAGGAAATAAAAAGCTGAGAAGTAACATATTAAGAAGAAACAATGGGAATTAGAAGATCCATGCAGTTCAGCTCTCTGAGTCAGCCAGCCAGCTTGCTAGCAACAAGGGATGGTTTCCGCTGCGGAAGGTCCTGTGGAGTAGGAATGTGGTCACCAGTGACCTCTGTCTTATCCGGGGCTGCAGTAGGAAGTTGCTTGTTCTTCATTTTTGCTTTAGCCATGTTGTAATCCCCAGAATCAAAATATTTTTGCTATAGGAAAAGTAAAAAAAGAAAAAAAAAAAAAAAGAATTCAGACCAGAATTTAAAAGCCTTCATGTGCAAATACACTGGTTTAAGATATAGATGCAACGCTACACTGTCAGTATAACATAATCTAGTCTTAAAAAATTTAAACAAAAACATTAATTAGATAAAATAACTATGTCCCCGTAGTAAGTTCCAGCATAATTCAAAAACTGAGAAGCCAGGCAAGCACCCCTTCTTCAGACTTGGACTGCTCTGGCTCCAGTACAGAGCTACACATCAACCACTGCATCAAGCTATCTGGGAATGAATAGTCCTAGACTCAGCAAAATTCACACCTTTCATTTACTAATAGAGCAATCAGGCTGAAAAGCTTGCTTAAATGATTTTGAAAATAAAAACAAATAATTCATCAATTTGCATTTAGAATGTGCCACCCACCCTCAATTAACCTTATAGCTATTAAAACTATTATTTATAGTTTCTGGTACTCTGTCATCTAGAACAAGCATTTCTGCAAGAATTTAAATCATACTTATTTTAACTAGAGCAGATCATTAAAATCAAAATTAAGGTTAAAATATAAATGCTACAGTAAATCTAAAAAATAAACTTCTCACCAGAAATTATCACTTAAAATGCACATCCCTACACCTCCTCCATTTTTCACACAAAAACACTGAATAAGTACCACTATCGCTCACTAAGATGGAGGAAGATTGTAACCATATCCTTTATCACTAAAACACAACTTGTGAGGAAAGCTAATAATCAACCTTAATGTGGCTAATTAGCTATCTGTTCCAGATTAAAAACAGATGTATGTGCCTGGCTCCTGACTGACACCTATTATATTAGCCCACATTTACTGAGTAACTGCTATACTCTGTGAGAGGAGAGGCACTGGGTTTGAGAGCTGGAGAGAGGTACAAAGATGGACAAGAGTCAAGTAAATCAATTATACGATTTTAAGTATACAAGGTGCTATGAGTGCTCAAAGGAGGGAGCCCTAACCTTGGCCTGAGGTGGGCCAGTGAGGAATAATTCAGGTATGAGATGAGGGCCTGGACAATGAGTGAAGGGGAAAAAAATGTATGTTCTCTCAGGGCCTTTAAGGATACCTCATGTTGTAAAATGAAAGAGCTGGGAACTCACAGCCCAGGAAAAGTCTCATTGGCTGCCTTTCTCGAGGGACTTATCTGGCCAGAGGGTCTAAAGTTCAAAACTGCTTTTCATCTGTCACTATACATGCAACACACAGAGCGGTAACAAGGAAACTCAGACCAGGCCATCCCAAGGCTTGCTGCAGCTTTATTCCTACATGATGTTTTAAAATGAGTGTAGCGGAAAAAAAAAAAAAGAATGTCTGATGCACTGCATTATACTTGAAGTAGAGAGCTGCTTCTGAGGTTTAGTAGCGTCTGGAGGAGAACACAACAGCCTGCCAAATTTCTTAGAGTCAAAAGCACAAAGTGAGAAATTTAACACACAGTGCAAATTTTAGGCAGAACTTTCCCAAGCCTGTGTCTAACCTGGTTTTTTATTGATACTTATTTTCTAGTTAGTAAAAATTCATCATAAGGGAATACCACTAACTTGCAGGTTAGACTACACTGCTTGTGGAAAAGGAACCAAATATATTTAGTGTGGCTAGACACAAAACTAAAATCAATGCTAACAATTAGGACTGCTCTAGGAAAGAGCAGGCTACTACTGCAAAAGGCAGTATTTCACTTAAAAGATTCAGCAAAGACAACTATGCAACAAAGATGTCAGAAAAAAAATGCTTTAGGTGGAGTGAACTAGGTCATTCCTCATTGTTTCTCACACTGGAATCCACAGATAGAGTCTCAGAAAGCGATTATTAGTTGTTCTTAACAATTTTTAAATTTTGTGAGTTTAATAAAAATCTTTTAAAATTCACAAAGCATATTCTTGATCATCTGGATGACAATATTGTAAAAGCCTCCTCCCCACCAAATTTAGAGGCCACACTTACATCAGTATTTACAATTACACTGACAGTAAGTGAACACCTATTATGTTTAATTTTTAAAGCCTTGTTTCCTTAAACTGTATCTTCAGTTTTCTTGGGACTTCACAAACAAGTATGAAAAATATAGACTAGACTGCTTCTTGATATCCCTCCTGGCTCTATCTATGTAGCCACTGTGTACATGGTCATAATATAAAAGATCCCAAATACATGTCAATCCTTGACACTCAACATTAGCATTAATGAGTATAATAAGACAGAAAGGGGCCTTACAAATAATACCTAATCCAACTTCTCAGATGAAGAACAGTTTAAAGATGCTAAGGTAACTCGTGAAGCTTGCTAATTATTAGTGTGACAGAGGAAAACTGAAACCCAGGACCCTGTGATCCAGACTCTTACAGAACTATTCAAGAGCTCACTTTCCAAATTCTATATAATTATATCTTAATTCAACTGGCATTTTCTCCATTATCAACTGCTTATATCTACAATGCCAACTCCAAGATAAAACACATATAGATTCTGACTTGAAGATACTTAAAATGTCATAAATAGTCGAAGCCAGAAGAAAATTACAAAAACAGTACAAATGTTGGAAGAAAGCCTCTTAACATAGGTACGCTTGAGAATAGCAAAAAAAAAAAATGTTTCTTAATCACTAGTAATCAGACAAATCCCAAATTCAAGTAACTCAATAAAGAAGATTATATAATTCATTTTGTAACTAAAAACTCACTGATGGAACAGTCTTATGATCAGACTCAGTACATATAATTGCTGTATTCATAATATGGTTTTCATCCTTTTTCAATTTATTCTATTTATAATTTTAGAATTGTTTTTAAATGAGCACAAAATATTCTATTTTGTTGACTTATCACAATTTACTTAACCATTTCTCTGCTGTTGAGTAGTGGCACTGCTGCTAATTATAGTGAAAACTACAACGAATATCTTCAAACCTTGGAGACTTTTTTCCTTACACTGAATTATGTTCTTAGATTAATTCAAAAGAGATTGTTCATTGAAACAATGTGAACATTTTAATAAATCTTGATTCATACCCCTTTCCAAAATGAGAGTATCATTTTAAATGCTACACATAGCAAACTTCAACTTCAACCTCACCAAACCCCAAAAAACCAAACCCACTGCCATTTACTCCAACTCATAGGGACTCAACAGGACAGAAGAGAACTGTCCCATAGGGTTTGCAAGGAGCAGCTGGTGGATTCCAACTGCCAACTGTCTGGTTAGCAGCTGAGCTCTTAACCACTGCACCACCAGGGCTCCTAAACCTCACCAGTGGGTATTATCTTAAATATTTTTCTAATTTAGTTGTATGGATACCACATTCTGACTGCTCTAATTTACATTTCATTGATTTCTATCATGGGTAAATATTTTTCTCTGTATATAATACTTTATTCCGTCTGTTAAAATCCTTTATTTGTGGGTACCTTGGAGCCCTGGTGGTGTAGTAGTTAAGAGCTCAGCTGCTAACCAAAAGGTCAGCAGTTCGAATTCACCAGCTGCTCCCTGGAAACCCTATGGGGCAGTTCTACTCTGTCCTATAGAGTCACTATGAGTCAGAATGCACTCAAAGGCAATGGGCTATAGGCACCTATTTTATTTATTTCTCATGGTACAGAGGGTTTTACATTTTCATGTATTTAGTGTAATTCTTTCTTGTCATTCCTATCATTTCAAAGCTGTGAATATTATTCTTTCATGTAAGATAAAAATGTCGTTTTATTTTTCTGCCACTTTTAAAAATAATTTATTTAAATACTTTAAACATTCCTTTGGAATTTGTTTTTTTGCCTTTTTTGGAAGACAATCCATATATACCTACGGTTAATATGTTCCCATAAATAAACACACACACATACTGACACATTTCTGTAAGCAAGCAAAAGATACTAGCATATTTAAGGCATTTATTTAAGGAGAAACTTGATTTGGCACTGGATTCAATAAACAATTCTCTTCTGTAAATATTATTTTATCTTCCCTATACCCTCTATGGTAGGAAGGGAAAAACTTAAGGAACAAATAGAACACTATCTCAATTCAGATCTCACTGATGAGAAATAATGGTTTATACCTCACAAAGCATGACAAGATTTTTGAAAAAAAAATTTTCAGTAATTTGAACTACTAAAATTACAATGTACTAATTGTGTTACAGTAACTCTGAATGTGAAATGTGGTATTAATAAGAGAGTAAAGTGCTTTTAAAGTGATCATTTCATCCAAATAAAAATTAGTTTAAGCTTTTGGGTGTTGTATGGGAATCGCTTTTAAAATAATTAGGTAAAAATTTAAAAATATGGGTAGGAAGGATAAATAACAAATGGCTGCTTTTGAAGAGAAGGGGGAATGGGGTTTTATACACACATGGGGTAGGTTTCAACTGCATCTACATTTTCTTTCTTACAAAGATAGAATCGAAATAAACATGGAAAAATATTAATGTTAGATCTGAGTGGTGGGTACACAAGTTGTTATTATCTATAAGTTTGTTTCAAATCATTAATAATTAAAAAATGTTAAAGAGTTGAGAATTCTTACACATACTTATGAACGAACAGTATAAAATACTTATATATATGTATATATATGACTGTAAGGTACAGAACTATATATGCAGACACCCATTTCACAATCTCTATCAGCACAATGAATTCACACAGCTTAAGTATTTGAAGATTACACGTGAGAACTTACCCCTTTCTGTAAGCGTTTCCTTAAGAAATCTGAACCTCCAGGCTTTTGTCCCAGATGAGGATACCTTGCTTTTAATTTTGCTTCTTCAGCTTTCTCTGGACTAGTCACTTTATCTTCCATTTCCTGAAAAAATTTTAAACAAGTTATTTCTCTATTACAAAACAGTTATTTAAAATAATTCACTTTTTTTAATATCTGGATTCCAATTTCAGTTGTCCAATGCCAAATAACACAGCATCTGACTAAGAAATCAAGCACAGAAGCTTTTAAAATATCTCTATCTTTTTTTCAAATGATCCATGTGATAGCTCTATTATAGCTGTGATGCATGTGTGACACCCCACACACTGGATAAAAATATCAAAAGAGCTCAGCTCTCAAGTCTTGCTTGCCATTACTTTCCAGTCATGTATAACACATCTATAGTCAGTCACCTTCTATGGAACTCTTTAGCTCTTTGTCTATAGAGAATCTTAATACTGTTAAAGAACAAAAGATCTTTTGATTTCCTGTTTATCCAAAATTATGTATGATTTGAAGCTCCTAAGATTCCTTACTAGAAATTAACAGCAGTCTACTTACCAGTACATTTTCCCTGAATAAATTAATACAGAATAAATACCCTGATGTTTGTAAAGAAGAGATACATCACGTAATCTTTGTCAATCCCCATGTCTGGGTATACTGCCTAATTTCCTCCCATACGTTTAATGACAAAAGTGTTCATGTCAAAGATTATTTAACATCAAAAACCTGTTTTCTGACCAAGGAATGTCAATATTTTAACCCTGTTCATTTTTAACACCAGTCTTGATAAAGTCTACCTTCTTTCCAAGAGCCTATTTTACCAGGAAACACCATATCACTTTATGGCTAATACTGCAGAAGGACAAATCTAAAAAAAAGGCTGCTCTGAGATGGGAAGGCTGGGCCCACTTTCTAGCTAATAAATTCACTTCTGCATGCCAGCTCGGCAAAGTTACAGACCTCTATAGATCTCAAGTCTTCCAGGTTACTTATGATTAGTAAAAAGCAGGACTGTTGAATCCATACATGTAAAGTCTACGTTCCTACATAGCAAGTAGATCATTTATCAATCTAAGAATTAAACAACTTCATACAATTTTTACATATATTTTCCTCAAAATTAAACATACATGTTTAATAATCACCTTTATTTACTTTATATACTGTCAACATTTCCTTCATCTTGAACAGTTTCCTCATGTGTTTACATCTTCTCATTTTAAGTCTTGGAGGATTTTGAAAATAAAGCTGCTGCCGTCACAATATATTTTTCTTCTATGGGGCCCCTTTCTATATGTATTCTCCCTTTCTGCTTTGTGAATACATGACCTACTGAGAACTGACGTGGCAGTCTCCAATGTGATTTATGCCTTCTCTGGAAATTTACAAAGGTGATTTTAGTTATATATGATTTTTCCCTTACTAACTTTAGAACCTAACCCCCATGTAAGATATGACCATACTGTACTCATCACAAAAGCTGGAGAAATAGTGGAAGTTTAAGGATACCAGCTGAGTATAGGAAGATGGGCTGGGTCACCATACAGCTCTGTGGCTCAACCCTCACTGCAAGCATCTACTGTGGGTGGCACAGAGATGTTCCTAGTGCTGCAACACAGAAGTGGAATTGGGAGGAGGGACCTACTCTTGGGTTTCCCTGTACACCTACTTTTCACTTATTGACTACTCATTATCTGACGTTTCTTTCGCATTTACAACAGTAAAAAATCTATTTTGCATATTAACGAGATGGAGGCGTGGCAGCAACGGCTGCAGAGCGTCCCCTCCCTTGCAGAGAGTCTCTGGGCTGCCTCTGGGAAGCTGGGCCGCACTGCCCTCCATTCCCTCCAATCAGCCCACATCCAGCTGCTGCCGCATGGGCCCAGCCTCCTCTATCCACGGCTGTGTGCCTGTTCTCGGTTCCCAGCTCCTATGCAGCCTGAGGCCCTGCAGCTCAAAACTGCTGTGGGGTGAGAAGGGAGGAAAGAAAGGCATCAGAGACGGTATCGGGAAGAAGCGCATGCCAGTTTAATGACATCCCAAAGTGAGCCAAACTGGGGTCTGCACCCTACTTTAGTGAGTGGCGTCTGGGGTCTTAAAAGCTTGCAAGAGGCCATCTAGGATGCATCAATTGGTCCCAACCACCTGGAGTAAAGGAGAATGAAAAAACACCAAAGACACAAGGAAAAGTATAAACCAGACACCTCATCAGCCTGAGACCAGAAGAACTAGATGGTGCCTGGCAACCATCAATGACCGCCGGACAGGGAACACAACAGAGAGTCCCTGATGGAGCAGGAGAAAGGGGGTAGGGAGTGGAGTGCAGAACTCAAATTCTAGTAAAAAGACCAGACTTAATGGTTTGACTGAGGCTGGAGGGACCCCGGAAAGCATGGCCCCCGGACTTTCTGTCAGCCTAGAACTAAATTTCTGAGGCCAACTCTTCAGACAGAGATTGGACTGGACTGTGGGACATAAAATGATACTCGTGAAGAGCGTGCTTCTTAGCTCAAGTAGATACATGACACTAAACAGGCAGCTTCTGTCCGGAGGTGAGATGAGAAGGCAGAGAGGGTTAGGAGCTGGTTGAATGGACATGGGAAATCAGGGGTGGAGAAGAGGAGTGTGCTGTCACAGTACAGGGAGAACAATTAGGGTCACATAACAATGCATGTATAAATTTTTGCATAAGAGACTAACTTGAAATTTAAAAAAACTACAACAATAAACCAAAGTGAGCCAAGCTGGGCCTGAAGCCTCTGCCTCGGAGGGGCCGGGTGTGCTGCCAGGCTCCTAGCACCCTCTCAGGAAGCCCTGAGCCTCAGTGACTCGCCAGGCCAGGAGGGCAGAAGAGGCTCTAGATGGGATCGTGAATGCAGGGTTTGCAGGGGTGGGTGGGAATGGAGCCTGGAGGCAGCTCTGCAAAGGAAGCTCTGACCCAGCACAAGAGGAAGGGGAAGTGGTTAAGCCAAGGGCCCTCCAGTAACACACCCAAGCTATATCCAGCTTTGTCTCCTCCAAGTCTCCTTCTACACAGAGGAATAAGCCATAACTAGACTTGTCTCGGTGATAAGCACATCAGTAAATCTTAGCTGTTATTAGTTCTATGATCATATTTTCTAACAAACCAGACAAATGGATGGTCTGAAAACAGGAAAAAAAAAAAAAAAAGACTTCCATTTTGGCATAATGCTGATTTTCACATAACAACCTGGTCTTTGGAACCTGTCTTAGTCATCTAGTGCTGCTATAACAGAAATACCAGAAGTGGATGGCTTTAACAAAGAGAAATTTATTTTCTCACAGCTAGGAGGCTAGAAGTCCGAATTCAGTGTACCAGCTCCAGGGGAATGCTTTCTCTGTCGGTTCTGGGGGAAGGTCCCTGTCATTGATCTTCCCATGTCGAGGAGCTTCTCAGTGCAGGGACTCCAGGTCCAAAGTACATGCTGTTCTCCTTGTTCTTGTTCCTTGGTGGTATGAGGTCCCCGTCTTTCTGCCCACTTGTCTCTTTTTATATGTCAAAAGAGACTGACTCAAAATACAACCAAATCTTATAGACTGAGTCGTGCCTCATTAACATAACTGCCTCTAATCCTGCCTCATTAACAACACAGAGGTAGGATTTACAACACATAGGAAAATCACATCAGATGACAAAATGGTGGACAATCACACAATACTGGGAATCATGGCCTAGCCCAATTCCAACACATTTTTGGGGGACACAATTTAATCCAGAACCAGAACATAACCATGTTGATAGTGAGGAGTGGTGTAAAGCTGTTTTAAAATTACATGGGTTGAAAAGGACTCCAAGCTCACTGCAGCCCTCAATCCTAGCACCTTCAAATTAAGGGTGTTAAGGAGCCCTGGTGGCACAACGGTTAAGTGCTTGGTTGCTAAGTGAAATGTTGGCAGTTCAAACCCAGGAGTAACTCTTTAGGAGAAAAGAACTGGCAATCTGCTCCTGTAAACATTACAGCCTAAGGCATGGGAACCATGGTTTTGGAGGACATCTATGTCAATCAGCATAACAAAGTTTATTAAGAAAATGTTCTGCATCCCACTTTGGTGAGTGGCATCTGGGGTCTTAAAAGCTTCCGAGTGGTCATCTAAGATGCATCGATTCGTCCTAACCCACTTGGAGCAAAGGAGATGAAGAATACCAAAGACACCGGGAAAATATTAGCCTAAGAGACAAAAGGTCCACATAAACCAAAGACTCCATCATCCTGAGACCACAAGAACTAGATGGTGTCCAGCTACCATCAATGACTGCCCTAACAGAGAAGACAACAAAGGGTCCCTGACAGAGCAGGAGAAAAGTACGGAGCAGAACTCAAATTCACATAAAAAGACCAGACTTAATGGTCTGACTGAGACTGGAGGACCCCCAAAGCCATCACCCCCAGACACTCTATTAATCCAGAACTAAAACTATTTCCAAAGCCCACTCTCCAGACATACATCAGACTAGAATATAAAACATAAAATAATACCCTCGAAGAGTGTGCTCCTTCTTAGCTCAATCAGATACACAAGACCAAATGGGCGGCTCCTGTCCAGAGGCACGGTAAGAAGGCAGGAAGGGACAGGAGCTGGCCGAATGGACACAAGAAACCCAGGGTGGAAAGGGGGAGTGCACTGTCACATTACAGGGATTGCAAGTAACGTTACATTAACAGAGTATAATGTTTTGTATGAGAAATCAATTTAAGCTGTCAACTTTCACCTAAAGCAAAGTTAAAAAAAAAAAAAAGATTACAACCTAGAAAACTCTATGGGGCAGTTATACCCTGTCCTATAGGGTTGCTATGAGTCAGAATCAACTGTATTGCACAAAACAATGATGTCCTAAGTCCCTGGGTAGCAAACGGTTTTTGCCCTAGGCTACTAACTGAAAAGTTCTCGATTCGAATCCACTCAGGGGCAAAAGGGAAGACAAGCAGGGCAATCTACTTGCATAAGATTATAATCATTGAAAATCCTATGGAGGGAGGCTGGACCAAGATGGCATAGTAGTCTGACGCTTCCGGTGGTCCCTCTTACAACAAAGACCCGAAAACCTAGGAGCCCTGAACATCAAAAGCAAAGTTGAGGAATCGGACATAGTGGCGGGGGAGGGAGAGACTGTTTGGAATCAATGAAGAGTTGCCAGACCAGACCTGGCAGAAGGTGCAGGCCTTCAGCCCGGATCAGCTCGGGGGTGAGCGGTGAGGCAAGCAGCGGCACTCTGGAGGCGTTCTCCACACTGGGAGAGACCCAGAGGCAAAGAGTCTACTCCGCCATCCATAATCAGTGAGAACCAACCCTCAATCAGTGAAAGATAAGTATTTGTGTCTGGCCTACTGTGTGAAATCAAAAACACCCCTTAGGGAAAAACCTCTCTCCCGTTTTTCTCTAATCCCAGCTTGCTCTGCACTGGGTTCAGGACGGCTTCAGCGACTGCCGAGTCTCCCGGCCTTGGAGAAGGAATAAATTAACGAACGGGGGAAAAATAATCTGCTGGTTCCCTAAACTAGGAACTCAGGGTAGGCACAGCACCTTTGCCTAGACACAGGCATAAGGGACTCACAGACTCTGAGTGCCTTTCCCCTACAGAGACTTATATGCGCCCATTTCAACAGGATAGGCCCTCATTATTGCAATACAATGGGGTATATACCTGAAACCTAACTTCCACTGTTTCAGCTGTGAAGTGGCAGATCTGTAACATGTGACACTGCTCTCTCTGCCCATTAAGCAGGGTCTTCACCTATCCACATCAGGGGCCTGAGGACTGGTGGCTCCACCCATGCCACCTACCCACCTGCGACAGAGGCCCAAGAACAACAGGTGCCCCCAGTGCTCATAATCCAGCTGCAAAACCCACCCACCTACACACTCTAGGGAACAGGGACATGCTTTCCTCCTGGACACTCAAGGGGGGTGTCAGCCCCTTGCCTTGCTCAGCGTGTGTGCTCCTGCTGCAGCCGGATGCCTGTACCTACACCAATCACCCATGCCTGTCTAGGACTGTAGGTGAGAGCCTGCACCACACACCTAGTGGCTGACTACCTGGACACCTGAGCTGAATTCATACAGGAGGAGTGGGCGGACTCCTGAGTTCACATACTTAGTGGCAGGTCTGGCAACCTGGTGGCAGGATGTTGGAGCTTCAGGGGCGCCAGTGATCAGGCCAGCTCAAACGAGCAGCCTATTTGGGTATTATCAAAACAAAACAAGAAGCTAGGACACAGTAAGCAAACATAAAATAAATATAATAACTCACTGATGGCTTGGAGACAACAGTCAATATCAAATTACAAAGAGGTAGATCATGATGGCTTCAGCAAGCTCCCAAAATAAAGAATCTAGAAACCTTCCGAACGAAGAAAATTTCTTGGAATTACTGGAGACAGAATACAAAAGATTAATATACAGAACTCTTCAAGAGATCAGGAAGGAAATTAGGCAAAATGCAGAACATGCAATAGAGGAACTTAAAAAGATTAGGGAAGAGCATAATGACAAATTTTATAGGCTGCAAGAATCCAAAGACAGACAACAATCAGAAAACAAGAAGATTAACAATAAAATTTCAGAATTAGACAACTAAATAGAAAGTCATAGGAGCAGAATTGAGGCGATGGAAGTCAGAATTAGTGAGATTGAAGATAAAGCACTTGACACCAACTTATCTGAGGAAAAAAGCAGATAAAACGATTTAAAAAAATGAAGAAACCCTAAGAATTATGTGGGACTCTATCAAGAGGAATAACCTATGAGTGACTGGAGTACCAGAACAGGGAGGGTAACAGAAAACACAGAACTGTTGAAGATTTGTTGGCGAAAAACTTCCCTGATATCGTGAAAGATAACAAGAGATCTATCCCAAATGCTCATCGAACCCCACATAAGGTAGATCCCAAAAGAAAGTCAAGACATATTATAATCAAACTTTTCAAAACCAAAGATAAAGAGAGAATTTTAACAGTGGCTAAGGATAAACAAAAAGTCATCTACAAAGGAGAGTCAATAAGAATAAACTCTGACTACTCAGCAGAAACCATGCAGGCAAGAAGGCAGCGGGATGACAAATATAAAGCCCTGAAGGAAAAAAAAACTGCAGGCAATGAATTATATATCCAGCAAAACTGTCTCTCAAATATGATGGCGAAATTAGGGCATCTCCAAATAAACAGAACTTTAGGGAATTTGCAAAAACCAAACCAAAATTAAAAGGAATACTAAAGGAGTCCTCCGGTTAGAAAATCAGTAACATCAGATAATCACCCAAGACGAGTACGCAGAACAGAGCAACCAGATATCAACCTAGATATGAAGTCACAAATAAATCAAAGCTAAAACACTGAAAACAGGGAAACAGATGTCAATATCTAAAAAAATGACAACATTAAAACAAAAAAGAGGGACTTAAGAAAATACAGGCATAGATTTTTCATGTGGAGCGGGAGTCAAGGCGATATAAAGAAATAAAAGATTGGTATAAACTTAGAAAAATAGGGGTAAATATTAAGGTAATCACAAAGAAAACTAACGATTCTACAAGTAAAAATAAAAAACAATATAAAGACTCAGCAAATACAAAATCAACAACAAAGAAAAAGATGAAAATACATAAATAAAAAACCACTCAGCACAGAAAATTAAGGGGAACAAAGAAACTGAACAACACACAAAAAAAGACATCAAAATGACAGCACTAAATGCACACCTATTAATAATTACACTGAATTGTAATGAACTAAATGCACCAATAAAGAGACAGAGAGTGACAGATTGGATAAAAAACACGATCCATCAATATGCTACCTACAAGAGACACATCTTAGACTTAAAGACTAAAACTCTAAGCATGGAAAAAAACATATCAAGCAAACAACACTCAAAAAAGAGCAGAGGTGGCAATATTAATCTCTGACAAAACAGACTTTAAAGTAAAATCTACCACAAAGGATAAGGAAGGACACTGTGTAATGATTAAACGGTCAATACATCACGACATAACTATAATAAATAATTACGCACCCGAAGACAGGGCTCCAAAATACATAAAACGAACTCTAACAGCATTAAAAAGAGAGACAGACAGCTCCACAATAGTGGTAGGACACTTCAACACACCACTTTCATGAAGGACAGAACATCCAGAAAGAAGCTCAACAGGGACACAGAGAGCTAAATGGTACAATCAACAAACTTGATCTCATAGATATATTCCAAATACTCCGCCCAACAGCAGCCAAGTATACTTTCTTTTCCAACACACACACAGAACATTCTCCAGAATAGACCACATGTTAGGCCATAAAGCAAGCTTTAAGAGAATCCAGAGCACTGAAATATTACAAAGCATCTTTCCTGACCATAAAGCCATAAAAGTAGAAATCAATAACAGAAAAAGCAAGAAAAAAAATCAAACACATGGAAACTGAACAACACCTACCTCAAAAACTACTGGATTATAGAAGAAATTAGGGATGGAATAAAGAAATTCACAGAATGAAAACACATCCTGCCAGACCCTCTGGGACACAGCAAAAGCAGTGCTCAGAGGTCAGTTTATAGCAATAAATGCACACATCCAAAAAGAAGAAAGGGTCATAATCAAAACATTAACCCTACAACTGGAACAAGTAGAAAGAGCAGCAAAAGAAGCGCACGGGCACCAGAAGAAAGGAAATAATAAGAATTAGAGCAGAATTAAATGAAATAGAGAATAGAAAAACAACTAAAAGAGTTAATAAGATCAAGGTCCTTTGAAAAGATCAACAAAATTGATAAACCACTGGCCAAACTTACAAAAGAAAAACAGGAGAGGAAGCAGATAACCCGTAGAAGAAATGAGATGGGTGATATCACAACAGACTCAACTGAAATTAACAGAATACTATAAAAAACTGTACTCTAACAAGTTTGAAAACCTAGAGGAAATGGACAAATTTCTAGAAACTCCCTACCTACCTAAACTAACACAAACAGAGGTAGAACAACTAAATAAGCCTACACAAAAAAGAAGAGATTGAAAAGGTTATTTAAAAACTCTCAACAAAAAAAAGCCCAGGCGGCTTCACTGGAGAATTCTACCAAACTCTTCAAACTTTCAGAGAAGAGTTAACACCACTACTACTAAAGGTATTTCAGGGCACAGTTAAGGATAGAATACCCCCAAACTCATTCTATGAAGCCAGCATAACCCTGATACCAAAACCAGGTAAAGACACCACAAAAGAAGAAAATTACATCATGAACACTGATGCAAAAATCCTCAAAACAAAATTCTATCCAACAGACTTCATCAACATATCAGAAAAATAATTCACCATGATCAAGTGGGATTTATACCAGGTATGCAAGGATAATTCAAGATTAGAAAAACAATCAATGTAATCCATCCCATAGATTAAAAGAAGACAAGAACCACAAGATCTTATCAATCAATGCAGAAAAGGCATTTGACGAAGTCCAACACCCATTCATGATAAAAACTCTCAACAAAATAGGAATAGAAGGGAAATTCCTCAACATAATTAAGGACATTTACACAAAGCCAACAGCCAACATCATCCTAAATGGAGAGACTTTGAAAGCATTCCCCTTGAGAACGGGAACCAGACAAGGATGCCCTTTATCACCACTCTTATTCAACACTGTGCTGGAGGTCCTAGCCAGAGCAATTAGGCTAAAAAAAGAAAGCGCTTCCAAATTGGTAGGGAAGAAGTCAAAGTAACTCTATTTGCAGATGACATGATATTATACACAGAAAACCTCAAAGAATCCACAAGAAAACTACCGGAACTAAGAGAAGATTTCAGCGAAGTTTCAGGATACAAGATAAACATACAAAAATCAGTTGGATTCCTTTACACCAACAAAGAGAACCTCAAAGAGGAAATCACCAAATTAATACCATTTACGATAGCCCCCAAGATAAAATACTTAGGAATAAATCTAACCAGAGACTTAAAAGACCTGTACAATGAAAACTACAAGACACTACTACAAAAAACCAAGAGACCTGCATAAGTGGAAAAACATCCCTTGCTCACAGATAGGAAGACTCAACATTCTGAAAATGTCAATTCTACCCAAAGCGATCTACAGATACAATGCAACCCCAATCCAAGTTCCACTGGCATTTTTTAATGAGATGGAGAAACAAATCACCAACTTCATATGGAAAGGGAAGAGGCCCCAGATAAGTAAAGCATTACTTAAGAAGAAGAACAAAGTGGGAAGCCTCACATTAGCTGATTTTAGACCCTATTATACCACCACGGTAGTCAAAATAGCCTGGTACTGGTACAAAAACAGATAACATAGACCAATGGAACAGAATTGAGAATCCAGACATAAATTCATCCACCTATGAGCAGCTGATATTTGAAAAAGGCCCAAAGTCCGTTAACTGGGGCAAAGACAGTCTCTATAACAAATGGTGGTGGCAGAACTGGATATACATCTGCAAAAAACTGAAACAAGATCCACAACTCACACCATGCACAAAACTTAACTCAAAATGGGACCAAAGACCTAAATATAAAATCAAAAACAATAAAGAACATGGAAGAAAAAATAGGGACAAAGCTAGGAGCCCTAATACATGGGATAAACACAATACAAACCGTTAAGTAACAATGCACAAGCACCAGAACAGAAACTAGATAACTGGGAGCTCCTAAAAATCAAACACTTATGCTCATCAAAAGACTTCACTAAAAAGTAAAAAGACAACCTACAGACTGGGAAAAAACTGTTGGCTACGACAAATCCAATCAGCATCTAATCTCTAAAATCTACAAAATACTGCAAAACCTCAACAACAAAAAGAGAAATAACCCAATTAAAAAATGGGCAAAGGATATGAACAGGTACCTCACCAAAGAAGAAATTCAGGCAGCTAACAGACACATGAAGAAATGCTCACAATCATTATTAGAGAAATGCAAATCAAAACTACAATGAGATACCATCTCACCCCAACAAGGCTAGCATTAATCCAAAAAACACGAAATAATAAATGCTGGAAAGGTTGTAGAGAGACTGGAACACTTATACACTGTTGTTGGGAATGTAAATGTTACAACCACTGCGGAAATCGATTTGGCACTTCCTTAAAAAGCTAGAAATAGAAGTAACATAGGATCCAGCAATCCCGCTCCTTGGAATATATCCTAGAGAAGTAATAGCCATCATACGAATAGATATATGCACGCCCATGTTTAATGCAGCACTGTGCACAATAGCAAAAAGATGCAAACAACCTAGGTGCCCATCAATAGACAAATGGATAAACAAATTATGGTATACTGACACAATGGAATACTACGCAACGATAAAGAACAGCAATGAAGTCGTGAAACATAACATGGAGGAAGCTGGAGGTTATTATGCTGAGTCAATTTAGTCAGTCACAGAAGGGCAAATACTGTATAAGACCACTAATATAAGAACTCAAGAAAAGGTTTTAAACACAGAAGAAAACATTCTTTGATGGTTCCGAGGGTGGGGAGGGAGCGGGAGGGTTACTCATTAACTAGATAGTAGACAAGAATTATCTTAGGTGAAGGGAAGGACAGCACACACTACTGGGGGAAGTCAGCACAACTGGAGTAAACCAAAGCTAAGAAGTTTCCTAAATACAATCAAACACTTTGAGGGACAGAGTAGCAGGGATGGGGGTCTGGGGACCATGGTTTCAGGGGACATTTAGGTCAACTGGCATAACAAAGCTTATTAAGAAAATGTTCTGCGTCCTACTTTGCTGAGCAGCATCTGGGGTCTTAAAATCTTGCAAGCAGCCATCTAAGACGCATCAATTGGTCCCAACCACCTGGAGTAAAGGAGAATGAAAAAACACCAAAGACACAAGGAAAGTATCGGCCCAAGAGACAGAAAGGGCCACACAAACCAGACACTTCATCAGCCTGAGACCAGAAGAACTAGATGGTGCCTGGCTACCACCAGTGACCGCCCTGACAGGGAACACAACAGAGAGTCCCTGATGGAGTAGGAGAAAGGTGGGGTGCAGAACTCAAATTCTAGTAAAAAGACCAGAGTTAATGGTTTGACTGAGACTGGAGGGACCCCGGAAAGCAGGGCCCCCGGACTTTCTGTCAGCCCAGAACTAAAACAATTTCTGAGGCCAACTGTTTAGACAAAGACCCCTGGACTGTTGGACATAATATGATACTCATGAAGAGTGTGCTTCTTAGCGCAACTAGATACACAACACTAAATGGGCAGCTTCTGTCCAGAGGTGAGATGAGAAGGCATAGAGGGTTAGAAGCTGGTTGAATGGATATTGGAAATCAGGCGTTGAGAGGAGGAATGTGCTGTCACAGTACAGGGAGAGCAATTAGGGTCACATAACAACGTATGTATAAATTTCTGTATAAGAGACTAACTTGAAATATAAACTTTCACATAAAGTACAACAATAAGCAAAAAAAAAGAAAATCCTATGGAGCACAATTCTGCTCTTGCACACATGCTGTCACCATGAGTCAGAAGTCATAATCAACTCAATGGCAATAGGTTTTAATGGAATCCTATATTTCCACTAAAACCAATTAGCTTTCGTGGGACTGGGAATTGAGAGCTCTCCACTTTTTTTTTTTATCAGTTTTCTGTATCTCACCACTCTAGACAAATTCTCGTCTACTCAGCAATATGCTCACTGATGCAGTGATTGATGAATAAGTAGGGAGGATTAATGAAAACCAACAAATCCTTTGTGATTTTGCCAGGAAGCTACCAATACTGTATTAACCTCTATGGAAAATTACTGTTGCCCTATTATGCTCTTGCTGCTTGCCCCGTGCCTGCCATCTGACTGGTATTCTCAATAAAAGTCTCCTGAATTAACAAATACAATATACTCCAATCATTTAAATAAAGCTAAGAAATTTTCTAAACGCTTGAAAGTCTCATCATCAGCTTATTTTTGAAATATTTCATGTTATAAGACAGACACTTGCAGGTTCAAGAACAGAAGTTGTAAGCATTAAAGTCTTGCACAAACAATATTAGCAAAGCTGACAAACTGTTGCATAGCAAACACAGTATGCTAGGGTAGTTGGGAGAAACATTTTAAAATAACTGTTCTGAGGCTTAACTGTAGACTGCTAAGAATCAGTGGTTGTACACAGACCAAACTATACAGTTCTCTGAATGGAAAACACTCTTAAGCCTTTTATTTATCAGAGGTAGCGTGAAAACAGTACTAGAAGATACCAATATTAACTGCAATTTTTAAAAACCGAACAGGAAGGCAATTTATATGCACTCTTTATTAATAATATATGGAAGTATTTTAAATGATAGTTATCTTCCTCTTCCACCTCTACAAAGGCATCAAACATATCTTTCAAACTGACAGAAATATTTTAGTTGAGAGCTATATTTTAGCCTTTTCCAAGACAATATCTCACGAATTTAATTTGATGAATCTTATAATGAAACCTCTAGAAAACCTGCTACTGAGATTTTCTTTAAAAAAATATTTTAAACCACAATACATATGAATGCGTATACACACACATTCCTCTGGTTTCGTTCAGATTTCTTAAGGAGGTGTGATGGTTAATTGTATGTGTCAACTGGCTAGGCTATGATGCCCAGCTGTTTGATCAAACACTAGTCTAGATGCTGTTTTGAAGTATTTACATGTGATTAAATTAGTTGGCCTAAACTAAAAAGGATTATTCTCCAAATTGTGGGTGGGCCTCATCCAATAAGTTGAAGGCCTTAAGAGCAATAAGAATTTTTCCTGGGGTGTATTCTGCCTCCAGAGTATATACGGACATCTTGCCAAAACTCCTCTACTCTTCCTGTTGCCAAACCTATGGATTTTTTAATATTTTATTGTGTTATAGGTGAAAGTTTACACAGCAAATTAGGGTCCGATTTAACAATTTCTATACAAACTGTTCCATGACACTGGTTACAATTTTCACAACGTGACAGCATTCGCATTATTTCCATTCTGTTTGTTCTGTTTCCATTAATCTAGCTTCCCTGCCCCTCCTTGCCTTCTCACCTTTGCTTTATGGTAAATGTTACAGGTTGGTCACATATAGTTGATTGTTTACGGAAGCAAAGTACTCACAGGTGATGTTTGTTTTATAAGCCAATCTGTTATTTGACTGAAAGGTGACCTCCAGGAGTGGCTTCAGTTCCAAGTTTAAACGGTATCTTACGGCAACAGTCTCAGGGGGATTCTCTAGTCTCTATCAGTCCAGTAAGTCTGGCTGTCTTCAGGAATTTGAGTTTTGTTCTACGTTTTTCTCCCATTCTATCTGAGACCTTCTATTGTGTCCCTAGTCAGAATGGTAAACCTATGGATTTTGAGACACAAGACTGCAGGAATCTCCAGCTACTGCCTAAGCTATGGATTTTGGATTTGCCAGCCCCCTACAGTTGCATGAGCCAATTCCTTATAATAAACCCATCTCTGTCTCTCTCTCAAAATACAAACATGGACATATACACACAAAGTCCCTGGATGATGCAAACAGTTATGCACTCAACTACTAGAATAAAAGGCTGGTGGTTCAAACCCATAGGAGCCTTGGAAGACAGGCCTGGCAATCTGCTTCCAGAAAGTCAGAGCCTTGAAAAACCCTATGGAGCATTTCTACTCTGCAAGCATGGGGTCACCATGAGTCAGAATTGACTCAACAGCTACTAACTATATATATACACCCACACACATATATATAGCATATGTATATATATAAATATATATATATAATGAGTTCTGGCAGCACAGTGGTTTAAGCACTCAATTGCTAAACAAAAGGTAGGCAGTTCGAACCCACCAGCCGCTCCACAGTTTAAATATGTGGCAGTCTGCTTCTGTAAAGATTCACAGCCTTGGAAACCCTATGGGGTTGTTCTACTCTGTCCTACAGGGTCGCTGTGAGTTGGAATTGACTCCACAGCAATGGGTTTTGGTTTTTTGTTTGTTTGTTTGTTTATACATACATACATACACACACACACACAGATATATCTTACTGGTTGTTTCTCTAGAGAGCTCTAAAACATGGGTCTAAGCAAAGATTTTTATATGATCGTGGTCTCTCCCTCTTTTTTAACTGCAGTACTAGCATAGCCATTCATATTGCAGTAGTCCTTTGGCAATGATTTCAACAGAAAAGTTCTGAAGAAAATTCATTCAAGCAACACTTTCTGAACAATGCCAAGTACTATGCTAGGTGCTAAGGGAGAAAAGATAAATGAAGCAGGGCCCCTGAGCTCAAAATGCTCACAATGAAAATACAATGACTGTTTTAAGTTCCCACATGACTCTTCCAACCCTAAGGACCAGTACATATGTGTCTTGGCTTAGTGTTATTCAAAGTGGAATAGACGGATGATATATCTATGAGGTCTCTGCTAAAATTTTAAAACGTTTTTTGTTTTCACTTCAGTGATTATCTTAGTGCTATGTGACTTGTGTCTGAGCTTTCATTTACAGTGACAAACACAGCACTACTACTCAATTGTCCAAGTTAATGAGAAAAGAACAGAGCTGTATTTAAGATGTAAACGATGTATCTGTGACTCTAAAGAGTTAAATGACCTCACAGCTTACTCTACAAATAGAGATTTTTGAAAGGTTCAAAAACCGAAAAGTGGTGGAATAATCACAGGGCCCAGGGGGAGTGTGTTTACTTGCCATACTCAAAAGCTCCTGCACTTTAACAATTGTTACCAGATTCTCAATACATTGGAAATTTAGTTTCAGCAAAATACCATGCCACACTGAATCAGTAATTTAGAAGTTTACTGTTTTTTTTTTTTTTAGTTTAGAGTGGTATAAAAGCTATGAAATAGGAGTCCGTATTTATTTTTATGTTTGTACATATTTAATTAATATCTCATTAAAAAGTAGGGCTCTGTATAGTTTTGTTTTCTCTACAAGGGTGTACATACTCAAGGTACAAAAATAGTGACTTAGGTCTTACTCTGTGCAGGGTCTATCAATTTTTCAGAAGCAATAAGTTAAACTACCATAAAACTATTTTAGCTGAATTACTTTAATTTAAAGTTCAAATGGGTGCACCGACAATAATCCAATTTTTTAGGTCATCTAACTGTTCTCCCAAACAGAACAAGTGACTGGCCCTTAGGAAGAGAGAACTGACGCTGCACATTTTCCTAACGTTAAGGCGTTATACACGCTAACGGTACTTAACATCTACAGCCAATCCTCCATTCACGAGGGACATTATACTCCTAACACATATTGGTATTAATAACAGTAGCAGCAAAAACCAAACAACTTGAAATAAAATTTTAATGCAGATACTCATTACAAAAAATCACTCAAGATATCCTTAATATTGTTAAGGGACATAACATTAGACTGTTCAAGTAAAAGCATTTAAACTCTATAAACTAACATTTCACACTTGGGCAACATATTAACAAATCTTATAAAAGACAATTACATAGCACACTACTGTGCAGACATCAAATCTAAGGTTGATTTCGATTTAGGTTAAGTCACCATAGACAGGGACATGGGTTTATTTTTTGGGGTTCCTAAATCACAAGCAATAATGAACACCACAATAAATATTTTACAATAAATAAGGTATTGCTAATATTACTGTAAAGATTATAATCCTTAAAATATATTTTTTTGCCCCCAAAATACATTTTTTGGCAAAGTGTGAAAACTTATTCAATAGAGTTTTTTCACTGGAATATTGCTCCAATAACGTGGTAATTTGACTATTACTTATACTACTGCTGTCTCCTTCTTTTTTTCTTCAGTTACTTTACAAGTAATATTTTAACAGAATCATCCAATTCAGGAAAATTTAAGATGGTTAAGAACATACCGAATGAGTTTAGAACAGTAAACTAATTTTTAACCCAATTAGGAGCATGGGTGCAGTATTAAGCAGAAACCCTTACAAAGTCCAAGCATTAGACCAAGCCCTATTTATGGTAATGACATCTGGTTTTTTATTTGTTTTTTTAGAAAACGTGTTGGTAGCTCTCCATAAACAAGTTAGGAAACAAGATACCGTGGACATACTCAGTTAGCCACACATACCCAGGGAGGGTAGGTCCCCAGAAATAATTATGGTGGAAGGGGCAAGAATATACAGTCTCTATATTCGTAATGTGAGCCATACTGATTTCTGGCATACTTCCCTACATTTGAAATATCAGTTTACAAAATATTACTTTTTCCAAGAAAAATCTGATCAACTTCGTAAAAAAAAAACTTAGTTCAATCTTTTGATTTTTAATCAAGTACCATATGCGCATCGTACAGACTTAACATTTTTGAGCAAACACTGCTAAATACTACACTTTATTAACGTCATTTAAGCCTCACAACAACCATATGAAGGAAGCAAGTACCATTATTCCCATTGACAGATGAGGAAATTGAAGCCCAAAGAGTTTAGTAACTAAGGTCAGAGGATTAAGAAGTCTTGGAACTGAAATTCCAATCCAGGTCTAACTCGTGTCCCTAACAAGAGATACCGCCTCTGGAGTTAACAGCACGCGTACAAGTTAAGTCGGGGAGAGTTCAAGAGAAAAATAAAATTTCTTAATTAAAGTGAAGTTGACAGAAAAACTTACGTTACACTCATAAGGACTGAGTTCTAGATTCTTGTGTATATTTAAGTGAGTAATGCAACACTCCAAGGAGTTTGAAAAGGCAGGTTTCAGGCGTCGTGGAGAACGTTCAAACTCCCAATACTTTGGTGCTAGTAACAAGAGTTATCGTGGGAAGCCAATTTTGGAATGTTTTGACTTCACAGACGAGGCAGGTAGAAACACAAAGCACTGCACCAAGCGCGTCCTGACGGGATTCCAGGGCGCGTCCTTCCCCACGAGGAGGAGCACGCCGCCGCACTACCGCGCCCTCTGGGCCCAGCCGGCAGCAGAGACGGCTCCGGGCCTTCCGGGCTCCCCCGGCCCACTCGCCACACACGCTCACCTTCTGCTCCTCCGCGGAGGCCGCCTCGGAGATTTCCGCGGACATACTGCTCCCTCTGCAGACGAGACGCCGGGAAAAGATGCAATTACCGGGTGGCCGAGGCCATTCGGCCACCGCCGCCGGCCTCAGGCCAGCCCGCCGCCCGCCCCCGCTCTCCGACGCCCGCCGGGGGCCGCCCACGCCCGTGAAAATGGCCGCCGTCTTATGACGACACGGAGCCCCACGGCGGCGGCAGGCGGCCGACCCTACCCGCGGCGGCCCAAGCGCCCCTCCCGCGCCGCTCCCCGACCTACCCAACTCAGCCCCTCCAACTCTGCCACGCCAATGCACTTCCTTTCTTCCTTCAAAGGTCGTGGGCTGCGCCTTACCTCACATCCGCCCGTGACTGCGGGATCCTTCCTGGGAGTTGTAGTTTGTAAGTGGAACCGCCTCTCCACGCTCTTTCGTGCCTTTTGTGGTCCCTGCTGTTCGAGGAACTTTGCTATTTCCACGTCAGCCTCGCCTAATCCTGTTCTCTCAGTTCTTGCTAACGTTAGGGAAAAGTTACTAAAAATAAAATCTACTCCCGACCCAGAAAAACTCCACGAACACAGCAGAGAAAGAAAAGTTTTATTTTTGAATAAGCATTGAACCAGAAAGTGATGCATACCAGGCAATCCGCTAAAGAAATTGCAAAAACAAAAAAATCATATCTTTATATAGCTGAAAAAGATCCTCATGCTGAAGATCCTCATTGCTGTGGAGTCCATTCCGACTCATAGCAGTCCTATAGGACAGACTGAAACTGCCCCATAGGGTTTCCAAGGCTGAAATCTTTCCGCAAGCCGACTGCAACATATTTTTCCTTCTCCCTCGGAATGGCTGGTGGGTTGAAACGGCAGACTTTTCAGTTGTCAGCTGAGCGCTTAACTACTGTGCCATAAGGGCTTGTTACTGAGCCACCAAAAAAACAAACAAAAAACCCAAAACCATTCGGAGGTTTCCAAGGCTGTAAATCTCCATAGAAACAGACAGCCACATCTTTCTCCAGCAGGGAGCCGCCAGTGGTTTGGAACGGCCCATCTTTGGGTTAACAGTCAATGGCGGCTTTACTAAGCCACCAGGGATTGCTAATTTTCCAGTATATATTTTTGGCAGCATACCTGAAGTTTTGCTACTCGCCTTCCAGGAAACTGGGAGGTAGAGATGTGAGCTTCCTTGATGATTGTGAAACCGGACCAAATGGATCCGTGCCCAGCATGCAAGGAGCCAATCTCTCAAACGCTGGTTTTGAGAGTAAGAAAGAGTTTATTTTGCAGGCTAGCAAGCGGGAACTCAGAGGTATCAACCTCAGATTGAGTTCCTTGATTTGAGGAAGCATTTATATTTTATGGGTTTGAGGAATTATACATATTCATATAGGCGTGGAGGGAGTCAGGTGGGTCGAATCTGAAAGTTCTACATATTCATAGTTTCTATTATTACAGGTCAGGGCTAGGACTTGGCACAGAAGCCGCAGATGGACTCTTCGCTTCTGAAATGGGCTCTGCTACTGCAGATGATGTATGCGCGATGATTTTGGCTCTTTGACATGAGTCTTTTCCTTCCTTGGCATGAGTTCTCTTGTGTTATTGAGCATGTGTGGCGGCCCACGGTCGTCTGTCCATCATCTTTGTCTGTTTTATGATTGTCTGACGACTCTGAGCCGGTTAGATCTGGATCAGTCTGGGACTCTCCAGAGAGTCTACAAAATTTGGAGGCAGTGAGTGACATGGCGGGGAGGTGAGTCGAGTGGCCTGATAACTGGTGAAGTACTAATTAATTAGGTGTCCTCCACCTCTAGGGTCCCCTAACAATTACATTTCAAAAGAGATGGCTCCCAGGTCCTTAAGGAAACATCCTTGATTTACATACTTTTCCGAAAGACAAAGATTTTACCATTACAAGTTATCTAAAGTGAATTCTGAAACAACAGGGGAGAATTATTTTGAATAGGGAGAATTAAAACCTCTTATTTTCAATTTGTATTTTTCCTTACACTCTGCAACCATATTGTTGTTAGGTACCGTCTAGTGAGCACTATGTACAACAGAATGAAACACTGCCTCGTCCTGCGTCATCCACACAATCCTTGTTATGCTTGAGCCCATTGTTGCAGCCAATGTGTCAGTCCATCTTGTTAAGGATCTTCCTCTTTTTCACTGGCCCTCTGCTTTACGAAGCATGATGTCCTTCTCCAGGGACTGATCACTCCAGATAACATGTCAAAAGTCTGTGAGACATAGTCTCGCCATCCTTGCTTCTAAGGAGTATTCTGGTTGTACCTCTTCCAAGAACATACAGGCCTTCTTTTAGGTCCTCCAAAGCTTCCTGCTGCCTCCCTCCACAAGCTTCTCCCCATCCCACTTACCCTACTTAACCGCATTCATCCTTCAAGTCTTCAACCCTACATCACTGCTTTAGGAAAGTCTTTTCTGAGTCTCTACACTACGTCAGGTGCACCTCTTAAATGCTATCACAGACAGCTCTGTATATTCCTTCCCAACACACATTGTATCATTTTACAATAACTGCTGTTGATCACGTTATTAATGTTCACCTTTCCTGCTCAGATAAGCCACATCAGGGTAGAGACTTTGTGTATATGTTATACAGTATTTCACTCCCAGAGGCCAGCATTTCGTAGCTATTCCATAAATACCTCATGAAGGAATTCAATTTTCATTGTCTACCTACTACAACCCCGGGGGTCCACCCAAAACTATACTGAAACTGCTGGCACCAAGCTTCTCAATTACTTTCTTAATTACCAAATCCTGTGACTTTATATTTAATTCTCATTATTCTTGACATCTGAATAGCTATTGACAATACATGGTGGTTGCAATGAAGTATCCAGAAACTAGAAAAGATGCTTATCCTGTTATGGATTGAATTGTGTCCCCTAAAAATGTGTATTAACTTGGCTAGGCCATGATTCCCAGTACTGTGGGACTGTCCATCATTTTGTCATCTGATGTGATTTTCCTACGTGTTGCAAATCCTACATCTATGATGTTAATGAGGTGGGATTAGCAATAGGTATGTTAATGATGCAGGACTCAATCTTCAAGATTAGGCTGTGTTTTAAGTCAATCTCTTTTGAGATATAAAATAAGCCAGCAGATAGACATGGGGACTTCATACTACCAAGAAAGCAGTGCCAGGAGAAGAGCACGTCCTTTGGTCCCAGGGTTCCTGAGTGAAGAAGCTCCTAGACCAGGGGAAGATTGATGACAAGGACCTTCCTCCAGAGCCGACAGAGAGAAAGCCTTCCCCTGGAGCTGACACCCTGAATTTGGACTCTAGCCTACTAGACTGAGAAAGTAAATTTCTCTTTGTTAAAGCTATCCACTTGTGGTATTTCTGTTATAGCAGTACTAGATAACTAAGACCCTCCAGGTGTTAAACTAGAAAAAAGCCACAGGAAATGGAAGCAATTTGGGAGGGGGAGAAAGATAATTAAAAGACTCTAAGTGACTGATAAAGAATTTGGAAACATCAAAACTCAACCAGGGTTTCTGGGTAGTTCCTCAGAGAGGAAGAATTGTACTAGGATTGCAGCTTGAATTACAAAAACAATTATAGTGCACTCCTTTTGGGAAAAGTAGGAGTTTGTCAGCTAAAGAACTATTCAAAATAAAAAGTCCAAGAGGTGCTGACTCTTTGACAAGGATATCCCTTGAGAGTGCCTCAAGCTGGGCCAGCTGAGAAACTTCATAAGATCAACTAAATATTTGTACTCATCTCATGCTTATCTATGAAAATTTGCCTTCCCTTTAAGCAGAATTAAATGGAGAAAGGAGAATGTACTAGTTAGGCTGATTGGAGCATCTAACAGTTGTATTTTTATTAATAAACTGGCATTCAAGTATATGTCTTATATCAATATATTTGAGAGCTCAGGTTAAAATCGACACACATAGAAAATCAGTCTATGTAACCTTGGGTAAAGAAAATCTGTTACTGAAAGACAGCAACACTTGCAGGTTTGAATTTCTGGGGAGTACACTTGGGTCAATGATGTACTCACCAAGGTCAATGCCCCTTTGGGGAGATGTGTCTGGGAAGACATCCTTCCCCAAACGACACCCCTCTGCATCACCATGAAACATGTTCCATTTTAAAACTGCAAACTCTAGGTCACCAACACCCTATTTTTCAAATTTCTCTTGACCCCTAGAATACCACCCTCTGGTGGTTCCCCTCCACCTTCTCTGGCCATTCCTTCTCAAATTTCTTTATTGAGTCTTTGCCTGCTCTTAATGAGAGGGTTCTACTGGTTCACATTCTCTTCTAGTTTTATGCACTCTTTGGGAGATCACTTCCACCTGCACAACTTCAGCTATGATCTATATATTCTAGATCAGTGTATTCAATAGAACTTTTTGCCATGATGGAAATGTCATATATCTGTGCTGTCCAATACAGTAGCCACTAGCCATATTGAGCCTTTAAAATGTTGACTAGTGCAACTGAAGGGAATTTTTTTTTTTTTTAGCGTTCTTTAAAATATTTTTGTTGTACTTTAGATGAAGGTTTACAGAACAAATAGTTTCTCATTCAACTGTAGACATATTGTTTTATGACAATGGTTAACAACCCTACGACATGTCAACACTGTCCCTTCTCAACCTTGGGTACCCTATTACCAGCTTTCCTGTACTCTCCTGCCTTCTAGTGCTTGTCCCTGGACTGTTGTGGCCCATTAATCTCGTTTTGTTTTATGGGGCTGTCTAATCTTTGGCTGAATGGTGAACCTCGGGAGTGACTTCATTACTGAGCTAAAAGCTTGTTCGGGGGCCATACTCTTGGGGTTTCTCCAGTCTCTGTCAGGCCAGTAAGTCTGGTCTTTTTTTGGGAGTTAGAATTTTGTTCTACATTTTTCTCCAGCTGTGTCCAAGACCCTCTGTTGTGATCCCAGTCACAGCAGTCGGTGGTAGCCGGGCACCATCTAGTTGTACTGGACTCAGTCTGGTGGAGGACATGGTAGTTGTGGTCCATTAGTCCTTTGGACTAATCTTTCCCTTGTATCTTGTTTTTTTCATTCTCCCATGCTGCCGAAGTGGTGAGACCAGTAGAGTATCTTAGATGGCTGCTCACAGGCTTTTAAGATCCCAGATGCTACTCATCAAGGTAGAATGTAG
>NW_004443988.1:15232390-15234208 GCF_000243295.1 Trichechus manatus latirostris
TTCCCCAGTATTGTATACTGTCTTAGCCTTCACCAAAGTTACCACTTATCTATTGTCTATTTAGTATTCCCCCCCACCCCTCCCATCCCTTGTAACCAACAAAGATTGTTTCTTTTTGTGTGTAAACTTTTTCTTGAGTTTTTATAATAGAGGCCTCATACAATATTTGTCCTTTTGTGATTGACTTATTTCACTCAGCATAATGTCCTCCAGTTTCATTCATGTTATGAGATGTGAAGAATGGAATTTTTATTTTAATTTTAATTAATTTAGGCAAGGGATTAGAATCACTGAGAGGCCCCTTGCACAGATATTCTCATCTGGTCTTGTGCAAGGTCAAAGAATTGATATTTAACCAAAGCTTCCCTTGGTGATTCTGATGCACATTGCCAATTAAGATTTTCTAATTTGGTAGGTGTGATGTGGCTTGACTCAAAATGAGAAGAAACAGCTGCAAACATCCACTAATAATTAGAACATGGAATGTACAAAGTATAAATCTAGGAAAATTGGAAGTCATCAAAAATAAAATGGAATGCATAAAGATTGATATCCTAGGCATTAGTGAACTGAAATAGACTGGTATTGGCCATTTTGAATCTGACAATCATATGGTCTTGTATGCTGGGAGTGACAAACTGAAGAGGAATGGCGTCGCATTCATCATCAAAAAGAACATTTTAAGGTCTATTCTGAAGTACAATGCTGTCAGTGATAGGATGATACCCAGACACTCATGTCTTAGTTGGGGCCCTGGTGGCACTGTAGTTATGAGCTCGGCTGCTAACCAAAGGTTACAGTTTGAATCCACCAGCTCCTTGGAAACCCTATGAAGCAGTTCTACTCTGTCCTATAGGGTCTCTATGAGCTGGGATTGACTTGACGGCAATGGCTTGGTTTGGTTTTATGTCTTATCGAGTGCTGCTATAACAGAAATACCACAAGTAAGTGGCTTTAGCATACAGAAATTTATTCTCTAACAGTTTAGGAAGCTAGAAGTCTGAATTCAAGGCACCAGCTCTAGGGGAAGGCTTTATCTTCTCTTTTGGCCCTGGGGGAAGGTCCTTGTCTCCTTTCAACATCTGTGGGCCAGGTGTTCCTTGGAAATATTGATGTATCTTGGCATCAACGTTTCCCTGGGTCAAGGAGCTTCTCAGCACACAGACCCTGGGTCCAAAGGATGCACTCTGGTCTGGCTCTTCTTTCTTGGTGGTAATGAGGTCCCTGTGGCTCTGCTCACTTCTCTCTCCTTTTATCTCTTATAAGATAAAAGGGGATGCAGGCCACATGGCAGGGAAACTCCCCTTACATTGGATCAGGGATATCACCAGCGTAAGGGTGTTGCATCCCACCCTAATCCTTTTTTGCGTGTGCTTATTGTAGTTTAAGTGAAAGTTTACATTTCAAGTTAGTCTCTTATACAAAAATTTATACATAATTATGTGACCCTAATTGCTCTCCCTGTACTGTGACAGCACACTCCTCCTCTCCACCCCTGATTTCCCATATCCATTCAGCCAACTCCTAACCCTCTCTGGCTTCTCATCTCACCTCTGGACAGAAGTTGCCTGTTTAGTCTCTTGTATCTATTTGAGCTAAGAAGCACACTCTTCGTAAGTATCATTTTATGTCCCACAGTCCAGTCCAATCTTTGTCTGAAGAGTTGGCCTCGGAAATTGTTTTAGATCTGGGCTGATGGAGAATCTGAAGGCCATGCTTTCTGGGGCCCCTCCAATTTCAGTCAGACCATTAAGTCTGGTCTTTTTACTAGAATTTGAGTTCTGCACCCCACCTTTCTCCTGCTCCATCAGGGACTCT
>NW_004443988.1:15235070-15259688 GCF_000243295.1 Trichechus manatus latirostris
GATTTCCAAAGTGGTTGTACGATTTTACATTCCACCAACAGTGTATAAGTGTTCCAGTCTCTCCACAACCTCTCCAGCATTTATTTTGTGTTTTTTGGATTAATGCTAGCCTTGTTGGGGTGAGATAATATCTCATTGTAGTTTTGATCTGCATTTCTCTAATGGCTAATGATCGTGAGAATTTCTTCATGTGTCTGTTAGCTGCCTGAATATCTTCTTCGACGAAGTGCCTGTTCATATCTTTTGCCCATTTTTTAATTGGGTTGTCTTTTTGTTGTTGAGGTTTTTCAGTATCTTGTAGATTTTAGAGATTAGATGCTGATCGGATTTGTCATAGCCAAAATCTTTTTCGCAGCCTGTAGGCTGTCTTTTTACTCTTTTGGTGAAGTCTTTTGATGAGCATTAAGTGTTTGAGTTTTAGGAGCTCCCAGCTGTCTAGTCTATCTTCTGGTGCTTTTGCATTGTTACTTATGGTTCATATTCTGCTTATGTTAGGTATTAGGGCTCCTAGAGTTGTCCCTATTTTTTCTTCCATGATCTTTATTGTTTTTGATTTTATATTTAGGTCTTTGATCCATTTTGAGTTAGTTTTTGTCTGGTGTGAGGTATGGGTCTTATTTCAGTTTTTTGCAGATGGATATCCAGTTATGCCAGCATCATTTGCCTAATCCTCGTTAACATAACCTAATCTTGCCTCATTAACCACAGGCAGAGATTAGGAGTTACACACATATGACAATTACATCAGATCACAAAATGGAGGTAAACCACAAAATACTGGGAATCATGGCCTAGACAAGATGACACACATTTTGGGGGGACACAATGCAATCGATAACAGCTTACGAGTGAGACCGGTTAATACAACAATTTTTCAACTTATGCCCCAACCACTAAGACCAACTTCTGTGGTCTGAAATTGATCAAATATGCAATCAAGATGCAGTGATAATTACTAGTGATTGGATGTGACATTTGGAAACAAAGGAGGATAGGTAGTTGGAAAACAGGGCCTTGGTGATAGAAACGACGCCAGAGATCGCGTGATATAATTTTGCAAGACCAATGACTTCTTCATTGCAAATACCTTTTTGCAACAACATAAACAGAGACTATACACGTGGACCTCACTGGATGGAATAAACAGAAATCAAATAGAGTACATGTGTGGAAAGAGAGGATAGAGAAGCTCAATATCATCAGTCAGAATAAGGCCAGGGGCCGACTGTGGAACAGACCATCAATTGCTCATATACTAGTTCAAGTTGAAGCTGAAGAAATATTAAAACAATTCCACAAGAACCAAAGTACAACATTGAGTATATCCCACCTGAACTTAAAGACCATCTCAAGAATAGGCTTGACCCATTGAACACTAATGACTGAAGACCAGACAAGTTGTGGGATGACATCAAGGACATCATACATGAAGAAAGCAAGAGGTCATTAAAAAGACAAGAAAGACAGAAAAGACCAAACTGGATGTCAGAAGAGACTCTGAAACTCGCTCTTGAATGTAGAGTAGCTAAAGTGAATGAAAGAAATGATGAAGTAAAAGAGCTGAACAGAAAAGTTCAAAGGGCTTCTCGAGAAGACAAAGTATTATAATGACATGTGCAAAGATTTGGAGTTAGAAAACCAAAAGGAAGAACAGTCTGGGCATTTCTCAAGCTGAAAGCACTGAAGAAAAAATTCAAGCCTCAAACTTCAATATTGAAGGGTTCTATGGACAAAACACTGAACAATGCAGGAAGCATCAAAAGAAGATGGAAGAATACACAGAGTCATTGTACCAAAAAGAATTGGTCAACATTCAGTCATTTCAGGAGGTAGCACATGATCAAGAACCGATGGTACTGAAGGAAGAAATCCAAGCTGCAATGAAGGTATTGGTGAAAAACAAGGCTCCAGGAATTAACGGAATACCAGCTGAGATGTTTCAACAAACAGATGCAATGCTGGAAGCACTCAATCATCTACACCAAGAGATATGGAAGATAGCTACCTGGCCAACTGACTGGAAGAGATTCACATTTGTGGCCATTCCAAAGAAAGGTGATCCATCAGAATGCGGAAATTATCAAGACAATATCATTAATATCACATTCAAGTAAAATGTTGCTGAAGATCATTCAAAACGGTTGCAGCAATACACTGATAGGGAGCTGTCAGAAGTTCAAACCAGAGTCAGAAGAGGACATGGAACTAGGCATATCATTGCTCTTGTCAAATGGATCTTGGCTGAAAGTGGAGAATACCAGAAAGAGGTGTACCTATGTTTTATTGACTAAGCAGACATTTGAGTGTGTGGATCAAAACAAATTATGGATAACATTGAGAAGAATGGGAATTCCAGAACACTTAATTGTGCTCATGTGGAACTTGTACATAGACCAAGAGGCAGTTGTTTGAACAGAACAAGGGGATACTGTGTGGTTTAATATAGGAAAGGGTGTGCATCAGGGTTGTATCCTTTCACCATACTTACCCAATCTGACAAACCAGACTACATGAAGAATGCAGCATCAGGATTGGAGGAAGACTCATTAACAACTTGCAATATGCAAATGACACAACCTTACTTGCTGAAAGCAAAGAGGACTTAGAGCAGTTACTGATGAAGATCAAAGATCTTCATCCGTATGGATTACACCTTAACATAAAGACAACAAAAATCCTCACAACTGGACAAATAAGCAACATCATAATAAACAGAGAAAAGACTGAAGTTGTCAAGGATTTCATCTGGGATCCACAATCAACACCCACGGAAGCAGCAGTCAAGAAATCAAACGACGTATTGCATTGGGCAAATATGCTACAAAAGACCTCTTTAAAGTCTTAAAAGCAAAGATGTCACTTTGAGGATAAGGTGCACCTGACCCAAGCCATAGTATGTTCAATTGCCTCATATGCATGCGAAAGCTGGACAATGAATAAAGAAGATCAAAGAATTGATGCCTTTGAATTATGGTGTCAGTGAAGAATATTGAATATACCACAAACTGCCAGAAGAACAAACAAATCTGTCTTGGAAGAAGTATAGCCAGAATGCTCCTTGAAAGTAAGGATGGTGAGGCTCTGTCTCACGTACCTTGGACATGTTATCAGGAGGGACCAGTCTCTGGAGAAGAACATCATGCTTGGTAAAGTAGAGGGTCAGTGAAAAAGAGGAAGATCCTCAAGAAGATGTACTGACACAGTGGTTGCAAAAATGGGCTCAAACATAGCAACAATTGTGAGGATGGCACAGGACCAGGCAGTGTTTCATTCTGTTGTACATAGGGTTGCTATGAGTCAGAACAGACTGAAGGCACCGAACAACAACAATATAGATGCTTTGGGGTCCCTGGGTGGTACAAATAGTTAACACACTTGGCTATTCTCCAAAAGCTTAGAAGTTGGAGTCCACCCAAAGGCACGTTGGTAGAAAGGCCCGGCAATGTACTTCCGAAAAATCAGCCATTGAAAACCCTATAGAGCACACTTCTACTCTGCCACATATGGGGTTGCCAAGAATCAGAATAGACTTGATGGCAACTGGGATAGATGCTTTAAAGAGATCAGGAGGCTTTTTAAGGTTTTGGCACCCTAGCTCAAGAGTTTATAGGAATGAATAAAGGAGCTCAGTGTCCCACCCCATCCATTCCTCAGACAGCCTGAGAGAGTAAGTCTGTTCGTATTAAAGTGTGTGGCGAACACCAAGAACAGAGTACATTTTTAATGATAGAAAGAAACTGGAAGATCAACTCAGGGCCACCAAGTAAGATATGGAGCGCCAAAACCCTTGGGGATAAATGGTGGTTTCTATGAGCAAAGCCCAAGGAGGCTTACCTGAGTAATGACTGCAAAAAGAGCAATTTCAACAACTTGAATGTTAAGTGGAACCCAGAAAATGGAGGATGCCACTTCTCTGGGGACTTAGTGAGATGAGAGAGCTTTACATTGGAAATGTTGGAACAGAAAAAATTTAAATGAACTGAAAAAAAGTGACAACGAGGTGGGAGTGGGAGGCCTGAAAGAGACTTTATAAGCTTTAAACCTTTAAAATCTAATAAAATATGTGAGACATTGAGTTTCTAAAACTTCCCTCAACTGTATTTCTACGGCTTCCAACAGCATACTAAAATGAATGGCCTCTGAGGCACTTTAGGGCTTCATTCCCAACCATACCTGTCAAAGTCTTTTTTTTCCCTAAGATTAACTAAGCTTTGTCTTATTGTATTTCTCACTTATCACACAGCAAATTATAATCATTATTTCCAAGAATATTGATGAAGAGTATATTTTAATGCCAGGCCACAATTTCTAGTAGGAGAAAAAAAGAATGATAAGAGAGGCAAAATGTCAGTGTAGTAGAATGAAAAAGACATAAACTTTGACCTAGATTTTAATCCTGGCTCTTCCCCTTACTGGCAGCATACTTGGGCAAGTTGTTCAAGCCTCTTTTCATTTTTAACTGTGGACTGTACCCATACTCTCCCTGAAGTATTATTTTAAGGGTTAAATAACACATCAACTGACTGTAGTGCCTGGCACATAGTACACAGTCCTATGCTCTCTCCCTTTTCCCCCAGTGTCCAAGTTTAAGACAATCTCTCACAGATCATCCATGGTATGATGGAGTTGAACTGGCTGATTCCAATGTCCTATATAGTTATAGGGATTGAGAGTGAATTCCTACCATTTTGAAAAGCATATACTTTTGTCTAGAGTAATTGTGTTCCCAGGTCCAGTGGAGCCCTGGTGGCGCAGTGGTTAAGAGCTATGGTTGCTAACCATAAAGCCTGGCAGTTCGAATTCACCAGCCACTCCTTGGACACCCTACAGGGCAGTTCTACTCTGTCCCATAAGATCGCTATGACTACGAGTTGGAATCGACTTGACGGCAATGAGTTTGTTTGTTTTTTTTTGGTTTAGGTCCAGTAGACCATCACCACTTCATTCACAAAACTGATTAGGGAAGACTGGAGATCCCAAAGACGAGCTCTTTGAAAGAGAAATGTTCCCCTTCTTTAATCCTCTGGGAATGAAAGAGATCTGGTCAGGGAAAGGGCAGGAGGGGGAAGCTTCCGTTTAGTACCTTCCAGCAAGCCCCCTTCTTTCATCATTTCATTGCTAATATTTTTTTTCATTCTCATAATAGATTTTAGCATTCTAATCTGATAATAAATTTTCCAGAGACTTTCTGCAGGTTATTTGTGACCTGAACTTCCTTTTTAAAAGGCAGTTATTAGTTATGACTCATTTCATTAATCTACAAAACCACCTAGTGAGCCTGCGGTAAGGAAGGAGATATTACCGTAGGTAGCACTGTTGGTTGTCTACTGGTATCTTTACCTGCATGCCAACACTCAACTGTGATATAAGCTAGTGATGTAGTTTTTGAGTACAAAGAGAAACAATATAGGAAGCGTGCTAAAGTCTCCGCCTCGGACTACAGAAGGGTAGAAGAGGAACCAGTGCGACAGATGGTGCCAGGGCAAGTGAGAGCAGACAGATGCTGGATTCTGTGCCTCACTGAGGAAAGACAACCTGGGAAAAAGAGGCCCAAGAAGTAGAAAGACAGAATGTCAGCACATGCTTCCTTTGTGCAAACTTGCCAGGAAGAGCACAAGAAGATGCCCCCAGATGCTTCAGTAAACTCTGTATTTTCTAAAAAGTGCTCAGAAAAGTAGAAGACCATGAACTAGAAAGAATTCTGGAAAATTCCAGTGTGGTATCCATGTAAAAAGAAACCTGCAGACAACATATGTCACACTAATTTTTGAGTACACTTTACTGGAGAGGTCAAAGAAGCAATGAAAAATTTAATAAAATCAGTTTGATGTTTTCCAAATTTTATATAAAATTACCAATACTGACTTTTGCCAAAATGTATAAGAAGTTTAGATATATGCATTGAAATACTTATTTCAATTATTAGATGACAGAATTTAATAGAAGGCACATTAATGATACTCTCGCCCCATTTTCTCACAGACTCAGAAAGGTTAGGGGATTCCTGGAGTTGGTCCCATCAGACACCATTAGAGCTAAGACTATAATCCAAGCCTTCTGGGTCCCAGTCCCATGTTCTCTCCACTACAGCCTGAAGCCTAAGAATAAATCTTTATATGTGCCACTGAAAACTTTTTTATTTTTAGTTTTATGGAATATAAATACCTTTTCTCTTTTACCTGGTTATTTTAAAATAAATTTATAAGAGGCTTCTGCTTACCAACCCACAACCTGCAACCCCACACTTAATAATCACCCAGCCAGGTCCTCTTAAGTGGTCTGTCCATTAGCTGGGTCTCAAAGTAGAGAACTTCCCACTTGCCAATTCCAGACTGCTTACCTGATTCTAGACTGCCAAGTCTCCCAGGTCTGGCCTACCTGAGTGGTATGGATTTTCTAACCTGCACTTTCAGCTTTGTGCCAACGTTCCCAGTATATTTTCTTTGCACTGTCATCTGATTTGCTACTGCTCACTGTCCCAACACAAACATCAAAAACCACTCTGTTCTTTCCATGGCGGTTGAGGGAAGACTTTTGATGTACTTAGTCAAGTCCTCTTGATTGGTGTTCTTCCCAGTTGCCTGATGCTTTCCATTGTAACTTTAACAAGGAAGTGATAATTGGGACAAGGCTCAAGACTTCTTCCCCCTCCTCGGTAGCCGTAGAGCTAGAATGGAAACTGCCTGATGCCTACCAGAGATTTACCCAGGCACTTAAATGTCTCATCTAAAAATGAAAGCCAAATACACATTTCTTAGTTTTTGTATATATTTACAATATAAATACTAATTTGTTTTCAAAGTACATATTTGTTTAACAATTTGAGAAAGTTATCTAGCATGGGACAGCAATTTAATGTAAAGTCACTATAGTATACACTATAGTATAATGTAAAGTCACAAAGGAAAAACAGAACTGCTTTTGGGAAAAGGGATTCTAGAAGGAATATGAATGGGCATGATGATTTGAACTTTCAAGGAGAATGTGAAGCAGCTTAGTCCACATTGCACTGCTAATGCAGCATGTTAAAGGACTACTAGGTGAGACAGTAACCTGGATGGGGTCTGGTAAAAACAAAAATGAAGGTACACATGCTTGCATAGTGCGTTAATCTTAAAGAAGCTCAGCAATTTCATTCTCATTTTCAATAACTTAAATGAACAGCACTTAAAACGCATCACACAAAGTTAAAGACTTGTGCATATATTTCAGATTTCAATGTTAATGTCAAAAATACATAGTATGATTTTACATAGGATTTGTGCTACATTAGAACACTAGAGACAAACATCACTTGAGTATTAAGGGAAACATTAAATATTAAATAACTGAGAAATGTGTAAACACTAACCTAACTTGGGGTTTTGCTATTGCAACATGTCCAATGAAGTGGCTTCAACAGTACAAAAAGGATTAGGACATGAGTTTTTCCAGTTTACTTGGAATATGTGGATCTCACTCCAGAAATCCTTTAATAAAAACTGGTCCAGGACAACAGGAGAGGATCCACTCTCCTAGATGTTAATTTGGTACACTCTGTTCTATGCTAATTTTTACTTTCAAACGTGGGTACTGAGCAAACACTTTAAATTGTTACTCCTTATTAACATCGTGGTGAAAACTGAGGGTTTGTTGGAGATTCAGTGTAAGATTTGAGTTCATATGCAGCACCGCTATCAACTTCCATTGACTTTCTAGAGAACAGGAGCCGTACATCTCTATGGAGGTAGATCTTTCCAGATTTAGAACTCTGGAACCTAAACAAACAAACAGAAAAAGATGCATCATCTTTGGGGAATGAGCCTTTAAAATAAAACAAAGCAAAAACAAAGAATAAAAAACCCTGAGTAATTAAAATTTTGAAAGCAAGAAGAATCAGTCTTGCTACAGTACTAACACTAACTCCTCACTATTATATTTAATGTCTTATATCGCTAAATCACATGCTACTATTTAAGTGTCTCTCCCTTACTATTCTCCAAGCACTCCATACTCTCTTTCCCTCTTTTGTTCCAATGCCTGAGATGCTTCTTCCTGTAAGTCTGGGTCTCAAACACGATCTTACTTTTCATCCCTAAGAAGCATATGCACATTTCCTCTTCTACAGTGTCCAATTTCAGTTACATCAGCCAACTATACTTTGTAGGTCTTTGCAGCCCGAGCATCTTCCAGTCACACAGAATGACCCATTTCACATAATTCTGGCTCCCATGATTTAGGTCAATTAAAATACATTTCATACTTGGAAAATCACCTCAGAAAATGGTCAAGTTTTGAGGGCAATCACAAGAAGAGAAAAGACTGCTATCATCAATACAGGCTAGCTAAATAAAACCTAGCCATTACCTAAAATCAAGAGAAAAGTTAGTAGTAAAATCAAAATGGCTATCAAAACAGTATATGAAACCATTTCTAGCCCCTGCTAATATCTGTAGCACAAGACAGGGAGCTGGAGTCTTTAATCCCATAAATTTACCTGGCATTTAGTCAAACAAAACCTGTAGCGCTAATTTCTCTTTGTCTTTCCCTTGGCATAGCAGAAATACTGTGTGTGAAATGAGTTCCTTCATGTGGCCTTTTGCCTTGGTTCTTTGGAAAAACAGCTTGAGAGATTTTCTCCTAAGCTGTGAGGAGTTACCTTTGCCATAGTTTTCTACCACAGAGGGTTTGTTACTTTTGTCTAGGTTGATCAACATTTCCTGGGTAAACTGTAAACAACTTGTGGTTTGATAGTTTTTGTCTGGCCCTGGGCTGCAGCCTGCCCTGTCACTGGTATGCACCTTGCAGGGATTGGACAACAGACTATGCGAATGAGGTGACTATAGCCTACTATGCAAATGAAATATCTGTGGCCTACAGAGAGAGGATTGGTCAGTTTGTGACCCCGCTGGGAAGGGCCATGCCTTGAAACTGACAAAGAGCACTGGTGGTGCAGTGGTTAAGAGCTATGACTGCTAATCAAAAGGTTGTCAGTTTGAATCCACCAGCCGCTCCCTGGAAACCCTATGGGGCAGTTCTACTGTCCTATAGGGTTGCTATGAGTTAGAATTGACTTGATGGCAATGGTTTTGGTGTGTATATATGCAGCCAACCTCACAGAGGTTTTTCAGACAGAAAGAAGCAGGAAGAGAAGCAGTAAGAAGCAGCAGAAACAGAAAGACGGGAAGCAGACAGAAGCAGAAGAAAGAAGAGAGAAGCAGAGAGAAAGGAGGCAAGGAACCTCCTAAAATAGCTATAACATGGGTCAAGGACTGTAACACTGAAGACAGTGACAGGCCCAGAAGGGGCCCAGAGGCAGAGCTGGTGGTGACAGACAGCCGGGCCAAGAGGAGCTGAGAGACCGATCCTGCACTGATGATGGGAAACTTTGCCTACATGCTTCCTGATCCTGGGTTGTATACTGTTACTTCCTTAATAAACCACTTAACTGTAAGTATTGTCTGTGGCCATTCCAGTGGATTATCAAACCAAGAAGACAAGTAGAGAGTGCTGTAGGAGGGACAGCTGGTGTCAGAATTGGTAAAAAGGATGGAGGGTGAGGGTATGTCTGACTTTCACCTCGTGGGAATTAGCTTTGGGCTGATCCTGATTACTATCCCCCCTGAAGTTAGACACGTTCTGACACTGCTACTTCTCAACCATTTTCACGCTTTTTATGGATTTTATTCCTAAACTAGCTTAAAAATATGGTAGTCAGTTGTATATGTAAAAGGACTCTTCTTCTCTCTAAAGTTTTTCACCTTCCCCATCTGAAGAACATAGTAAGTTTGGGCAATTATACCATTTTTCCCAAGGAGGTTTCTTTACAGCATTTAAAGTATCTAGTCATTATAGTCATTATGTGGGGAGGATAAAAGCTAGAGTAGTCAGTTTTTACTTTGGTAAATGTTGTGTTCTGGCTAAGGTTGTTAAACTTCAAGAATGGTGTCAAATGGAAGTTTAATCAGAGAAAGTTAAATCTTTTCCTAGGTTGAGCTGGGAGGTATTCTTACAGTCTACTATTTCACACTACTATTCTTTTTAAAAGGCACCCTGGTGGCATAATGGTTAAAAGCACTTGGCTGCTAACTGAAAGGTGATAGTTTGAACCCACCAGTGGCTCTGGAGGAGAAAAGACTTGGCAATCGGCTCGCATAAAGATAAAACAAAAAAAAAAACATTGCCATCAAGTTGATTCCAACTCACAGCAACCCTACAGGACAGAGTAGAACTGCCCCATAGTGTTTCCAAGGCTGTGATCTTTATGGAAGCATACTGCCACATCTTTCTCCAGCAGAGCGGCTAGTGGGTTCGAACTGCCAACCTTTTGGTTAGCAGTCGAGTGCTTAACCACTGCACCGCCAATGCTCCCTCCCATAGGTTTGCTATGAGTCAGAATCGACTTGATAGCACACAAACAACAACAACAGTCTTTTCAAAAGTCTTCCAGGCCTGGCTATCATTACTGAACATTTTGAGCAAAGATTCTATAGAAGAATCCTAATCAAAAGGGGGGAAATTCAGAACAGAATTTTAAATTCTCATGGAGGCCAGACTTTCTAGAGCCATGGAGGCTGGATGAACCCCTGAAACTAATGCCCTGAGTTAATCTTTAAATTTTAAACCAAATATATCCTCTGAAGTTTTCTTTAGAAACCAAACAATAATTTCGCTTAACTAGCAAAGAATGTCTGCCATGAGCACTGTGCTCTTATTAAGATCTTTCTATACGGGATCACATTGACAAGAGCAACTGGAAAGTTTAAATAGGAAATTTAGGGAGCAGTGAGCTTATGTTAATAGGGGAGGGGGAGGAACAACCTGGAAAAGGAGTGTGAGAATGGTTACACAACTCAAAGAATGTAATCAATGTCACTGAACTGTACATGTAGAAACTGTTGAATTGGTGCATGTTCTGCTGTGTATATTCTCAACAACAACAGAAGTTTAAAAAAAAGTCCTCCAGGCCTGTTTTGGTAGATTTCTCATTCCCATAATCTATGTAACATTTCCTGTGAAGCCCATGTCAGGCAGTGTCAAAGTGGGATTAAATATGTTATGCCAGTTCAATGTATCCTTCAGATGAAGAACACCAGGCAGAAGTCTCCAAGATGAGAGTACCAATTAAGCAGCACTTTGGGAGAAACCAATTAACTTAATAGACTTTTTAAAGCATGGAACTTAAGTGTCCAGCTCCTTATTCACCTGCAGTACAATGAATTACTTAATATGGCCCCTCCAGGCATAGTCTTTGTAACTCAGACACAGTGATTGAGTGGGACTATGCAAATACGGTCTATGGAACCCTAACAAAGGGAGTGGTCAGTTTTGCTATCCTGCTAGGCTTAAAATGAGCCATCCCATAGGCAGGGGGAGAGGAATCTCACCACCACCAAGGAAGAAGAGCCAGGAGTGGAGTACATCCTTTCGACCCAGGATCCCTACCCTGAGAAGTTCCTGGAACCAGGAGACCAAGAGAGAGAGAGCTGTAACACTGAAGATGGCGAGCAGTGGCAGAGAAACAGTGGCAGCAGAGTTAAGAGATCAGGAGGAGACAGCACTGTGGGCTGCCTGTGGAGCAAGAGTCCCTTCGGGCAGGAGGCTTCCTGGCAGAGTATGGTGCCTCCAGGTGCTTGGTGGAGCTAGGTTTGCCAACTCACGGAGCTAGAGCTGAGCACCTTCAGGCCGAGGCTTAATGGTGGAGTAGGGTGCCTCGAGGCACTTACTGGCAGAGCTAGAAGAGCTTTGTAACACCTGCCTGAGCAGGGCAGAGGCTGATGGGCCAGAAAAAGGCATGCCTGTAGGCACGGCTGAGAAGAGGCTGTCCTGATGAAGAACTGTATCCTGAGTGTTCCTGAACCTGAATTGTAACCTGTTATTTCCCTTATAAACCTCATAATCTTGAGTATGCTCTGTGAGTTCTGTGTGGCCACTGCAATGGATTATCAAACCCAGCAGAGAAGTAGTGCCGTGGGAGGCACATTAAGTGTCAAAATTGGTAAAGATGGTGGAGAGAGGAGGCACGTCTGACCTCTGCTTCATGGGAATCAGCCTCGGGCTGATGCTGATTCTCTCCCCCTCTCATGAAGTCAGAGGAGGTCAGATGGCACCCCACACACCATTTGTACATCACTCCAGATCACCACTGCAAGGCAAATCTAATAAAAAAGACGCTGGTTGTCACGATCAGTAACGACTCAAGAGTTTCTTTGTCTGGGCCCTGGATGAAAGGTGTATCCTCCTGATGAGTAGGGCTCCTTACAGTAAGAAGTTACACAAAGATGAATTACTATTGTTGAGATGACTGAGGACTTACAATGGGGACCAGAAACTCTAAACCAACTGACTTACTCATCAATCCTAGGAGCTATACTAGAGTGTCTCAAGGGCAAACCAATGGCTTCTCAAAACTTAGAGCTGTAAGCTGGCTAGTAAAATTTAGAAGAAAAGATATTTCTGATAGAACCATTAGAATATAAGCTCTATGAGCAAGGAAGAATGAAGAGAACAGGATACAAGGAAAAGATTAGTCCAAAGGACTAATGGACCACATCTACCAAGGCCTCCGCCAGACTGAGTCCAGTACAGCTAGATGGTGCCTGGCTATCACCACCGACTGCTCCGACCGAGATCACAACAGAGGGTTCTGGACAGAGCTGGAGAAGGATGTAGAACAAAATTTTAACACACAAAAAAAAGACCAGATTTACTGGCCTGACAGACTGGAGAAACCCTGAGAGTATGGCCCCCGGACACCCTTTTAGCTCAGTGGTGAAGTCACTTCCGAGGTTCACCGTTCAGCCGGGGATTGGACAGCCCCATAAAACAAAATGGGACTAATGAGGCACAGCAGTCCAGGGACAAGGGCTAGAAGGCAGAAGGGGACAGGAAAGCTGGTGACAGGGAACCCAAGGTTGAGTAAGGACAGTGTTGACATGTAGTGGGGTTGTTAACCACTGTCATAGGGCAATATTGGTACTAACTGTTTAATGAGAAACTATTTTGTTCTGTAAACGTTCATCTAAAGTGAGAATAGCAGCACAACTGGAAGAACGTAATCGATGTCACTGAACTGTGCAGGTAGAAATTTTTGAAATGGTGTATCTTTGGCTATGTATATTTTCACCAAAAAAAAAAAAAAGTTCGAGAAGGGAGAGTGTTGACATGTCGTGGGGTTGTTAACCAACTTCATAAAACAATATGTACACTAACTGTTTAATGAGAAACTATTTGTTCTGTAAACCTTAACCTAAAGTACAATAAAAAAGAAAAAAAAAAAAGAATATAAACTCTATGAGAACAGAAATTTTGTCACTGCTGTTTCCCTAGTCCGAAAAATATGCCTGGCACATAAATATTTGCTGAGTAAGTCAATGAATGAATGAATAAAATGAATAGAGTTTAAGAACTTTCCTGTTACAGTACAGAAGCCACTAGCCACGTGACTACTGAACACTTGAAAAGTAGCTAGTTCAAAGTGAGATGTGCTGTAATTATAAAATATACACTTGATTTTGAGGCTTTAGTACGAAAAGAGAATGCAAAATATTTCAATTTTTATATAAATTATATGTTGAAATAACACTTGGATACACTGAGTTAAATAAAAAAAGTTAAATTAATATCACCTTTTTAAAAAAAATGTAACTAGGAGCCCTGGTGGTGCAATGGTTAAGCACTCAGCTGCTAACTGAAAAGGTTGGTGGTTTGAACCCACCCAGTGGCTCCGTAGAAGAAAAGACCTGGCAATCTGTTCCTGTAAAGATTAGAGTGTAGAAAACCCTATAGGGCAGTTCTACTCTGTCACACTGGGTTGCTGTGAGTCAAAAATTGACTTGATGGTACCTAACAACAACAACATTGGAAAATACAGAACCACATACATGGCTTGTATTACATTTCCATTGGAAGTACTGGTTTAGGAAACATGTTATACACTGCCCGAGATACAACATTTGTACATAAGCATTACTTTTGATATAAAAATATTTTACATTGCACAGCTAAAATGAAAACTCCCAGATCTTCAAGGCATAATGACTGCAGGAAGGTATGCCATGCGCTTTCTGCATCTCGGCACGTCATCAAGGACTCCTAAGCTAAGCAAAGTCCAATGGGTATTGGCCTAGCTAGAGTACAGTTTTTAAAAATAAACAAAAAATTTTAGTATTGTTCTTCTAAAGTAACATATTTTCTTATTAGTTTGTTTAACATTACCTCAGATGTATGAGGTAGCGTAATAACCGTTCTTCTGCATGTTGGATGTTCTCTTTATTAACACTTCTCTTCATTTCTTGTTTAACAGGTACAGAAAAAGTTCTTTGTCGTAGGAATGTCTGATGATTGGCTGGCATATCTCGTAAGTCATATATCACAACAAACATCTTCACCACAGTCTTATTAGGATTAAATAAGGTCTGAAGAAACAATATAGAAATTACTTTTTAAAAATAGTGATTTGTTGATATGACTCAAAATGATTGTGCCAATATAAAACAGGCTTTTTAAATAGTAAGGTTATCCCAAGGGACATATTCAGTTTCAGGGACTAAAATTAACAAAATTTCAGAAGTTTACATAACATATTCAAAAATTTTAAAAAAGATCAATTTAATTATTTCTTTCACAATAATATGAAATCCTGTAACAAATCAAAATCTTCAGCCACAAAATTTCACATTAATAATAGACAATATCTTTTGCTTCTTGTTCAGATTTCAGTCTTAAGAAGCAGTTCCACTAACTTAAGCAAGACACACACTTAATGAGTTAAAATACTCTAGTTCAAATGTTGCAACCATTTGCTTCATTAAAGAGTATCAACTACAAAGTTCTCAAAATATAATTTTAATTTTTCTCATATTTTAATGGTGAGTTAGCTTCTTGAACTTTTTTAAAATAAAAAATAAAAGATCAGTATAACTAGAGTTTTTGATGTTTTAGTTACATATGCTTATTGCAAAATTTAAAAAAGGAAAAGTCATTTTTTAGAGCACCTATTTGAAAATTTTTCCAAATTTAGAAAATGAAGTTCATTATCATTAGATCCAAAGTGGCTAAACAAAACTTCATATTCTCACATTTGGATTCATTTCAAAACTTGCAGTGACACTAGGCTTTTTTTTTTTTTATCATCAATATCATAATGAACAAAAATATTTATCCTTACTGATGACTGAATTGGATTCAATTGGAACTTGGATATGAATAATCAAAGGAATATTAAAAGTACTAATTTTTAAATAAAACCCCAAACTGCTAATCTGACTTTAACCAAATTACCAACAACACATCAATAGGTAACTTGGTGCCCATGCTTTCAGAAGCTCATCCGTGGCACTGGACATCACTCACTGAATCAAAATGAGAAATATATCAATATTATGATCCAATTTTTGAAGTCTAGTGAGTCTTAAGATTAAGGCTAATACATTCAACAATTACAACAACCAGCAAACTAGGAGTTCAAACAATATTTATACATAATTACACTATATAAGGAATGAAAGACATACCCAAATTTCAGATTTAAAAATTAAGTACTAAAGTTGGCAGTCCTCAAACAAGAGGTGAATGTGCTACCTCTGCATTTATGCCTCATTATTATGAAAACTGACAGCTAGCTTTCCAGTGACCCACACTTTCTCATAAGCTACATAGTCGGGGCAAGAGAAAGAAGATTATCACTTTTATAGTTCAAAAAATCCATCTAACATAAAAATCATACTTTAATATGCAGTGATTCTTCCTCAGTAAAATTTACATACCCACATATCTATATTTGTATCTAATGCATAGTACTATGTTTCATTCCTGTGTGACAGGAAATAAATGTACAGACTCCTTGCAGTATTAGAACACTGGTGATGAGAAAGCACTGAACACACTGAGGCCAAAGTGCACAGAAAGTCTTACTGGATTAGACCAGATACTTAGTATGAGGAACCAGCCTCAGACAAACTCTTTTCAGTCTGCAGGAGCCTCAAGTAACAGACTCGAGGGCTTGCAGGATTATTCTGCGTCTGACTTAGAGATGAGCTGAATCTCAAACTGGCCTGGATATCAAATTAATCTTCTCAGAACCCTAGACCAGGGATGATGCAGGACTGCTCCGGGCTAGAAGGGTTCTCCTGGGAGAAAACTAGATCATCACTTAGACCAAAAACAATGATGCCCGGTAACAAAGTTTATTAAGAAAATGTTCTGCATCCCACTTTGGTGAGTGGTGTCTGGGATTCTGAAAGCTAGTGAGTGACCATCTAAGATGCATCAGTTGGTTCCAACCCACCTGGAGCAAAGGAGAATGAAGAACACCAAAGACACAAGGAAAATATTAGCCCAAGAGCCAGAAAGGGCCACATAAACCAGAGACTCCATCAGCCTGAGACCCGGCTACCACCAATGACTGCCCTGACAGAGAACACAACAGAGAGTCCCTTACGGAGCAGGAGAAAAGTGGGGTGCAGAACTCAAATTCTACTAAAAAGACCAGACTTAATAGTCTGACTGAGACTGGAGGGACCCCGGAAGACATGACCCCTGGACTGTTAACCCAGAACTAAAACCATTCCCAAAGTCAACTCTTCAGACAAAGATTAGACTGGATATAAGACATAAAAAGATACTTGTGAAGAGTGTGTTTCTTAGTTCAAGTAGATACATGAGACTAAATGGGCAGCTCCTGTCCAGAGGCAAGATGAGAAGGCAGAAAAGGACAGGAGCTGGCTGAATGGACACAGGAGATCTGGGGTGGAGAGGAGTGTGCTGTCACATTATAGGGAGAGCAACTAGGATCACATAACAATGTGTGTATAAATGTTTGTATGAGACACTAACTTGAATTGTAAACTTTCACTTAAAGCACAATAAAAAAAAAAAATAATGCCTTCTCCACCCTGGTATCTGTCAGATTATATATATATATACTTCATATGATCATAGGCATTAGGATCAATTTTAGAAATTATTACATCAGGGATATCATTTTGTTTCCCAAATTTTCCTGCCAAAGCAATACTAATATTTGGGGTCTCCTTTCAAACAGGTCAATCTCAGTCTGGCTTATTATAATAAATAGAAGGCAATGGCAATGTTAGGTTCTAATTATATTGAAAACAGCTCTATTAAGTTAAGCAAACTGTCATATACTATTGTTCTAAAGCATTCACCTTGATTAGCTTATTAATGCTTTCCTTTTATGGAGGTCCCCAAATGGTCATTCCTGTGGCAGAGCAGGGAAACTCCAAACAAAGCTGCAGCCCCACTGTTACTTACCAAAGTTGTTGCAGCAGCAGGAGCAGGAGAAAGGGCTAAGTTCTATATGTATGTGAGAGAATGATTATTGCAATTGTAGGCTATAAAACACATACCACTTGTATTGTTCCTGAAGGAGGTACTCGATAACCCCTTTTACCAAGGGACTCTAAAGTAATCACACCCTTAAAATAAAAGAAGACAAATTGAGTACAAACTGATGCATATGTATATAAAAGACTTTAATAATAATAAATCATGTAATTACTAACATTTAAAATCCTATTTGTACAGAAAAAAACATTCAAATTGAATTAATAAAGGTACTTTCTATGAGTTAGTGAGGGATCCATAACAAGGAAATAATTTACTCTTCTTTCTAGAAATGTTGTAGTAAATAATATATAACATCAATGGCCACACTGCTTGAAATTTCTATTATGAAGATACGAAAATAAGAAGTTCCTTCACCAAAAAGGAAAGAAAGGGAGATTATAGAATTATCCTCAAGTATCATGAGGGGGACAATGAACAAGCAAAACAATTTATTGGTTTTTGAAGATGTGAAAAGTCACACATATGGAAGGGTCTAAGTCTTGAAAAAAAAAGAAGTCAATTCTTCATTTTTGTTGAGTTGTTATATGTCTGTATTTCTGGCCAGAGAAGAAAAAAATAGGGGTCCATGTTTCCTGCCTGATCTCTTAAGCTACAAGAGAAGGGACATTCAAGGCAAAAAGTAGAAAATGAAGGTTCAATCAACAACATTCAAGATTTTGACTTGTTTGTATAAAAGCTATAAAACCTTGCTTCCTAGAATTTAGCATTTCTTCAGAAATAATCCTTATACCATGTTGTGCCTTAACAGGGTTTTAATTAGGGTACTGCTTTTTTAGTGGGGAGGGAGGTCATTTACTCGCTAAGGAATCTAAGAATCCAAATTGACTAGATCAAAACACAATAAATTGAAGGTCTGAGAGCTAAGATCTGAGTCAAAATTAAAACTAAATTAGGGTTGTTTTGTTTAAAGAAGACTAAAAGGTGGTAATAGGAGTCCTCTGGTACTCAGCTACTCAAAGAATGGTCCTCAGACCAGCATCATCATTGTGAGCTTGTTAAAATGCAGAATTTCTGGCCTCTCTCTAGACCTACCAAATCAAAAGCTATATGTTAACAAGATTCTCCAGAGGATATCATACATACATTAAAGTTTGAGAAGCACTGCTCTAGTACATGAAGTAGTTTTTCTGGGAAGGATGCTCACCAATTATTCTCTAATCAGTGCCAAAGCCCAAATAATGGGAAATCAGTATAAATTAAAATAAGGGAAATTCAAACAGAATGTGTGAAAGCATCTCAATAAGCGGAATGACCAGGTGGTCATTGTGATACTTAGTTCTTAGTTAAAAGAAATGAATGTTGATTCATTTCATGAATTTATTCTGGTACTGAGTTTGTCTCAATAGTGCTTCCCAATTTTTTAATTTTCAGAAACCAGCAGTTATTTTTTTCAAAATGATACTCCCAAGGGAAAAAAATGGGTATATCCTTCTATGGTGATAACTGGGCAGGTTTATGAAGGGGTGTGCCTCTAATTTTGATAATAACAAATGTTGTACAGCTTCATGATTATGACCTACAGGTGTAAAAATTATTGGGGAAAAAATCTTTGAATAAATGAGTAGACAGTACTATGGTTTTTAAGAAAGTTTTTAAATTCTAGTATCAAATAATGATTAGGGTTTTGACTAAAAGTGGCACCACTGGAATAAAGCAAGCCTCACTAACCGTCTTTGAGCTGATTGGGCCAATAAGAAATAGGCTATATTTATGTTCCTAAAAAAGTGTACTATAACTTCTCTTGTTCTGTTTTGTTTCTCAGTCACACAGAATTCCCTTTTCACAGTTCTAACTTACAACAAAAGACATTGTGACTAATGTCTCTGACAACCTGAGGGTAGGGGAAGAGGGGTGTTAGGAGAAGCAACAGTTGGTCTGGGTGGTAAACTAGGTAATTCAAGTAGCAAGGCCAGAGCTTTATATTTCTATAAAATATAAAGCTTGTATTTCACTAAGTAACCAAAATCCACTGCCGTCAAGTTGATTCCAACTCATAGCAACTCTACCGGACAGAGAAGAACTGCCCCATAGGGTTTCCAAGGTGCGGCTGGTGGATTCGAACTACTGACCTTTTGGTTAGTGGCTGAGCTGTTAACCACTGCACCATCAGGGCTCCCACAAAGTAATACCTAACATGAAAACCCAGGTCTGACTCCATATTTGGTGCCATAACTGTAAATCTTTTACAGGCTTTCATTGTTAGCCATGTTTCCCTTTTTGTCTTTTTGGATAAGGTATGATACTAATCATATATGAGGACTCAGTATCATTTTTGCAGTAGAAGGCTTATTTTATCCATTATCTATTGGAATAAACAATGGAAAAGATGAAATCATACGACCCTAAGAGTCAAGACTCGGCTCTAATTTCCCTTAGCTGTCTTACTATCCACTAAGACATTAGCATGGAGTCAGAAATACAGATAGTCCCCAACTTACGATGTATTCGAGTTATGATGAACTGCACTTATGACTATTCACTTTTTTGGGGGGGTGGGATACATCTTATCATTAGTAATATGTAATACATACAATGTTGCACCATGTAATTTGCTGATGTTATCATTCTCATGCCAACCCCTAAAGACAAATAAAGATCAATTTATAAAGATATTGACAATAAAAGGCAATAATAATGAAAACTGAAAAATAAAAAAATGAGGTATTCGACTTACGTCGGAACCAACTTATGATGGAGTCGTCAGAACTGAACTCCATTGTAAGTCAGGGACTACCTGTATCTAGTATTCTAAAGAACCCTAGGACTCTAATGAAGTGATCCAAAGACAAACTAAACAGGAGAAAGGGGGGTGAAAAGGGCTTACAGAAACTTTAGGCCACCAAATCCTCACCCAAATTATACTAAGAGAAGGATCACATGGGAAGGCAACTCTTCTAGAATATGCATGAACTCTCTATTCAGCCTTTAATGTTCTCATAGGAAATGCATTATAGTTTTAAGCATTGCACCAAAGCCATACTAACTCTCTTTAAACTCAAAGACATTTTTCATTAAGTGAGTTGATTCTGGCAGAAAAAGACAATTTGAAAGATACTTGCCATATAAGGAGAGGGAGCATTATCATCTGAAACACTGTAGAATGACACTTCAACTGGAAGAGTCAAATGTGTAGGGCAGAAAATACCACTTGCCCCTACTTCGGCAGTAAAACCATCAACAGTGCCGAGAGGATCTAAACGATAGTTCAAGACAGATTCCTGGAAGACAAAATAAAATAATTTTCGATTTTCTACCATCTTACAAAGTTTGACCTCCTCTCACTATTCTAACCCACGCTAAACCCTCCTTGAACTTAATCATTAGTTAGACTTAATTGTTTAATGTATGTTATTTTCATCTCCATAAAGAAAAAAATATGTTTTGCCACAACAGGGATAACGTGTAAAATTTTTTTATCCATCACAGTGTCTGCTCATGGTATGCACAAAGAAGCACTTTAAAACTTGTTAACAGGTCATAAACAGAAGTTCTATCAAAAGATAAAGCCAATAGGGTCATGGATTCATGGGACAATTCAGTAAATTGGCCTAATATAGTTTTTAGAGTTACTGTTCTAACTCCTAATTCTGGGAGTAGTGTGCAGGGTTTAAACGTTTGCCAGGGGCCATCCAAGTTACAACAATTGGTCTCTATTTGCCTGGAGCAGCAGAAGAAAAAGGAGACTGTTTTAGTTATTTAGTGCTGCTGTAACAGAAATACCACAAGTGGGTGGCTTTAACAAACGGAAAATTATTCTCTCACAGTTTGGGAGGCTAAAAGCTCAAATTTCCCTCTCTGTCAGCTCTGAGGGAAGGTCCTTGTCATCAGTCTTCCCTGGTGGAAGAGCTCCTCAGCGCAGGGACCCTGGGTCCAAAGGATGCTGTATTCTCCTGGCTCTTGTTTCTTGGTGATATGAGGTCCCCCTGTCACTCTGCTCACTTCTCTCTTTTATATCTTAAAAGAGACTGGCTCAACACACAATCCAATCTTCTAGATTGAGTCCTGCCTCATTAACATAACTACCGCCTATCCCATCTCATTAACATCGTACAGGTAGGATTTACAATATATAGGAAAATTACATCAATCACAAAATGGAGGACAATGACACAATACTGGGAATCATGGCCTAACCAAGTTGACACATATTTTTGGGGGACACAATTCAGTCCATCACAGGAACTGTCTAATCTTTGGCTGAAGGGTGAACCTCAGGAGTGACATTACCAAGCTATAAAGGTGCCCAGGGGACATACTCTCGGGATCTCTCTAGTATCTGTCAGGCCAGTAAGTCTGGTCTTTTTTGTGAGTGTGTGTGAGTTAGAATTTTGTTCTACATTTTTCTCTACCTGTGTCGGGGCCCTCTGTTGTGATCCCTGTCAGAGCCGTCGGTGGTGGCAGCCGGGCAAAATCTACTTGTTCTGGACTCAGCCTGGTGGAGGCTGTGGTAGTTGTGGTCCACCAGTCCTTTGGACTAATCTTTGCCTTGTGTCTTTGTTTTCTTGATTCTCCCTTGTTCCACATGGCGTGAGACCAGTGGAATATCTTAGATGGCCACTCACAAGCTTTTAAGACCCCAGATGCTACTCACACTAGAGCAGAAAATAGAACATTTTCTTTCTAAACTATGTAATGCCAATTGAGCTAGATGTTCCCCGAGACCAAGAGCATTGTGCCCTTTTAAAGAATTATCTATATGACATAGAGTTACAATACTAACTCTAAAGCATATGTGAGAAGTTTAGGGGGCAGTGAAATCTAAGTTAATTGGGGTGAAATAATTTGGGAAGACACAGAAGGATGACACAATGTGCACAATGTAGCCACTGACACTGAAATTGTATATGTAGAAATTGTTGAGTGAGTGTATGTTTTGCTGTGTATGTTTTTTAACCAAAAAAAATTTTTTTAAAAAAGATAAATCCAAGAACTTTTAATTTTGAGAAATAATTGCTCCCTTAAAAAGTTCTGTTGTGCAGGTGAGGCCAAGATGGCAGAGTAGTCAGACACTTCCGGTGGAGCCTCTTACACCAAAGACCCGAAAAAACAAGTGATTCGATTATATATGGCAATCTGGGAGCCCTGAACATCAAACGCAGAGTTGAGGGACCAGACTGAGTGGCAGGGGGAGGGAGAGACAGTTCAGAAGCAGCAAGGAGTTGCCAGACCTGACCCAGTGAGAGCGTGAGCCCTTCAGGCCTGATCAGCTCGGGGGTGAGAGGTGAGACAGGCAAGCAGCCGTGCTCGGGAGGCGCGTTTACAGGGGAAACCAGAACCAGTGAGAGCAGCCCTCAATCCGGCGAAAGATAAGTAACTGCGAACAGCCTACCGCGCAGATCAAAAACACCCACATTAGGGAAAAACCTCTCTCCCATTTACCTCCCCATTCCCTGCTCTGCACTGGGTCCTGGACCAGCTTCAGAAATTGCTGAGTACCCTGGGCCACATGTCAGCCACGTCACACGCCCAGAGCCATCCTCTCTGCCTTGGAGAGTAAACAAATTAACAAACGGGAAAAAATAAACCACCAGCTCCCCTAAGCCAGAAAACCAGGGAAGGCACAGCTCCTTTGCCTAGGCACAGGCATAAGCGATCCACGGGCTTTGAGTGTCTTTCCCCCTGCATAGACTTGACTGGGCCCATCTCAACAGCGTAGGGCCTCATTACCACAGTACAACAGGGTATATACCGGAACCCTAATTTTGACTGTTTCGGCTCTGAAGTGGCAGGTTCTTGATATTTGACAGTGCTATAGCCATTAAGCAGGGTCTTCACGTACCTACATCAGGGGCCTGAGGACTGGTGGCTCCACCCACACCACCTAGCCACCTGTGATAGGGGCCCATGAATAAGAGATGCCCCCCAGACCTTGCAGCCAACAGCATTAGGTGCTCACAGTCTAGCTGAAAAACTCATCCACCTAGGCACTCTAGGAAACAGAGACACACTTTCCTCCTGGACACTTGGGGGCAGATGTCAGCCCCCTGCCTTGCTCAGAGTGTGTCCCCCCGCTGCAGCCAGATGCCTGTGCCTACACCAATCACCTGTGCCTATCTAGGACTGTAAGTGAGAGCCTACACCACACACTTAGTGGCTATCTACCTGGGCGCTTGAGCTGAATCCATACAGGAGGAGTGGGCAGACTCCTGAGCTAACATATCTAGTAACAGATTTAACCACCTGGTGACAGGATATTAGAGCTTCAAAGGTAGCTACAATCAAACTAGCTCATACAAGCAACAAATTAGGGTATATCAAAACAAAACAAGAAGCTAGGACACAGAAAGCAAACATAAAATAAATAAATATAATAACTTATTGATGGCTCGGAGAAAACAGTCAATATAAAATCACATAAAGAGACAATCCATAATGGCTTCAGCAAGCTCCCAGAATAAAGAATCAAGAAATTTTCCAGAGGAGGAAAATTTCTTGGAATTACTGGAGGCAGAATACAACAGAACTCTTCAAGAGATTAGGAAGGAAATTAATCAAAACGCAGAACACGGAATAGAGGAATTAAAAAGATTAGAGAAGAGCATAATGACAAATTTAACAGCGTGCAAGAATCCATAGAGAGACAGCAATCAGAAATCCAAAAGATCAACAATAAAATGTCAGAAATAGATAACTCAATAGAAAGTCATAGGAGCAGAATTGAGGCCATGGCAGTCAGAATTAGTGATATTGAAGATAAAGCACTTGACACCAACTTATCTGAGGAAAAATCAGATAAAAGGATTTAAAAAAATGAAGAAACTCTAAGAATTATGTGAGACTCTATCAGGAGGAATAATTTACGAGTGACTGGAGTACCAGAACGGGGGCGGGGAGGGATAACAGAAAATACAGAGAGGATTGTGGAAGATTTGTTGGCAGAAAACTTCCCTGATATCGTGAAAGATGACAAGATATCTATCCAAGATGCTCATCAAGCCCCACATAAAGTAGATCCCAAAAGAAAGTCACCAAGACATATTATAATCAAACTTGCTAAAACCAAAGATAAAGAGAGAATTTTAAGAGCAGTTAGGGATAAACGAAAAATCATCTACAAAGGAGAGTCAATAAGAATAAACTCTGACTACTCAGCAGAAACCATGCAGGCAAGAAGGCAATGGGATGACATATGTAAAGCCTTGAAGGAAAAAAACTGCCAGCCAAGAATTATATATCCAGCAAAACTATCTCTCAAATATGATGGTGAAATTAGGGCATTTCTAGATAAACAGTAGTTTACGGAATTAGCAAAAACCAAACGAAAATTAT
>NW_004443988.1:15260028-15261221 GCF_000243295.1 Trichechus manatus latirostris
AAAGACTCAGCAAACACAAAATCAACAACAATGAAAAAGATGAAAAGAAAATACATAAACAAAAATGACTCAGCACAGAAAATTAAGTGGAACAAAGAAACTGTCAATAAAACACAAAAAAAGACATGAAAATGACAGCACTAAACTCATATCTATCAATAATTACGCAGAATGTAAACGGACTAAATGCACCAATAAAGAGACAGAGAGTGGCAGATTCGATAAAAAAACACACGATCCGCCTATATGCTGACCATAAGAGACACATCTTAGACTTAAAGACACAAACAAACTAAAACTCAAAGGATGGAAAAAAATATATCAAGCAAACAACGCTCAAAAAAGAGCAGGCATGGAAGTATTATCTCTGACAAAATAGACTTTAAAGTGAAATACACCACAAAGGATAAGGAAGGACACTATGTAATGATTAAACGGTCAGTACACCAGGAGGACATAACCATAATATATATTTAAGCACCCAATGAGAGTGCTCCAAAATACATAAAACAAACTCTAACAGCATTGAAAAGAGAGATAGCCAGCTCCACAATAATAGTAGAAGACTTCAACACACCACTTTCGGTGAAGGACAGAACATCCAGAGAGAAGCACAATAAAGACAGAGATGATCTAAATGCCACAATCAACCAACTTGATCTCAAAGACATATACCGAACACTCCACCCTAGAGCAGCCAAGTATACCTTCTTTTCCGATGCACATGGAACATTCTCCAGAATAGACCACATATTAGGCCATAAAGCAAGCCTTAACAGAATCCAAATCATTGAAATATTACAAAGCATCTTTTCTGACAATAAAGCCATAAAATGAGAAATCAACAACAGAAAAAGAAAGGAAAAAAATCAAACACATGGAAACTGAACAACACCTTCCTCAAAAACTACTGGGTTATAGAAGAAATTAAGGATGGAATAAAAAAATTCATAGAATCAAACGAGAATGAAAACAGATTCAACTGGAACCTTTGGGACACAGCAAAAACAGTACTCACAGGTCAGTTTATAGCAATAAATGCACACATCCAAACACAAGAAAGGGCCATAATCAAAACATTAACCCTACAACTGGAGCAAGTAGAAAGAGAGCAGCAAAACAAGCCCTCAGGTGCCAGAAGAAAATAAAAATTAGAGCAGCATTAAATGAAATAGAGAACAGAAAAACAATTG
>NW_004443988.1:15274041-15279972 GCF_000243295.1 Trichechus manatus latirostris
AAGAATTATCTTAGGTGAAGGGAAGGACAGCACACATTACAGGGGAAGTCAGCACAACTGGACTAAACCAAAGCTAAGAAGTTTCCTGAATGCAAAGAAAACTTTGAGGGACAGAGTAGCAGGGGTATGGGTCTGGGGACCATGCTTTCAGGGGACATCTAGGTCAACTGGCATAACAAAGCTTATTAAGAAAATGTTCTGCATCCTACTTTGGTGAGTGACGTCTGGGGTATTAAAAGCTTGTAAGCGGCCATCTAAGATGCATCAACTGGTCCCAACCACCTGGAGTAAAGGAGAATGAAGACCGCCAAAGACACAAGGAAAGTATTAGCCCAAGAGACAGAAAGGGCCACATAAATCAGAGACTTCATCAGCCTGAGACCAGAAGAACTAGATGGTACCCGGCTACCAACAATGACTGCCCTGACAGGGAACACAACAGAGAGTCCTGGATGATGCTGGGGAAAGGTGGGGTACAGCACTCAAATTCTAGTGAGAAGACCAGACGTAATGGTCTGACTGAGACCAGAGAAACCCTGGAAATCATGGCCCCCGGATTCTCTATCAGCCAAGAACTAAAACAATTTCTGAGACCAACTCTTCAGACAGGGATTGGACTGGACTGTGGGCCATAAAGTGATACTCGTGAGGAGGGTACCTCTTAGCTGAAGTAGACACAAGAGACTGAACGGGCAGCTTGTGTCTGGAGGTGAGATGGGAAGGCAGAGAGGGTTAGGAGCTGGTTGAACGGACATGGGGAATCAGGGTGGAAAGGAGGAGTGTGCTGTCACAGTATGGGGAGAGCAATTAGAGTCACATAACAATGTATGTATAAATTTTTGTATTGGAAAAAATAAAGAAAGAAAAAACTTACTAAAAAGCTACAACAGAAATGGAGAAAGAGTAGACAAATAGACTAGCGGAACATAATAGGTACCGCAGAAAGAGTCTCCCACAAAATGCAGTCCACTGATATTTGATTTAGGAGCAAAAGTGATTCAATGGAGAAGGAATACTGTGTTAAATAAATATTTCTGGAACAATGAGACATCTATATGCAATATACAAAAAAGTAAATCTGGACACAGATCTTTATTATTTCATAAAATCATAAATAAAAATAGACCACATAAGAAACAAAATTTCAAGAAATACATTATAACATCTAGAAGATGAATAAAAAGTTTAGGTGACCTTGGTTTTGGCAATAAATTTTTAATATGTCTTAAAAAAATAAGTTCTGTTGTATGTGTGATACATAGTGTTTTATTATTTAGTTTAATTATAAAGATAGTATATGCTAAGTAGAAAAGAAGAGCCCCAGTGGCACAATGGTTAAGCACTCAGCTGCTAACCGAAAAGGCTGGAAATTTGCACCTACCCTTTGGCTCTGCGAGAGAAAAGACCTGCTTCTGTAAAGATTATAGCCTAGGAAACCTTTGGGGCAGTTCTACTCTGTCACACTGAGTCGCTATTTGTCAGAATTGACTGACTTGATGACACCCAACAACAACAACAAGTAGATTGAGTCCTGCCTCATTAATATAAATTGCCGCCTATCCCACCTCATTAACATAGGAAAATCACATCAGAAGACAAAATGGTGGACAATCACACAATACTGGGAATCATGGACTAGCCAAGCTGATACACATTTTTTTGGGGGACACAATTCAATCAACAACACTGGAGTTGATAATTTACATATCCATCTTATCCAGTAGACTGTATACTTCTCTACGACAGGATCTTTATCACTTAGCTTTGTATTCCTAGCACATAGCATGACACATAGTAGGTGCTCAAATGTTTCGTAAATGAGAAAAATATTCACAGGATGGGCACGCACAAAAATGTTTATGGATAAGGCCAATGACCCATATTAGTTGTTGACTTTATCTGGGATAATTCAGATTTTTTTGACTTTAATATGCTAGCATGCACGCTAGGTTCCACCCTGTCCAATAAGACAAGAAAAGGAAATAAAAGGCACACAGATTACAAAGTAAGAAATAAACTTGTCCCTATTTGTAGATGACATGAGTAACTATGTAGAAATTCCCAAAAATTTTTTTACTAAAATTAATGAGTTGGGCAAAGTCACTGTATATATTAAAAAATCACTTATATTTTAATATATTTGCCATTGAGTTCTTTAAAAAGTATAATTTATAATATCACCAAAATCCATAAAATAACTTGTAGGTATAAATCTAGAAAAATATGTCCAAGATCTGTGTGCTGAAAACTACAAAAGAGTGATGAGAGAAATAAAATATAAATAAATAGAGATAATACACTGTATTCATAGATTGGAAGGCTAAATTGTTAAGTGTCAATTTTCTCCAAACTGATCTCTATCAGTGCAACCCCCACAGTCCCACAATCAAGACCTTAGCAGGCTTTTATGTTACAAAATGTAAGCCAAGCTTCAGACTCGGAAAAATTATTTGGAAAATATATGTGCTTATTTGGTGAATAAGCAAAGAAAAGGAAGCTCAACATCTTTAGTCATTAAGGCAGTACAAATTAAAACCACAATGTGATAGCACTATACACTTAGTAGACTGGGTAAAATTAAAGACTGATCAGCACAAATGTTGACACTAAAATGGAAGAACTGAAACTCTCATACACAGCTGGCAAGAATTTAAAATGATATAACCACTTTGGAAAACAGTTTGGCAGTTTCTTTAAAAGTTAAACTCCAAGAGAAATGAAAACTTACGTAAACACAAAAAAGTATACACAAATGTATATATTGTATTTTTAAGCAAATAAAGCACGCCTTCTAAGTTTGTTTGCCAGCCAAGCCCTCCCTCCCCCCTAGGTATTTTCATAAGTGTGTTATGCTAATTCTTTTACAGCAATATGTAAAAAAAATTTGGCATAGGGGTGCTTACGAAAATACCTTGAGGGCAGAGGGCACAGTTGGCAAACAAATGTACAAGGTACGCATTATTTGCATAAAAATACGGTAAGCAGCTTTATTTATAATAGCCAAAACAAAAAAATAACCCAAATGTCTATCATCAGGTGAATGAATAAACAAATTATGGTACAATGGCAATAAAAAGGAATGAACTGTTGATACACACTATAATATGGATGAATCTCAAAATAATGATAGTGAGTGAAAGAAGCCTAACTCCCTGCCAAAAAAAAGAAAAAAAAGTAAATACTCTAGGATTCCACTTATATAAAATTCTAGAAAATGCTAACTATTCCATAGTGACAGAAAGCACTGACATTCTCTCATATGGTAAAAATAGTTTACCCATTTCCAATGGTTATATGTATTGTGCTTCATTGAACTGACAGAAGAAGAGAATTACAGGATAGATTAGTGGAATGGACAAGGACAAGATTTTTGGAGTAGAAGACTCTAAATGGTAGCAAGAAAAAGATAACAAGTAATAATAGAAATCAGATGGACGACCTTCTATTTGGGTGTTAACTCTGGGTCAGTGTGTTTCCAGACTCCCCACAAAGCCCCACAAATAATGTCGCTATTCTCTCTCAACAGCATTACAGGAATAAGACTTAGTCTTGTGCTTCACGAAGCAAAACCAGTGTTACTTTAGTAATTCAAATCTATCCTCGTAATATATTTTTATTATTGCCATAAAGAGTAAAATTCATTAATTAAAAAAAAACTTCTGTAATTTAATGTAGAAAGCAGCAAGTGCATTATAAATTAAAGAGAATCTGTGAGTTGGATAAGGAGCACTGGTGGCGCAGTGGTTAAAACAATCGACTACTAACAAAGGTTGGCAGTTCAAAACCACCAGCTGCTGCGCAGGAGAAAGAGAAGTCAGCTTCCATAGAAATTTACAGCCTTGAAAACCCTATGGGGTCGCTGTGAGTCAGAATCGAGTCTATAGCAGGGGTTTGGTTTGGTATGGGTTGGCTTGTGTCAGAACTTTCTGTATTTTTTCCTTAAGTCACTTGAAAATGTAAGCATAGCTGTAGAAATAGAATTCTCTGAAAATAAAAGTGTACTGATTTTTTAATCATTTTCCCCTTCTTAAAGTTTTCATTTATCACACTGCTTTTTCTTATAATTTTTATTATAGTGCAAAGGTTATGAAGAGCCTGACCCTCACAACGGCCTCTGTGACTTTATTTACTTATTTATTTATTATTTTGGCCTCTGCCATTTTAAATCAATGACAAGGAGGAATAGAGAGTTCAGCATACCTGAATGATACTTTGGAAGTGACATGGAAAAGAGGTCAATTTACCACAAAATATCTTTTCTTTTTATTTCCACTAAAACTTTGAAAGATAGCTTCAAAATTAAAATACTGTGACAAAGCATTCAATTAATATAGCAAATCACCACTATTCTAGTAAAGCTATTGAAATTAAAAATACGAATTTTAAATTATTTCCCCCCAAAAAAACTTATCACTCAAAATTATTCATTAAAAAAAAAATCATTTACAGAAGCCATTTAGATTTACAGAAAAGTTGCAAAGATCGTACAGAGAACCCCCTGATTTTGAAGATCAATCTACTTGATCATAAAGGGTCTGTTGTCAGGCCACCATCACCCTTCTGGGAACCTAGAGCCAATTTTATCAGGTGGAAAGGTATGATCAAAAGTTTATCCACTCTGATTTCACCAAAGTTCTTTATCTCCTCTCCCAACTACTCAATTCTAAGATGCCAATGCCAGCAGTTCTCCCAACTTTCCTTCTCATGAAAGTAATAATAATGATGATGATGATATTTTCAAGGTTTTGGAAAAATATAATCCACTTATTTATTTCCATTTACAAATACAATTATAGACCTGCATCTAGATGAAGAAACTTCAACTCTTAAAATAGTTTCAAAATGCATTACCTCAAAATTTCCTAGAAGACTAAGACTTGTTACAGGTGGAGCACTAGAACTTAGAAATGGTTTTTCATGAATATCTGGATCATCTTCAATGTTTAAACATGGTTGAGGACTATTAAAAAAAAAAATTAGGAAAAGGACACAATGTTAAACATGGTTTAACCATAATATTATCTTATTTATTTCTGTACGAAATTAAATTAGGAGAATCTGATTCATTTTACTTCTATTATTCATAAAAACAAAACTTCAACATAACCAAATTTTAAGATATAAAATTCCTATTTTAAAACCCCTGACTAGATTTTACAATCTCTATGTTATAATATTTGCTGAAGAAGACATACAACTTCCTGTAAGTTTTTAAGATGAAATTTATACCATATTAAATCCTGGCATTTACTGAAATATATAATGATGCAGAATTCGGTATCCATTTTCAGTTAAAAGTGAGTATGTAACAGTAAAATTACATAACTAAAGAATATAATGAGAGCATTATTTCCCACCATAGAAATAACTGCCCAGGCTCTTTTGGAAAGGGGTATGATACAAAGGTGGAAATGACTAGAAACACACAAACCACCCAAGTACTAAAACCCAGTGTACAGTGCTGGTTTATCATGATGACCAATATAAAACAGCAACTCATCATGTTAATTTCTCTCTGATTCTTAATAATTGTGTGCATGTCACATGACAGCATATTGAAAATGAAAATCAAATGGAAAATAAGATTCCTGTTACAATTTTGATCTTTAGAGTCAACGCTGTCTATTGTGAAAGACCAGATTTTGTGTAATTCTTTCTCATACACAAAAATGAATTTTAAGATAAATACCTTCTAGATGATAAGCTTTTCAGATGCAGTAATGATGAATCCAGATCAAAGCAACCTGACTGTGTTTTTCTTTGAGGAACCTAAAGTCAAAATAATCATTCGAGATATTAAAAGACTAAACTTTTTTTTTTTCACCCGGAGAGGTTTTTATTTCTTTTTCTTTTTTTTTTATGGTTGTAATTTAAATGAAGTTTACATTTCAAGCTAGTCTCCCATACAAAAATTTATACATACATTGTTAT
>NW_004443988.1:15281033-15312975 GCF_000243295.1 Trichechus manatus latirostris
ATAACGCTCCCCCTCCCTCCCCACCCTCGTAACCATCAAAGAATGTTTTCTTCTGTGTTTAAACCTTTTCTTGAGTTCTTATAATAGTGGTCTTATACAGTATTTGTCCTTCTGTGACTGACCAAATTGACTCAGCATAATGCCCTCCAGATTCCTCCATGTTATGTTTCATGCCTTCATCGCTGTTCTTTACCGTTGCATAGTATTCCATTGTGCGGATATACCATAATTTGTTTATCCATTCATCCGTTGATGGGCACCTAGGTTGTTTCCATCGTTTTGCTATTGTGAACAGTGCTGCAATGAACATGGGTGTGCATATATCTATTCGTGTGATGGCTCTTACTTCTCTAGGATATATTCCAAGGAGCATGATAGCTGGATCATATGGTACTTCTATTTCTAGCTTTTTAAGGAAGCATCAAATTGACTTCCAAAGTGGTTGTACCATTTTACATTCCGACCAACAGTGTAGAAGTTTTCCAGTCTCTCCACAACCTCTCCAGCATTTCTTATTTTGTGTTTTTTGGATTAATGCTAGCCTTGTTGGGAGGAGATGATATCTCACTGTAGTTTTGATCTGCATTTCTCTAATGGCTAATGATCGTTGGCAATTTCTTCATGTGTCTGTTAACCGCCTGAACATCTTCTTTGGTGAAGTGCCTGTTTGTATCCTTTGCCCATTTTTTAATTGGGTTATTTGTCTTTTTGTTGTTGAGGTTTTGCAGTATCTTGTAGATATCAGAGGTTAGACACTGATTGGATCTGTCATAGTCAAAAATTTTTTTCCAGTCTGTAGGTTGTAAAAGACTAAATTTTTGAATTGACAAAATACGTTTCAAATGAAAGTCAAGCATGTCTTAAAAATAATAAAACTTCTCTCTTAACAATTTACTTAAAACCATGTTCTTTATTACATAATGTTCTTATTTTCTAATTTTATTGACTAATGTGAAAAAATTTTAATTAATAAAATCTCCCTTAGTAGGGTTTGATTTTTTGTTTTTTTATTGTGCTTTAGGTGAAAGTTTACAGAGCAAATCAGTTTCCCATTCAATAATTTATACCTCAAGTGTTAGGGCTGATTTTTTAAGAAGCACAACCATTTTTTCCCAAACCAAAGCTTAAATGGAATTCCAGTATATAATATAGGTGAGATCTTTACTTTTTTCTTTATATACTTAAGCTGTATTTTTCTGGCAAAAACATTTATAATTTTGAAATAAAGAAGAAAAAAGAATTAAATAGAGATGCCCACCTCCAACCCACTGAAGCGTTCCCCAAAACCTTGAGGATTCACAGAAATAGGTTTGGAAACTACTGCTCTGCACTGTCAACCACCATTGTATACCACACTACACTAAAGAAAACAAACCACCACCTAACTCAAAATATCCTAAAAATAAAAAGACTCAAGAGTAAATTAAAGGTAAAATCATATGCAACATGCAAGTTGGAAAGATTCTCACAACACCAAGGTATGCATTATCATCCCCATTTTACAGAAGAGAAAACAGGCTCAAAGAGGTTGTGTTACTTACCTAATGTCACACAGCTAGAATGAAGCCAGTGTGACTCCAAAGCCATGCTCTTAGCCATCACACTCAGATCTATCTATCTGTAAATGTAGTGTGTGGGAGATTTATACGCCTTTGAGTAAGATGATTAAGTACTCGGGCTTCAAGTCATACAGCCATGAATTTGATTCCCAGATGATTCAGCTGAAGGTGTCAACCAGCTTCAGTATTAAGATACAAATCTATTTATATAAAATCCACTTGACACCAAGTATTTTCTTTACACTGAACAGCATTTAAAATGTTAGGCAAAAGAAAGTATTTTGGAGAAATTATGTAATCCTGATACAATAAATTTCCTCTTTATTCATTTTTTTCCCAATTTTATCACTTAGATGTGAAATGTGCTATCAAAAATATTTTCCAGCTAGAAATTTATTTTGAAGGTATTTTAAGATTTTTTTCATCTAAAATATGAATTAAATTAACACTTCAAATAAGTTTCTTCAAGTTTGAAACATGAGATAACAGATAAGAGTACTTACAGGACTTGAAAGAAGAGGCAATCCAGTTTGAGGATGGAAGGCCCTGGTTGAAGTTCCATCCAAGGAACGAAAATTATGTTTTTGCCAGACGTTTGAATGTTTCAGTGGTATACTCCTCTGCTAAGAAAAGAAATAGATTTTAATTTCAATATTTAATTTAATGTTTAAATACCTTTAGGATTTTAGACTCATTCTTAAACATCCTTGGTTGATGAAGCTGATGGCTGAGACAGACTGACAAATTATGTGTGTGTGCGCGTATATGTATGATTCTGTTCAGGAGCCTTGGTGGCACACTGGTTAAGCATTTGGCTGCTAACCAAAAGGCTGGCAGTTTGAACCCACCAGCTGCTCCTTGGAAACCCTATTGGACAGTTCTACTCTATCCTATAGGGTTGCTATGAGTCGCAATCCACTCAATGGCAGTGGACTCAGAAAACAATGTCTAAGAGAATTTTGTAATATGCTGAATAAATGCAAATGTTCTAAAGAAAGTGTGTCTAAAATACAACTGACCTAGCAACATATTTATAAATAGAATCTAGCATCTAGTAAGCTAATCAGGGACAGATTACCCAATAAGCATGTACTTAGGACATCAACAAAAAAGGGGTACCAGATGTCCAAAGCAAAGACCTATAGGTGCCAAGCAGACAGGACACAAGGAAAAGTGAGGGCACAACAATGATTCAAGACTCGATTCATTATCCTTATTATGTATGGAAGTAGATATTGTTCAGCAGCTTAATTATGATGAAATCATTGAAGAATTTATAAAAGCAAAGACTTGAAAGAAGTATTTTTAATTATAACATGTTAAAGATGAAAGAGCTATCTAAAAATAAAATACAGTAATTTATTGTAAATATTTATTTTCTGATGATTAAATTTTCTTTTATGATATTTGTTTATTTATAATTATAGCATTTATTACTAGACAAACATCAGAATTGAAGTATGAGCCACTTAAAGCAAAATTGGTGAAAATAAAGTTTTCGTTGAAGGAGATCAACAGAATTTTACGTTGATTGTTAAAACAACTAAGTTCACTGACTCATCTTCTTTGTTGTAGAATATGTGGAATATTCTCTTTGTAGAAAATCTCGTATTTAGTAAAAATCTCAGTATCTCATACCCACTAAAAATTTTATAATCCAGTTCACCTTATTCCACTAAAATGGCATATGCTACTTTTGCGTTCAATTGCTAATGTTATGGTCGCATTTAAAAATAAGTTACATCATGGATAGCTAAGACACACACACGTATATATACCTAACTCACATATCCCATACGAATGTGTGAGTAAGCAGAGGAAGAGGTATCGCAGATTATCACTGCTTAGGGACCTCACATGCCTTAATCCAGCCCTGTAAATTAATATTTTGATTGTTTTAATTTGTGAAAACACAACTACTCACAAGTACAGAAAAAGTTTTAGTTTGCTATTTTAAAATACAGAAGTATGTCAATATAAACAGCCATCTGCAGAGGATATAATTTGGTGGGGGTGTGATACAGAAAAATAAACATTGTGAATTTAAAAATATATACAATGCAGTCACAGTACTATGTTTTTGAAGTGATATAAGAAATTGGCTAATTTTAAGAATCTGGGTGAGTTTATACCCAAAGGTCAGAAATTCATAAAAACACATGTATAAAAGTGAGAAACGACTAAATTGGGTCCCAGCTCCACAGTGCTTTACTAGCTTTGTGACCTCGGGCAAGTTACTTAACCCCTTTAGGCCTCAGGTTCTCATTCATAACATGAGATTAATAAAACTCATAGGGCAGTGAGAGGATTAAGTGAGCTAACTTGTGTAAAATATTCAGAAGAATGCCTGGGCACATCATAAATGCTGTATCATATTGAAAACACATGCGTGACAAAGCGATTCTTAGTGACGTGAAACATACCATGGCCAGATTAAGCCTCCCCATTGAGTTCCAGAAAGGATCATGAAAACAAATATTCTTAAAGCCAGGGTAGGGTTCTGTGACAATTAAAATTTTAGGAAATTATCACTGAAATATATAAATTGGGATCATGGCACAATTTAAAACATTAATGTACAGCAAAACTAATCTAAGTAATAAAGTAGATGAACCAAGGTCATTCAGATTTGATCAAGGGTAAGAAGTAGCTTACCATAAATTCAGATACAAATTTGGGATACTGCTTGGGGAAATAATGGAAATTTGAGCCTAATAATCATTTTTGGAAGTTAAAAAGTGGCTTGGTGGGAAGTCAACTAAAATAAAAGTAACTTAAATATTTTGTGTTTATACAGTACACTGAAGGTGTACAAAATATTTTCAAATCTATTATTTGATCATCACAATTCTGTGAGATAGGCAAAAAGAGCTTTAATGTTCTTATTTTAAAATTGAGGAGACTGAGGTTATTAGAAGTTAAATGATTTATTCAATGTCATTCAAAGACCAAACTATGAAATCAGGACTGAACCCAGGTGTTTTGAGAAATAGCCTAGTGATTTCCCTACAGATACTCCTAAAACCATTAGTTGATCAAAGGCACAATACAATGGGCATACTGCTTGTACTAGGCCAGAGCTACTAACAAACAATATGTTAAGCTACTGAGAATTTCATTTCTGACTCCTGTTTACTCAAAATAAACAACAAAGAGCAACATGAAGAATTAAAATGGACCAAGGGATGTGATAGTCTACAAATTTGTCCTTGATAATTATAAGGTAGTAGAAAAGAATCCTGGGTTAGGAGTTAAGAGACCTGGATGTGTGTGCCAGTTCAGCCACTAATGACTTGTACAGCTACTAGTATGTCAGTTAATCTCCCTGAGTCCCACCTTCCTCATGACAACTATCCTACATGTCCTATTGGAAAGCACCAAAAAGAACCAAATGCTCTATAATGTGATATAACTGAGAGTAATATACTAAGAATATATAATATAAAATACATTATTTTACTTGTACTACATGGGGTCTCCCTGAGTTGGAATCTACTCGATGGTAACTAACAACAACAAACATAACATTCATTCTCCTGAATCTACAGACCAAACATTAAAAACCTACGTGGCTAAGAGCTCAGCTGGTAATCAAAAAGATCGGCACTTCGAATCTACCAGCTGCTCCTTGGAAACCCTATGGGGCAGCTCTACTCTGTCCTACAGTGTCGCTATGAGTTGCAACCCACTCAATGGCAACAAGTTTGGTTTTAGTTTATCTGAACAGAATATGGTGAAAAAAAAAGAATGGACTTAAAAGATCCAAATAATAGATCTAATGGTTAAAAAAAAAAACCAGAAAAACATCACTGCCATATTAGCAGTCAAAAAAAAAAAAGATATCACTTCCCCCCACCTTTTTTTTTACCTGTGTGATCTTTATTTCTTCTACTTACCTAGCATTTGCTCTTAGTGAATGGGTTATTTTTCGAGGATGTTAATAATAGTTCTGTAGGTATATTAGATCAGACTATGTGTTCTATTGATAATGGGCACCTTGGGCTTTCATAACTAGATCTCTTATGAACAAAATTCAAACCATAACGAACGACTGGGAATTATATTTGAAATACTGTTACCCACCAGTGCCTCTATACTTTTCAGTCGTTCACATGTAGACAAACAGTCTCTTATACCCTTTCTCTCAGAAAAGTTTCGAGATTTTTCATCAGTTGAGTCTTCATTCTTATCTTGTTCATTTTTTAACTGGTCTGGCTTTTTGCATTTGAAACCTTCATTATCTTTATTGCAATAATTTTCTGTACTATTAAGTTGAGTATCTTTCTCACACGTCTTAGGCCTTTTTGAGTCACCATTTGAGCATTTATTGTTATGTTTGTGCAGATATTCTGACATTTCCAGGATAGTAACTTTTACTTTAGAGTCAATTTGGTGACTGTTAAAAGATTCTGGATGACAATTTTCATTTATTGTCATTTTTTCCTTATATTTATTCATGCAAAGCTGTTTGTCAGTACTGTTGCAATTTGAATACTGTTTATCAATTTCACTGCTCGTTTCTTGCTCCTTAAATTGATACCCAGAAAGTGTATTTTCCAACCTACTTGACAAATCTAAGTTATTTTCTTTGCAAGGAGACACATTTGAGGAAGTTAATAAATTAGTAGCTTTATTCTGTGTCTCCTGAAATGTAGTTTGGATGATTTCACTAGGATTTTCCTGGTGCTGATTTCCTCTTATTTGAGGTTTCAAAGAGGACTTCAATTTACCACTGCATTTAAAAGAACTAAAAGATTTATCAGGTATTAGGTTTTTTCTTTCATTGCTGTCTTCTAACAATGAAAATTTTGGGTTAGAAATGGAAACTGAGATGTCATCCTTGTTTTTCTTCAACAAATTTTTGTCTTCATATGAACTCCTACAAGTTTTAGAAGGAACCAATCTGGAGTCACACATGCTGAATGACTGCCGGGGGATATGTGATGCCCTTGGGTCAATGTGTTCTAAGTGTTGAGCAATCCTTGCAATGACATCCTGCCGCTGCTGGAGTAAGCAGCCTATCAAAGGATTAGTGTCACCAATGGACTGACGAGAAGAATGCCTATTAGAAATGCAAGATTCACTTTGAGGAGTTTCTGGTTTTACTCGAATTTTCCCCTCACTGGTGTCTTCTGGGGAGGTAAACTCAGGACAACCAAAAGAAATGGAGAAAGTTTCCTTATACTTCCTCACATTTTCATTTTCTTGTGAAACCTGGAAAAGTTTTAAATTAAGTGAACTAGACTCTTGGGTATTAAGTGGATGTCCAGAAACATGTGAAGCACTTGGATCACAATGAATCAAATGCTGAGCAATTCTTGCAATAACATCTTGTCGTTCCCGAATTAAAGAGCCTATTAAGGGATTAGTCTCACCAACTGACTGCCAGGAACTCTGGTGGCTTGGGACACTGGGATCAATTAATGAAAATGATTTTAAAGTTCTCACTGACGTTTGTGACTTTACATCTTCCATACCACTGAAGCCCAGAATATTAGCTTGCGATGCTCCGTAGTCAGATTTACTGCCAGTGCCTGGATATAGTTTGACATTTTTGACAGCTGTAGTATATTCTGGAGTTGTGTCATTTTTTGCATGTAACATGCTTTCGGGTGCCATGGTCCAAGTTTGTTTGCTACACAGATGCTGTGAACTGTTTGTACATTGTTCTACTTCATTAGAATTGCGGTGTTGATAGGTTTTAAGTTCATGTTCTTGAATTCTTTTCTCATAAAGGCCAATATTAGTGTGAATACTACAGGTCAAAACTGGGTAATTAGATTGTCTGGGCAAGGAGTGAACGCTGACTTTCAAGGCCACATTGTGAGAAACATTGGGAACAGGAAACACATGTTCAATTGGAGTCTGGGAAAAATTCCACTGTAAGTCTACATCAGCAGCACTGATTCTGGAATCAGACAAAAACACTGAATCAATGGATTATTAAAGTTATATCCTTATTATTGTATATTATAAAAATTTCAAAGCAGGCATATACTTACTTGTATTTGTTTGCATTAGTTATCACTGAGGCTTTACTAAGCCACATTACCATGCATGTCAGTCTAATAAAACAAAAATAAGTGGTATAATAGATAGTGCTTGGAATAGAAATGATCTTTTTAAGAACACCAGAACATTTAAGCATTAAAGCTTAGGAATATAATTTAAAATTATTTGTCAAAACATGAAAAAATACATGACTTGGTATTTACTCTTAAATGGATTCAGCTAATTCTATTGTGCAAAGAGACTAAGAGATACTCTCCAGCTCCTGGTCACCTGCCTAAAACAACAATTAGACAGTTGTTCAGCAGCCTGCATATTTATACTTTTCAAGATGCCAAAAATGGAGCAAGCCTATCATTATGGAAATTAAGTAGCCCAGAAAGTTTTTCCACTTTATAATGATAGTACCAAATCCATTCTCGGTTCTCTAAAGTTTTCTGAAATAATTCTATTCAAATTTAATTCAACAAGTAAAATTCATAATGATTCTCATTTAAATTTCTTGAACCTGTTTTGAGAAAAAACATACTAAGTTTTATCGACTTACATTTAGGAATGAAGGAAAAAAATCACTTAAAAGGTAAAATATCAATCAGTAGTTAGCCAATGTGGCTGAATATACACTGTCCTTTTTTTTGTCCTACACATACCTGTAAAGAATATTTCGTGGAATAGCACCATGAGAAACACTCAGCCAAGCACTTAACTGAGAAAAAAACACAAATGAGCGGACAGCCAATAGAAGAGTCTTCTCTTCAATAAACCTATCACCATTCCTAAGGGAAATAACATAATATAAATGTCAGCAAGTACAAAATGACTGAATTTTAGATATGTAGAAGCTAAAGTAAACATATAACTTGGGACCTGTACTTTCAAGACCATAGGAGTATACCAACCAATGTCACTTGAAGTCACATAAGCACTAAATATCTAAAAGAAAAGGTTGTTTTACTACATAAATATAGAGGGATTCAAACCCATGATCATTATTAAAATAATGTATAGAAAGTAATGGAAAACCGGATTTACCAAGAACAACCTCAAATTAACTTCTACAACTTACTGCCGGGGAACCGGCTCCAAGATCCATCTTTCCAATAACAATGCATCTTGCTTAATTGCAGGATCATTTAGATCTATTCCTTCTGTGGTGGGCCCATCATCACTGTAGCAGCAGTCTGGTAGTAGCATCACTTCCACCATGATTGGAAGATTATTCTTCCACAACAACGTGACCTCAGACCTGGTTCGTCTGGCTTGGCGACACTTAGAGAAAAGGAGTATAAGCAAGATGTTGCAACAACCCATTCAATTTTATATTTAAATTTGAAAATTTAATTGTAAAGCAGGCATCTGTATGAGAAATGACTCATCTATTGCAGAGCTTTGCTCAGGCTTGGCTATTTAGGTGCCCTCACCAAATAGTAAATTAATACTTGTCAGCTCTAAAGTGCAGAGATTAGTATTCAACAGCAGTTATGATGCAAATTTTCCTGAGGAGGGTATCTTTGCTCTATCTCATGAAAAAAGAGCTGCCACACACAGTGTCTGACAGGCCTTGGAGGTGGCTCAGTCTTGCCTCGTTTGTTAATTAATCATATTATAGAGAAAAGAATGATTCTAAGTCTGAAGACTAAAATATTAAAAACTCATTCTCATTAAGCACTCAAAATAGACAAGATTTTAAAAGTTTACATTTAAGAAAAAATGTACATTTAAAAGAATTATATTTAATGGTGATGAAAATATTGCAATGATTAAGGGTAAGGTTGCACAGCCAATTATTGTAATTGCTGGCAATAAGCTGCACACCTGTAAAAAACTGAATTGGCAAAAGTTGTGTGCCAGATATATTTACAACAATGACCAAAAAAAGAGTAGCTGCTGAGGCTGATTATGTACAACCAAACACCTCATGGGATTTGGTTTCTTGGTTTGGAGGTTGAGGGTCATGGCTTCATGGGACATCCTAGTTAATTGGCCTAATAACATGTTTAGTGATTCTGTTCCACCTCCTAGTTCAATGCATAGTTCAATGCAAAAGGCCATCCAAGGCACAATGATTGGTCTCTATTCCCCTGGAACAACAGAGGAAGAAGGAGAGTCAGGAAGAGGAGGAGGATATGGAATGTGTGGCTAATTGGCTCCATGAACACATGCCTCCTTTGCCACCAGAACAGCAGAACTGGATGGTGCCCAGCTACCATTACTGAACGTTTTGAACAAAGATTCCGTAGAAGAATCCTGATCAAAGGGAGGAAATGCAGAACAGAATTTCAAAATCTCATAGACTCCAGACTTCCTGGAGCCATGGAGGGTGGCTGAACCCCTGAAACTATTGCTCTGAGATAATTTTTAAACTCTAAACCAAAAATATCCCCTGAAACCTTCCTGAAATGAAACAATAGTTTAGCTGAACTAGTAAAAAAAGGTCTGCCTTGAGCATAACGTTCTTTTAAGAACTATCTACATGGGATCTGATTGACAACAGCAACTCGAAAGATTAGATAGGAATCTTAGGGGGTAATGTTATACTTGTGTTAATGTAAAGTTTATGCTAATGGGGGAGGAACAACTCAGAAAAGGAGGGTGAGAATGGTTACACAACTGGAAAAAAGTACATGCAGAAACTATTGAATTGGTGCACGTTTTGCTGTACATATTCTCAACAACAGCAAAATAAATAAAATTATATTTGGAAAAAAAAGGATTACATTTGAGAAACTGATAACTGAGAAAAATCTTTAAAGCAAATTATACATTACCTACCAAAAAAATTGGAGCCCTGGTGGTACAGTGGTTAAGAGCTTGGCTGCTAACCAAAAGGTTAGCAGTTGGAATCCACCAGCCGCTCCTTGGAAACCCTGTGGGGCAGTTCTACTCTGTCCCACATGGTTGCTATGAGTCGGAAGACTTGACGGCAATGGGTTTGGATTTTTGGTTTTACAAAAAAAAATTAGTTTTAACAGTATTATACAAAAATAGTAATATGATAGCAAAAAGGATCCCCTCATTTAAAAGAAAAGGAATATGAGAGCGAAATTGGTTAATGTGATGAAAATAATCAACGTCAATCTATTAAATAAACTAACTTCCTAAAAGCAAAATCAACTTAAATTCACATTCTGATGTATGGGTTACTAGAGAAAAGATTGAGATTCAGGTTTATCCCTGAGGGCAGATAACTGCTGGAAGGTTCTTCCAATTGCAAGATAGAACGAGAACACAAAGTAGATAAGCCAGGGCTGAGGCTTTAAAAGTAAATAAAGCTAAACCACAGCAGCAATGGCAGTCTTAAATCTAGAGTATGAAGAGAAGCTAGGTATGAAATTGGCTGCCCACCTGCCTACTGATCAGCAAAGCTACCTGTCATGCCTTTAAGAGCCTTGTTTAAGAGCCGAGGCTATTAGCTATGGTCCAGGAATTATTACTATTATTTCTGCTTTTTCTTTATGGTTATGATGAATTTTATATTTTTTTGAAATTTTAATTATGATGTAAAGAATGATGTAATGAAAGTGATGACAGAAGTTAAACTAGTTTATATAAAAGAAATAAAAAGCATTAGACACATGATGCTCACCTGGGCCAGCTTGTCACTGCACTCATGTCTGGTTGTTACTGGGTAACAGAACTGTGCTGGAGGGCAATGAAAACTTTCCGCACGACCTTTTACAGAACATTCAGGCGTTCGTCCTTCTGTGATTAGCAAGGCCAAAGACACCAAGAACTCCTCTGCATCATATTCAAAATATTCATCTAGAGTATCTGGTATTAAAAAAAAAAAATAAAGGGAAAGAAGGGTGATCACTTTAACGTACTCTTAATAAGAATTTACCTTTTACACCTAAAATAATGAATCACAAATTCCATACTCAAGTATATTCGTTAACAAAGAGTGAAAAGAGAATGAAGATGAGACAATCAAAATAAACTCTTGATTCACAAAGTACAGAGAAGTGAGGAGATGATAACTTCAAATTCCAACTAAGACAAAGCTGGTTAAAATTATGGCATAAAATTGTTAAACTTTTTTAGGGACATATCTAGGGATACATTCAAAATCTTACAGACAACTATATTTTTTATATAGAATACATAAAACATCACCAATAGCCAAAATGTTAAAATGTCTTATTATGTCACATATTTTCGGCTAAGATGTTTTATTACTATTGTTAAATATTAGAAAGAGATGCAGACCAAATTACTGTTTCTCCCGTCCTGCCTTCTTTAGCTCCTTACACTCACAGCCCTAACTCTGTGATGTGGACACTGAGAGCCATGGGGTCCCGTCTGCCTTTGCAGTACAGTAGTAGTACTTTTAGATGGAGAAAATGTTATTAATTATCCAGCAGGAGAGGCAGACCTATTTTACAATATATCAAGTATGCTATTTGTTACTTAGCAGTTCCAAAGAATCTAACCTGTAGATGTTTTCTTCATTAGTTGTAGTAATTTAAAATTTTCTCACAAGTGCTCTCATTGTTTTAAGCAGTTAACTTGCAAAATTGTTACCTGGTACACAAGCTGAGCACACACAATTCAATTTGTTGTGTGATCCTGGAAAAGTTGCTTTCACTTATCTCTGTCAATTAACTAACAAATGTCTAAAGTGCCTACTACACTGCATTAGGTGATGAGGGACAGAGTTGTACTGCACACAGTTCCTAGTGTCAAAAACCTTAGGATTTTTTTTTTTAATACAGCATATAATATACTCAAAATAAGAAGTCAGACAATAATGATAAACTTTTGCAAAAGAGGCAGGTGTTGAGCTGAACTATGAGCAGTGGGTACATATGACTAACAAAGATAAGTGGCCATTTCAAATGAGGTAAATAATACGATCAGAATGGTGATGTGAAAAGCATACTTAAGGTATGATGAGAGAAGGTACAGCTTGAGTCGAGGATTTACATAGAGATAGTGTGGAAAAGGCAGGGCTGAAGCCAGATTGTGAACAGCCTTCAAGGGTTTGATGAAGAATGCTTATTTCTGGCCTCAGGAAAGCTTCTCAGGAAAAGAAGAAGCCTTGAGAGCCAACTTGATTGAACTGGTATTTTAAAAAGACCATTCAGAAAAGTTTCCCTAATATGACCACTGCAACATAAAAAATAACAGCCGACACTTAGATAGTAATTTACCATTGCCATGCATTACCAGTTCTAAGTACTTCCTTTATATTAATTCATTTAATCCCCAGAGAAGCTCTAAAAAGTGGATACTATTACCATCCTTTTATAGATAAGTTGCCCAAGATCAACCACTAGGACTTAGCAGAGTTGAGATTTGAACCTAAACAATCTGGCTCCAGAATCTGTGCCCTTAGACCACCACACATGCTGTTTTTTATAATTTACTTTTATATAATGTTAGTATGTGTAACTTCAATGTATATTTGTAGGTCCCTAAGTGGCACAAATGGTTTGCTCTCAACTGCTAACCTAAAGGTTGGCCGTTCGACCCCACTCAGCAGACCTACAGAAGAAAAGCCCTCATGACCTCCTTCCATTAGGATCACAGTGTAACAGGTGGGGTTGCCATGACTCAGAATAGACTTGAAGGCACCTAATAACAATATATGTTTTTAAAATTTAAATGAAAATAATATATATCAACATATATTTTAATAATATATTTTGGTATTTTTATGGTACAGAATTTGTTTCCAGGAATGGAACTCTAGTTTACAATAATATACCAGTTAGGGAGAAAAGGCTCAAATTTCAACTCTCTTCCAGGAACCAAGTAGGCCATAAGTCAAGGCTCTCCTATGGCGGGTCTCCTGGGACTCACTGAGTGAAATCATAGTATCCTTCATAAAGAGGGAGGCAAAAGATGTGCAAAAGGAATCCATTCAGACCCTTTCCCTGGTAGTTCTCTGGGTTTTCAAGGCTTACAGGCTTGCCATGGGCCACATGGCATGATCTTAGCTCCCAACAGATTCTCTGGGTTCATCCTGTTCCCTCTCCCAGCATTTGGAGTAATCCTAGGGGGCTAAGAATTGTAGCAGAGCAGTGCCTTCTAATCTGGGAATGCTGAATGATGTCTAGAAGGCAGCTAGTCCAAGTGACTGTCAAGGACTGTTTGCAACCAAGGTGATGTCTCATACATATGTGATACTACTTTAAAAAAATCTATAGATACTATTAGGATTACTAAAATATAAATCTATATAAAAGTACCACTGAATTAATAGTAACTCTTACAACATTTCTATTTTCTTAATGATAAATACTAAAACTACTATTGTGGGGGGGCTTGCGAAATTTTTACCTCAAGTAGGGGTCTTCACGAAAAGTTTAGGGGCCACTGCTAAGAAGGAATATCTATCAACCTGGTTATGGCTGTTGGACACCGAGACAACCCACAGTGACCACAGCATCATTCAAGCCATGTAAACAGAGGTTGTCAACTCTTCCTATGAAGCACTAGAACGGTACATGACTCTATAAATCACCCCATAGAACACAAACTATTACCAAAGAAATTTGCTAATGTGGAATTTAATTTCTATTTTTCAGTGCTAAAAGTTAAGGGATCAGTACACAATAGGAGAATCATAAAGTTTAAAGTTATAAAAACTAAACTGTTATGAAAAAGCACTTTTGAATAATATAACCTTTGGCTAAAATTTGCTTGCTTTAATCATTATCTCCTGAAGTAGTAAATTAAATAAAATCTAAAACCATGACTGGAGTCCGGGAGGAAGTTATAAATGCAATCATTTAGATGACTTATTGAATTTAACCAGGGTATAAAATATTTAAATGAAAATTTTGAAAAAAATTAGAGATGATATTAATTATCTATTAGTTATCTATGCAACTATTACATAAGTATTGCAAGAATATTACAGATTATGGAGCTCTGGTGGCACACTGGTTAAGAGCTCAGGCTGCTAACCAAAAGGTCAGCAGTTCGAATCCACCAGCTGCTCCTCGGAAACCCTATGGAGCAGTTCTAGTCTGTCCTTTAGGGTCGCTATGAGTCAGAATCAACTCGACGGCAATGTGTATTACGGATTATATGACGGTGTTATGAAACACAAAGTACTATCTAAGTGCACATGACTATAGATGACAACTTTTAGGAATTTGTCAGGAAAAATTTATGGGTGTCTTAATTTTAATAAATGAGACTACTGAATCATAGCAATCATTAGAAAATTTGCATAGTTAACAAAACAAATTATTATCAGTCCTATATAGCAAACATGAAAATACATATACTAAATTTTAAATAAATTACTATTCTCTGACTGATATTAGATAAATGATCAGGCCTATTAACTGAAAAACAGCATGTAAGTAAAAACATTACCTAATGGTATATATTTCAATTAATTAGAGTTATTGCTTTTTGGAACCACCACTATCTCTAAAGTAGGTCACAGTTTGGTTACTTAATACAGGAATTTGTGATGTCACACACCTAAGTAACATTATGTTTGATTCCCGTGTTGAGAAGTTGGAACTTAGCAGTTTAAAATTTTTTCTTTCTTTTAAAAATATAAGGCAATGCAAATCAAAACCAATGGAACCTTCATTCATTGCTGAAAGAGATACGTGCGTACTAATGTTCATTGCAGCACTACTCACAATAGCCAAAAGATAGAAACAACCCCAGTGCCCATCAACAGACGAATGGAGAAACAAAATATAGTCTATGCATACAGTGGAATATTATTCAGCCATAAAGAGAAATGAAGTTCTAATACATGCTACAACATGGATAAACCTTGAAAACATTATGCTGAGTGAAATAAATTAGACACAAAAAGACAAATAGTATGATCCCACTTATATGAAATATCCAGAATAGGCAAACACATAGAGACAAAAGTTTATTAATGGCTACTAGGGGCTGGGCAGAGGAGGAAACAGGGAGTTATTGCTTAAGGGGTACTAAGTTTCTGTAAGGGTGATGAAAAACATGGAAATGGATAGTGGTGATGGTTGCACAACATGATGAATGTAATTAATGTCACTGAAAATGGTTAAAATGGCAAATCTTTTGTTACATATATTTTATCATAATAAAAATGTTTTAAAGGTTTTTTTTTGTTTGTTTGTTTTTTTAAATTAGGTAAGAACTAGAACCTCACATTGATAGTATCTGTAACATACATGAACTGGATTGGAGACATCTGAGAAGGGTGTTAAGAATAACCACAAAGAGATACCGCCTTCACACCCAACTCTGACAAGAGGAGGGAACACTTTCTAATGCATTCAGTGAGGCCAGCACTACCCAGATAATGAAGCCAAAGACAGCACAAGAAAACTACAAGCCAATATCCCTTATGAATATAGATGCAAAAATCCTCAGCAAAATCAAATTCAGCAGCATATTAAAGGATTATATACTGGGATCAAGTGGGATTCATCCCAGGTATGGAAGGGTGGTTCAACAAGAGAAAATCCAACAATATAATATACCACATTAACAGAAGGAAGAAGAAAACCCATGTGATCATCTCAACTGACGCAGAGGAAGCATCTGACAAAATCCAACACCCATTTGCTGTAAAAACACTTTCAATAAATTAGGAATAAAAGATAACTTCCTCAACATGAAAAGACCATAAAAGAAAAACCCACAGCTAAGATCACATCAATGGTGATAAATACCATGCTGTAATTGTAAAAAGAGTGATGTGAGAGTGATTATGTGAATGTTTTACATGAAGTGGTCAGAGAAGGCTTTTCTGAACAGGCACCATTTAAAGTAAGGTATGAAGGACAAGGAGTTAAACATTCAAAAATTAGGGGAAAAAGCATTCCAAGCAGAAAGTCTAAGGTGGGAATGAACTGGTCATGTCCAGGAACAAGAAGGAACTAAAAGGCGGCAAGTGAGGCTGGAATTAGTGGGAGAGGTTGGAAAAAAAGGTTGGGGCCTAGATCACAAAGGATTTTGAAGCCAGGGAAAGGAGTTTGAATTTTATCCTAAATGACATGATCTCATTTACATTTTAAAATAATCACTCTGGCTGCTATGTCAATAACAGAATAGGGAAGAGAGAAGCAAAGTAGATGTACTAGTTCGGTATACTAGGTATTACAGTTGTCCAGTTGTGGGACTCATTGGCATTTGGAGAGAATTTAGAGTCAAGAGTTCCCTAGCGGAATATGAAGGTAGAAGAGAAAAGAGAATCGAGGACAGAGCCCTGGGGCATTCCAACAACTCGAGATTTGGTAGAAGAAGATGAATTAGCAAAAGGAACTGCCAGCGAGATGAGAGAAAAACTAATCAAGCGTGATGTCATGGAAACCAAGAGAAAAAAATGTTTCAAGAAGGAGGACATGGTCAATGGTATCAAACAGTCGTGAGGTTTAATAAAATATAAACAAAGAAGTGGCCATTGAACTTGACAATAAGGAAGTCATTGGTGACCTTGACAATAGTGATCGCAGTAGATAGTGATGATGGAAGATTTGACAGATGTAACATACATCTATCAAATGTTAAATGACACAGGAAGCATCAAAAGAAGATGGAAGGAATACAGAGTCACTATATCAAAAAGTACTGGTTGATGTTCAACCATTTCAGGATGTAGCGTGTGATCAGGAACTGATGGTACTGAAGGAAGAAGTCCAAGCTGCACTGAAGGCATTAGCACAAAAGAAGGCTCCAGGAATTGATGGAATACCAACTGAAACGTTTCAACAAACGGCGCAGCACTGGAGGTGCTTACTCGTTCATGCCAAGAAATTTGGAAGACAACTACCTGGCCAAACGACTGGAAGAGATCCATATTTATGCCTATTTCCAAGAAAGGTGACCCAAAGGAATGTGGAAATTATCGAACAGTATCATTAACATCACACACAAGTAATATTTTGCTGAAGATCATTCAAAAGCGGCTGCAGCAGTACGTCGACAGAGAACTGCCAGAAATTCAAGCTGGATTCAGAAGAGGACGTGGAACCAAGAGTATCATTGCTAATGTGAGATGGATCCTGGCTGAAAGCAGAGAAAACCAGAAAATGTTTACCTGTGTCTTATTGCCTATGCAAAGGCAATTGACTATGTGAATCATAACAAATTATGGATAACATTGCGAAGAATGGGAATTTCAGAACACTTAATTGTGCTCATGAGGAACCTGTATATAGATCAAGAGGCAGTCGTTCGAACAGAACAAGCGGATACTGCATGGTTTAAAGTTAGGAACGGTGTGCATCCGGGTTGTAGCCTTTACCATACTTATTCAGTCCGAAAAGCTGGACTATATGAAGAAGAATGCAGCATCAGGATTGGAGGAGGACTCATTAACAACCTGTGTTACACAGATGACACAACCTTACTTGCTGAAAGTGAAAGACTTGAAGCACTTGCTGATGAAAATCAAAGACCACAGCCTTCAGTATGGATTACACCTCAACATAAAGAAAACAAAAATCTTCACAACTGGACCAATAAGCAAAATCATGACAAACAGAGAAAAGACTGAAATTATCAAGGATTTCGTTTTACTTGGATTCACAATCAACACCTATGGAAGCAGCAGTCAAGAAATCAAAATACGCATTGCATTAGGCAAATCTGCTGCAAAAGACCTCTTTAAAGTGCTGAAAAGCAAAGATGTCACCTTGAAGACTAAGGTGCGCCTGACCCAAGCCACGATGTTTTCAATCACCTCATATGCGTGTGAAAGCTGGACAATGAATAAGGAAGATCAAAGAAGAACTGATATCTTTGAACTGTGGTGTTGGGGAAGAATACTGAATATACCATGGACTGCAAAAGAATGAACAAATCTGTCTTGGAAGTACAACCAGAATGCTCCTTAGAGGCAAGGATGGCAAGATCATGTCTCACGTACTTTGGACATGTTATCAGGAGGGATCAGTCCCTGGAGAAGGACATTATGCTTGTAGGGTAGAGAGTCAGTGAAGGAGAGAAGACCCTTAATGAGATGAGACCCTCAATGATACAGTGGCTGCAACAATGCGCTCAAGCATAGCAAGGATTGTAAGGATGGCGCAGGACCAGGCAGTGTTTTGTTCTGTTGTATACAGGGTCGCTATGAGTCAGAATTGACTCGATGGCACCTAACAACAACAACATACACTGTCAATTATTCTGAGGAGTACAGACGATAAATAGAACAGCATACACACCTAGTTCTCCCTTAAAACAATGCCCATTCATGTATTACAGTAGCCCTTTCTAGAAATGCAGGATAAGTATGAATTACGCAATATCATCACTCATACAGAATTGCCTTCAAATCCCAAAACAAGAATAAAGAAGTTCTAATTGCTTCCCCATCTCAGTCCATGGAGGGGAGTGGTTTGGAAACATTCTCCCTCTTATAACCCTGAAATCCAGTCATTAAATATTACTACCGTGTTCTTTTAAATTTCTCTTGAATTCAAACTCTTCTCTTTCATCCTCATGACAGTTACCTAGATAGATTCTTACTGCTTTATACCTGAATTACTACAACAATCTCTTAGTCTAGGACACCAGGCCCCTCCTTATTTATCTTGTACCATGGTGCAGATCAATCTCCCTGAAAAGCCATTTCATCACATTCTTCTCATCTCAAAGATTTTTGTTTATCTTTACTGGCTCCCTAACTGCCTACTAGATCCAATGTAAACTCTTAAGCTGGCATTAGGGCCAAGGACATTGCATAGAGCCAGCTGCACAGGCTGGGCACTGCAAAATGGTAGGCAGCACCAATCAGATTCTGATTACATACTTCCTCCTGGAGTTATACACTGAGGTGACTGCTTAATTTAAGGCTCCCTGTTAGGGTCTTCTGTTGCAGTGGTTAAGTGCTCAGCTGGTAACTGAAAGGTTGGCAGTTTGAACCCACCAGCTGCTCTGCGGGGAAAGATGTGGCAGTCTGCTTCCATAAAGATTAAAAAAAAAAACAGTTGCCGTCGAGTCAATTCCGACTCGTAGTGACCCTATAGCAACCCCATACGACAGAGTAGAACTGCCCCATAAGGTTTCCAAGGAACTGCTGGTGGATTTGAACTGCTGGCCTTTTGGCTAGCAGTCAAGCTCTTAACCACTGCGCCACTAGGGCTTCCTATGGAGCAGCTCTACTCTGTTCTATAGGGTCACTATCAGTCAGAATTGACTCAACAGCAATGGGTATTAGCATTTTCACCTTTGCTTCTCCATCTCATCTTTTATTGCTCCCTACACAGTCTCCATGTTTCAGCTAAACTGCTCTCTATACAATGCCCTTGCTCATTTCCTACCTTGGGTCACTCATTGCTCATTCTTTTTTTACCTTCCTCCTCTTCTTTTCACCAGTTCAAAGCCTTCTGACAGAGCTTTCCTGACTCATCTTTTCCAAAAAAGAGCTCTCTCCTAACTCCTTTCCACACTGTCTTTCACTTACTGTGTACTCTTCGCTGAAACTTATGTAAGCCATCTAGTCTATGAATGGTTACTTCAGGTAACTGGGGCACAGTCCTAAGGTCATTAATTTCACGTCTGTGTGGGTTTCACTCTGTTCCATGGACAAACTGTACTGCTAACTTTAGCCACCTATCTCACAAACAAAAGTGACCATTAAAAAAAACAAGGACAGATCAGGGCAAACCAACCATCACTTCAGGTAAAACTCAGCACTATTTTAACTGCTCTCTAGTTACACCATCCCACTGATTTCTTTATAATAATATTCTTAATATTTTATAAAGGTAGATCTCCTAATTAGTTGAATTCCACATACAATGAAGTATTTTTGGCTTCTCATCTATGTATGCTCCCATCTCAAAGGCGTGTGTTGTGTGTGTTTTAAGTGAGAAAGGTAAAGGATATTAGAAATCAAGCCCAATCTTCCTTATTTCCACACGAAGGAAACAAGGTACAAAGGCATCAACTTTCTTGCTCAAAGTTGCATACTGTAAACTAGAATCCAGGCTTCTTGATTTCTAGTGCAACTCACTTTCTATACACCATGCAAAGTCTTCAGGCAGAGAATAAGAGGCAGAGTTGACTTAGTGACAAGTGCTAAAAACACTGATTTGGTTGTAAATGAAAGAATGATTTTTATATGTGCACTATTATTTTATTAATGTTGTTAGCTGACGTTGAGTTGGCCCCATGCACAACAGAATGAAATGTTGCCCAGTCCTGTGCCATCCCTATGATTGGTTGTGGGTCAGACTGTTTGGTTCATAAGGTTTTCACCGGCTGATTTTTGGAAGTAGATTGCCAGGCCTTTCTTCCCAGTCCGTTTTAGTCTGGAAACTCCACTGAAACCTGTCCAGCATCATAGCAACACACAAGCCCCACTGACAATTGGGTGGTGGCTGCACATGAGGTGCACTGGCCAGTAATTGAACCCAGGTGTCCTGCATGGAAGGCAAGAATTCTACCACTGAACCACCACTGTCCCTTATTAATATTAGCTACACATAAATATTCTCACTTACAGTACAGTATATTCAAACACAAGAATATTTTTTACTTTTGTTGTTAATCAAACTGGGAAAAACTTAGACTGATTTTTTTTTTTTTTAAATCCTTGGCACTCTATTATGAAAAAGACAAATCATCTATAAACAAATAGCATGAACTGACTTTTGAAAGCAACTGGCTAAATGACAAATTGGCCCATAAAATAAATAATATCACCCGTGAGTACTGTGCACCTCAAAATAAGCATCTAAATGAAACCAAATAGTAAACATTTACCCTAGACCAAAGATGAAAAGGCAAGGAGGAGGGGGCAGGAAGTCAGATTAATGGAAACAAACAACCAGAACTGTTACACACTGCTTATTTTCCCATGGAGAAGTTGCCAAGTAGCCAATCTCTTTCTAGCTCCTGAATTCAGTTAAATTTCAAGTCTGGCGGAAAGTAAATGCAGAGAGAAATCCTCTCATAAGCTTCATGTGTTCCCACTGTAATTACTACACCATTGTAATGGCCTGTTTATCTCTTAACTATAAATTCTATGAGTGTAAGGGTCAAATCTAACATATTCATCATTCTCTTACCAGAGCCTAGCACAGTGCCTGGTACACAGGAGGGCTTACATGTGGTTATTTAGCTAATTGAAAGGCTTTGCCATTTATAGATCAACTTGAGATCTATTAAAGTATGACCAACTCTGACAGATGCAGATGTTATAGGACATGCAAGCTCAGATTATTAGTGCTACAATTAGGAAAAAATATGGCAAGCTGAAGATGGCCAGGGCATCAGGCAATGCCCAAGAGGTCCTTTTGCTTTAAATTTGTTTTGCTGTGATTTTTTTGTTTTGTTTTGTTTGCTATGATTTTAAAATAGAATTCAACTTATTCACGCTGATATTTTAATAAAGAGCTTTTAAAACACACACACAATTCAAATAATACTTAGTAGCCAGTTCTGCCATCTAGAGGTGGTTTTTCTAAAATGTGGGAAGTGGGTTCCATACAACCTAAAGTAACTTTGAGGGGTAGGCCTCACAGATTTTATCATACTAAATTCCAAAAAAATCAAAGGGAAAACTTTGGCTAATTCTCTAAGCACTAACTCTGCTATTAATGATTAGAATGACTAGGATCACCAATGGAAATTAACGATAGGAAGGCAAGGTTCCTACTTGACACTTGGGATTTAGGAATGTCAATTATTTTCTATGCTTTAAAATGTTTCTTAAATTTTTCTAATGCCGCTGCATTTATTACTACTTACCATAGTAATACAAATATATACGGTATATAATTTTGAAACACTATCCTAGATATATCAATACTTTTTATAAGTCATGTATTTTATATCATTTAAACTGCTCAAATGATTGTTATGAACAGATCGAAAGCTTACATGTCGAAGAAAGAGACTATGGCATTATGATTGGTATTCTTATATCTTCCAGCAAAATAATTTTTTTATTTTTGTATCGTGCTTTAAGTGAAAGTTTACAATTCAAGTTAGTTTCTCATATAAAAATTTATAGACACATTGTTATGTGACCCTAGTTGTTCTCCCTATACTGTGACAGCACACATCTCCTTTCCACTCCAGATTTCCTGTGCCCGTTCAGCCAGCTCCTGTCCTTTTCTGCCTTCTCATCTTGCCTCTGGACAGGAACTGCCCGTTTAGTCTCATGTATCTACTTGAGCTAAGCAGCACACCCTTCACGAGTATCATTTCATGTCCCATAGTCCAGTCTAATCTTTGTCAGAAGAGTTGGCCTCAGGAATGGTTTCAGCTCTAGGCCAACAGAGAGTCCGGGGGCCATGTCTACCAGTGTCCCTCTAGTCTCAGTCAAACCATTAAGTCTGGTCTTTTTACTAGAATTTGAGTTCTGCACCCCACTCTTCTTCCGCTCCATCAAGGACTCTCTGTTGTGTTCCCTGTCAGGGTGGTCACTGGTGGTAGCCGGGCACCATCTAGTTCTTCTGGTCTCAGGCTGATGGAGTCTCTGGTTTATGTGGCCTTTTCTGTCTCTTGGGCTAATACTTTCTTTGTGTCTTTGGTGTTCTTCATTCACCTTAACAGCAAAATAATTTTAACTACTTAAAGTGCCACAAAGGCCTAACACAAAAGAAATAATAACAATTTTTATAGCAGTAAAACGATTGGTGACTTCGTTGGAAAATTTCAATCTACTTTATCCAATTACCCATTGTTGAATTTTTGACCCAATTATTATCAAATGTTATATTCACTAGGCCATGAAAGAGTAAATAGCGTTAATTTGCAGCTAAGGAAGGTAAAGCTTCTTCTACTCCACGCGGTCCTGAAAGGCAACTCTCTTTCCGGAGTTCTGTGACTGGCTGCCACAACAGACATCTCCTTTCCTCGCTAATCTGAATTCCCAATCAGAGAAAGCCAATATACAAGTGCCACCCACATTCCCCTCTTGGCTCCTTAACAACTCACCCAGAGTCATTCGTGTGCAGGCAGGAGTCTTTCTAAGAAAACAACCAGAAAAAAAAAAAGGATAAGTAACTACGAATTGAAAAGAAAATAGAGAAAAAAGGGGGTGGGGTAAAAAGAAATAAAATAAACAAAGAGGAAAGAACAGTGGGAAAACAGGGAGAGGAAAAGCAAAGAAAATAGAGTTAAGAGTAGAGCTAGACAATTGGCATAACACAGTTTATAAAGACAACGTTCTACATTCTACCTTGGTGAGGAGCGTCTGGGATCTTAAAAGCCTGTGAGTAGCCATCTAAGATACTCCACTGGTCTCATCCCTTCACGAGCAAGGGAGAATGAAGAGAACAGGATACAAGGAAAAAGTTAGTCCAAATGACTAATCGACCACAGCTACCAAGGCCTCCACCAGACTGAATCCAGTACAGCTAGATGGTGCCCGGCTATCACCACTGACTGCTCTGACCAGGATCACAATACAGGGTTATCGACAGAGCTGAAGAAGGATGTAGAACAAAATTCTAACACACACAAAAAAGACCAGCTTTACTGGCCTGAAAGAAACTGGAGAAACCCCAAGAGTATGGCCCCCGGACACCCTTTAGCTCAGTGGTGAAGTCACTCCCGAGGTTCACCATTCAGCCGGGGATTGTAAAGTTCCATAAAACAAAATGGGACTAACGAGGCACAGCAATCCAGCGACAAGGACTAGAAGGCAGAAGGGGACAGGAAAGTTGGTGATAGGGAACCCAAGGTTCAGTAAGGACAGTGCTGACATGTAGTTCTTAACCACTGTAATAGGGCAATATGTGTACTGTTTAATGAGAAACTATTTTGTTCTATAAATGTTCATCTAAAGTGAGAATAGCAGCACAACTGCAAGAATGTAATCAACATCACTGAATTGTACATGTAGAAATTTTTGAAATGGTGTATCTTTGGTTATGTATATTTTCACCAAAAAAAAAAGGTCCTCCAAGGCTGAGAAGGAAGTGTGTTCACAGGTTGTGGGGTTGTTAACCAATGTCATAAAACAATATGTGTACTGACTGTTTAATGAGAAAATATTTGTTCTGTAAACCACCTAAAGTACAATAAAAGATAATTAGAAAAAAAAAAAGAGTAGAGCTAGAGGAAGTTGAACAGATGGGGGAGGGAATACTTAAGGAAAGCCATTACTTTGCTTCCTAATTGTTTCTCAGGCTTTTACCAAATTCCCATCTTTCAAACATCCCAATGCAGGCCTTCATGTTTTCTCATACATGTTCTACCAAAACCCCTATGAAAGGAACTTCAAACTTCTAAAGGGATTGTGTTCCAAAACTTTGTTTTCCATGTTAACTGTTAAGAATTCAAAATAATTCTCTTTATTCACAGTTATCAACAGTGGGCACTAAGGAGGCTCCTGTGCACTAAGGGAGGAGAAGTGCTACACCAAAAGCACCAACTACAGAGGATGAAAAGACAAGTCAAACAGGGAGAAAATGATCGATAAAAATAACAGATAAAAAGGAGACCAAAGACACAAGGGAAAAGGAGACCAAAGACACAAGGGAAAAGATTAGTCCAAAGGACTTGGACCACAACTACCACAGCCTTCAACAGACTGAGTCCAGCACACCTAGATGGTGCTTGGCTACCACCACTGACTGCTGTCACCGGCATCACAACAGGGGGTCTCCGGACAGAGCTGGAGAAAAATGTAGAATAAAATTCTAACTCACACACACAAAAAAGACCAGACTTATTGGTCTCAGAGACTGCAGAAACCCCGAGAGCAAGGCCCCCAGACAGCCTTTTAACTCAGTACTGAAGTCACTCCTGAGGTTCACCCTTCTGCCAAAGGCCCATAAAACAAAACAATAATACACATAGCTCAGCCACGTATATGAGACTAAATGGGCACACCAGCCCATGGGCAAGGACCAGAAGGCAGGAGAGGACAGGAAAGCTGGAAGAATGGAAATGGGAAACCCAAGGTCAAGAAGGGGAGAGTGTTGACACGTTGTGGGGCTGGCAACCAATGTCACAAAACAATATGTGTATTAATTGTTTAATGAGAAACTAATTTGTTCTGTAAATCATCTAAAGCAAAAAAAAGGAGCCCTGGTGGAAAATGGTTAAGTGCTTGGCTACTAACCAAAAGGTCAGTGGTTCAAACCACAAGAGAAAAGACTGATGATCTACTCCCATAAAGATTACAGCCTAGGAAACCCTATAAGGGCAGTTCTGCTTGTTATGTAAGGGTTGATGTGAGTCAGAAATGACAGCAAACAACAACCAACAACAAAAATAACTGATAAAACATTAATATCCAGAGTATTTCACCTAAGAATTCTGAAAGTCTAATGAACATAAAATGCTGAACCTCCTTAATAATCAGAAAGTAAAAACTAAAACAACGACACACCATTTCACTTACCAGATTTTGAAGAAAAAAAAATTACTCTGACAATAGCAAGTGCTGGTAAAGGTGTAGAGCAAAGAAACACTTGCACACTGCCAGTAAGAGTCTACACTGGTACAACCACTTTGAAAAACAATCTGGCATTACCTAGTAAAGAAGCGCATACCCTAGAACTCAGTAATTATTCTCCTTGGTAAATAACCTAGAGAAAATTTTGTACATGTGCATCATAAGTGACCAATAAGAATGTTAAAAGTAGCACTGTCTGTAACAATAGCAACAATTCTGGAAAAAACAAATGTCAATCACCTATGAAATGGATAAATTGTGGTGTATTCATACAATGGGATACAATACAGCAGTGAACATGAACAGATAATAAATTACAGCTACATACAGGTTATAGAAGACAATAACTAAAATGATTCTATATAAAAGTTTAAAAAACAGGATAAACTGAACAATATACTTTATGGCTGTATACATGTGTGGTAAAATTGTAAAGAAAAACAAAGGAATAATCAACACAAATTCAGAAGGGTAGATATTTAGAAAGGGCCTGGAGTTATAATTGATGAGAGTCAGCACACAAGGTCCTAACAATGTTCTGCTTCTTAAGCTGGGTAGTAGTTACCGGGGAGATTATTTTATTATTACTCTTTAAGCTGTCTATACTCTTTCTATTGTACATGGGTCGCCATGAGCTAGGGGTGATTTGACGGCAGCTAACAATGCACATACACTCTTTGTATGTCTGATGTGTTTCATAATTTGAAAAAAAAATTGAATTACTACATTGTCTCATATGTGACAAAAATAGCTTTTTAAATTTCAGCATGAATGTGGAAAAGTGATATCTGGGAACTATTGCACTAGATTTCACTCTTGTCCAGGTCTCATTATTTGTAAGGTATTACTATCTAATGAAAGAGCACTAGTGGTGCAGTGGTTAAAGTGCTTGGCTGCTAACCAAAAGGTTGGTGATTCGAACCCACCAGTTGCTTCACGGGAGAAAGATGTGGCGGTCTGCTTCCATAAAGATTTACAGCCTTGGAAAACCCTATGGGGCAGTTCTACCCTGTCCTACAGCATCGCTATGAGTTGAAATCAACTCAAGGGCGGTGGGTTTGGTTTTGGTTTTTGCTATTATCTACGAAAAATAAGCACTGTGCTGGGATTCATGAGGCTCACATTATCCTATACTAACCTCTTTTCCTAGGTTTCTTTGACTATTATCAGACTACATCACCTCTAAAAAATCCCTTCCAACTTTAAGACTTTATGAAATGATGAAAATATTAACATGAAGAATCACTATACAAAATAAAGCAGCAAAAAAAAAAAAAAAAAGACACTATTCACCTTTTACAGGATACAAAGCTGATAAACCCAAGCAATAAGACAAACACTTATACCTAATATATATTAATTCTAGAAGGAATTTTACTTCTGTCACGTAAGAATTTCCATTTTTCAAGCAAGAAACCGATTTCAAATTAAACACCAAAACTGAAAGCTACTATAATGAAGTTAGAAGATTTCCTTGTCTATTGGACAAGTAACTAAAATGTTCCAAAATTCAATGCTGATTCAAGTAATTCCAAGACTCAAAATGTTTTGTTTTGAAACTGAATTTCAAAATGCTTTCACATTAGCACAATATTTGCTTTTGGGGTAAGTAAATGTCACTAGGTATGCCAAAGCTGTACAACTACCACTCACTTCACTAGGGTGTTGTTTGCCTTTTGTGATGTAGTCCTTTGAAGTCATGGACGCCTTTCTGTTTATGGCAGAATTTAAATTAACTGCATTAGGAAGTCAGTTCTTCTTTTAATACTACAGTCAACCCAGAATTGTGACAGTATGTATTTCCTAAATAACTTTCCCTTCATTATAGGAAGTTAGCTGTATTTAAAGTAGAAAGGACCAATTCGATCTGAATTTTCATTCACAATAGGGTTCAAAAGGTATAGTGCCTCAATTTGGTGAACATAAAATACTGACTATAACTTAAGCAAGTAGCTGTCTTAATTTTTATTTCTCTGGTAACTAAGAGATGACTTATTGTTTGATAATCATATTGCTTCTAATAATACTTTGTTTGTTTTAGATAAATCATTTCTTAAAGATTAATTTTACTAAGTGTTAAATAAAATGTCAAAATTATAACTCATTTTAAACCTGAAATCCTGAAATTTTATAGTTTTCTAAGGAACTATGATGATGAAACACTGTGGCATAACTGTGAGAAAAAAATAGGTTTTACAATCAAGAAGATGGAAATTCAAATACTGAGTGCCTCTGGACAAGTTGAAATCATTGTTACCCCTTTAACTGTGCACAGAAAAATGAGAATGCCAAGAGGGCTTAAACCACACTGGCTACTCTATAAATGGTATTGGTACTAGTAGTATCAGTATTAGTATAAACAGATCCAAAATATTATGAACTATAAGGTAATTTCTGAGGTGAAAAAAAAAGACTCTGCCCTTTGATTTCTGGTATAGCTTGCTACGGTAAGAAGTATCAGATTAGTTTTCAATTAATTTTTACCCTTTAAATAGTACACCCAGTAGAGTTGACAAGTATTTATTTAAAAACCTACTATAAATGACCTGAGCTTTCACACTGCCCCATATAGTCCAAAGACATTCTTAGTGACGTTTTCATACAAAGGACCAGAATATAAATTGAAAAATTATTGATTTTATGCTGTATTTCCTTCATAATGTATTTGATGCAAGGAATGTCATAAACCATAAAATCTTCCAACTTTAAGAAATGAAGTAATATACAACATAACTTATGGCCAAAGTAAAAAACTAAAATTCATGTAAAGGTTTGAAAACAAAATTAACCTTCAATAATTATTTCCTAAACTGCATTAAGTAAAACATTCACTGCAGAATTCAATTTCACTACTTTAACAAAGCCACAAAGGTCTAGTTAGTACAATCCTGGGAGAGTTTGCGCACATGACTTAATTTGCTCATTTATAAAATGAAAGTGGTAGGTTTAAGAGGAGAAAGGAATTTATCCCCTTAGTTCAGGCTGAGCCTCTGAACAGAGAGAGAACAGGACTTTACCATAAGCTTTATCTTACACCAAGGGATATGTTGGAGAGGAAACCTCTGATTTCTATCTCCACCCATTTTATGAATTCCTCCACAAGGCAGGTGGGGTGGCTAACCTGACTGGTTTGATTTTGATAGACATTGTTTTCGGCTAAGATGGAGTAACAGGGACCTGAATTACCCTCCCACGTTAAATCATGCAAAATATACAAAACAATGGTTTTCAGACTTTGGACAAGAGGCAGCACCAGTCAGTGGTCCCAGAGTGAAAGAAAGAAACAGCTGAGCTCTATGATTGCCCCAGCTTACTGCCTGGAGCAAGAGAAAAAATAATTACAAGAAGGGGAAGGCCAAGGCGGCTAGAGTTGCAGGGCAGAGTACTGGAGGCTGGAGGGAGAGAGTAAAACACAGAGACCTCTGCAAGAATAGAGAAATAGCAAAAACGAAGAACAAAAAAAACCTGTCAACCTAGAATTCTTTCAAAAACCAAGGCGGAATTCTTTTTCAGATCTACAAAAGCTGAAAAAATTCACCAGCAGACCTACACTATCAAAAATGTTAAAGGAAGTCCTCTGGCAGAAGAAAAATACCATTTGGAAATCTTAATCTATACAAATACTACACTAGAAATAGTAAATATGTAAGTAAATATAAAATACCTTCACTTCAAAAATCACTTTGAAATATAATTGTTTAAAGGAAAAGTAATAATGATGTATTGTGGGATTTATAACAATAAAATGTATGGTAATAGCACAAAGGCCAAGGGAAGGTAAAATGACAGTACGTTGTTCTAAGTTATTATACTGTACACAAAGTGGTATAATATTGCTTCACGAGTTAAAGATAAATACTTTAGTCCTTAGAGTTTAAAAAAAAAAAAAAAAGCCTAAGGGGTATAACTAATAAAACAAAAAGTGGATAAAAAATTGAATTTAAAAAAAAAAATCACTCAATCCAAGAGAAGACAGAAAAGGAGTGAAAAGGAACAAAGATTGATGGGACAAACAGAAAGCAAATAGTAAGATGGTACATTTAAGTCTATCCATATCAATAATCACCTTAAATGTAAATGGTCTCAATTAAGAGATTGTCCAATGGGATTAAAAAGCAAGACTCAGACAGGGAACACAACAAAGAATCCCTGATGGAGCAGGAAAAAGGTGGGGTGCAGAACTCAAATTCTAGTAAGAAGACCAGACTTAATGGTCTAACTGAGACTGGAGGAACCCCGGAAAGCATGGCCCCTGGATCCTCTATCAGCCCAGAAACAAAACAATTTCCGAGTCCAACTCTTCAGACGGGGACAAAAAGTGATACTCCTGAGGAGTGTGTCTATTAGTTCAAGGAGATACAAGATACTAAATGAGCAGCTTCTGTATGAAGGTGAGATGGGAAGGCAGAGAGGGTTAGGAGCTGGTTGAATGGACATAGGGAATCAGGGGTGGAAAAGAGGAGTGTGCTGTCACAGTATGGGGAGAGCAAATAGGGTCACATAACAATGTATGTATACATTTTTGTATGGGAGACTAATGTGAAGTGTAAACTTCATTTAAACTACAACAATAAAAAATTTTTTTTTAAAAAAAACCAAGGAATTCCGGGAAAATGGAGCTCTAGGTAGAAGCAACACGCCATCCCTCCACAGCAAAGATCCGAAAAACTAAGCCGAACAGAGAATACAACAATCCTGAAAGCCTAAAACATCAAATGAAGAGACAAAGAACTCAGCCAAGCACCAAATGGAGTGAGAAAACTGACAGAGAACGGAGAGCGAGGATTCATGCAGAGGTCCCCTACCAGCTAACGCAGCGCGGATCCACCATATTGGACTCCTATCGGAGACCAGCAAATGGGGGTACAAGAAAGCAGCCTCACAGAGCGTCCAGCGGGAGACAAAACAACCGGTAATTTGCGGTGTGCGCTTTCCCACCCCCCCACCCCTCTTCGCCCTGGCTCGGCCTCCTCTGCTTCCCGCGGCCAGGGTCTCTTGACCAGGAACCGCTGGCTGCTTGGATTCCACACACCCAACTGGGCGGCTCTCTGGGTGCCATTTGTTGGCTGCTAGTGTTGCTCTCTTTTTCTGCTTCTTTTGATTTCTCACTTGCCTCTCGCCACCTCCCCTTCCTTTCACTCGAGTGCCTGGCTCCGTGCGCCACCTTTGCTTCTTCCTGAGGGGCTGGAGAGTGACGGCAATTTGTGATATACGCTTTCCCACTCTCTACCCTTCTTCACCCACACTCGGCCTCCTCTGCTTCCCGCGGACACAGTCTGTTGTCCAGAAACACCAGCCCGTACTAGCTGGCCCTCTGAGTGCCATTTGTTGGCTGCTGGTGTTGCTTTTTTTTCTTTTCCTGCTTCTTTTGATTTCTTGCTTGCCTCTCGCCACCTCCCCCTCCTTTCGCTCAAGTGCCTGGCTCCATGCGCCATCTTTGCTTCTTCCTGAGGGGCTGTGGAGCTCCATTCAATTGTGGAGCTGCTTCCCGGTCTGGGCTACTGTACTGGTGGGATCCTGGGGCTTTTGTTCGTTTGTTCATTTTGAATTGTTTGTCTGTTTTCTTTTCCTTTTCTTGAGTTTGGGCCCTTTCTGGCCAGGCGGAGCTGCGTGGCAAGGAACTCCCCTTCAACTTCCACAGACGTGCAGAAGGATCCCTGAGAACATTTCTTTTCTTGATGTTTTTTTTTTTCCTGTTTTTTTGGGGTGCCTTTCTTGTTCTTCTTCTTTTTTTTTTTAATTTGTTTTGTTTTCATTTCCCTCTTTTTCCCTTTTTGTCTTCTTCATTGCTCAGTCTCTTGTCTCTCTATATCTTCCTTCTCTTTCTGATCCCTGAATACAAGGTGTTGTATACCTCTATGCCTTCTAGCCAGGCTGTACTGCAACACCTGAGAGAGACTTCCCCAGACCTCACCGCTCCATAAGTGGGATCCCTGGGAACTTAACGGTTCTTTAACCTTTCTGATTTTTATTTATTCATTCTTTTCTTTTCTTCCTCTTCCCCTTTCTGTTTTTCTCCATTTCATAGTCTCTCATCTCTCCA
>NW_004443988.1:15314633-15323159 GCF_000243295.1 Trichechus manatus latirostris
GAGAATAACAGCACAATTGAAAGAGCGTAGTCAATGTCACTGAACTGTGTATGTAGAAATTTTTGAAACGGTGTAGCTTTGGCTATGTGTATTTTCACCAAAAAAAAAAAAAAAAAAAAGGTTGAAAAGTTAGAGGGTTAATATGTTGTGGGGTTGTTAACCAATGTCATAAAACAACATGTGTACTACTGTTTCATGAGAAACTCTTTGTTTTGTAAGCCTTCACCTGAAGTACAATAAAATATAAAGAAAAAAAAAAAAAGCAAGACTCAGCTATATGCTACCTACAGAAAACCGGCTTGAAATATAAAGACACAAATAAGTTAAAAGTTAAAGGTTAGAAAAAGATACACCGTGCAAACACTAATGAAAAGAAAGCCAGCATGGCTATATTAACATCAGATGAAACCGTTTTCACAGCAAATGATATTGTTAGTGATAGAAAGGATCATTTCATAAGGATAAGGGCACTAATCTACCAACAGAAATAACAGCTCTAAATATTTATGCACCTAATGATGTAGCTTGAAACTATATGAAATAAAAACAGACAGAACTACAAGAGGAAATACAAAAAATTATATTTGGAGATTTAAACATCCCCTCTCTCAGTAATCAAAAGAGCAAGTAACACAAAATCAGTAAAGATACAGACTTGAACCACACCATCAATTTGACCTACTTGATATTTATAGAATACTGCAACCAAGTGCATCTAAAACATTTACCAAGATAGACCATCTTCTGAGCCATAAAAAAAGTCTTAATAAACTTAGGATTTAAATCATGTAAAGTGCATTCTTCCACAATAATGGAATTAAATTAGAAGTCAATAAGAATAATATACCTGGAAAATTCCAAATATTTGGAAACTAAATTACTGGTGTGATTTTAATAGTCATTTGGACCACCCCTTTATTATGAAGTAAGGTTACCAATGCTAAAAGTCAAGAATTTGGCTACATATTTCCTTGTCCCTTCCCAAAGCTCAGGGACTGCTGGATAAGGCACTCCTCTTCAGTTCCCGATATATCTAACGTTATACGTGTTATACACGTTCAATTGCCCAAACCAAAAACTTGACAATTGAGTCCTATAAATTGTACCTCCTAAAAAGCTCTAAGGAGCAAACAGTTGAGTGCTGGGCGAGGTTGGTGGTCTGAACCCTCCCAGTGGCTCTGTGGGAGAAAGAGCTGGAGATCTGCTTCTGTAGAGATTATAGCCAAGAAAACCTTATGGGCAGTTTTACTCTGTCACGTGGGTTTGCTATGAACCGGAATCGACTTGAGGGACCTAAAAACAACAATAAATAGCTCTAGTTGTTTTTCTTCCTCATTCTATGGCATCCGCCAATACCATTAAGGCCAGGACTTCATCATCTCTTGCATGGATAATCACAGTAGCTCTGTGATTGGTCTCCTTGCACCTAGTCTCTTACCTTTCCCACCTCCCTTGTGAGAAATCTAAAATGTAAATCTTATTATGGTGGCTTAAGTCTCCACAACGGTCCCCACTAGTTACATTTTAAGGAACCCTGGTGGTACATTGGTAAGAGCTTGGCTGCTAAACCGGAAGGTTGGCAGTTCAAATACACCAGTTGCTCCTTGGAAACTCTATAGGGCAGTTCTACTCTGTCCTATCAGATTGCTATTGAGTCCAAAGTCTTACTGACTCTTAAGAAGCAGTTTAAGGATGAGTATGGTTGCACAGCTCGAAAAATGTAATCAATGTCACTTTATACAAGTAGAAATTGTTGAATTGGTGTATGTTTTGCTGTATAAATTCTCAACAGCAACAAAAATAAAATTATTGAAAAAAAAATCATTAGTACAAGTGCAATCATTTTGTAAAATACTCCAAATCCAAGACACATATTTATAAAATTTTGTAAAGGTAACAGTAAATATTAAAGTTGTAATAAAACAGTGACTGGATCTCAAAAAAAATCAGTTTAAAAGTTACTGTACAGAGGCAAAGTAAAGCCTCCCTTAATCACTTAGGTCGACATTACATAAGACAGATGCTATCTTATTCATTCCTGTACCTTAGCATCTAGAACAGTGATTAGGAGAGCATGAGCCTTTAATAAATGAATGTGGAAGGAAAAAATGAAAGAATGGAAAAAGTACGGAGTGCTTTAGGGACTAGATGAGAATAATTTTAAAATTTTATTTTCCAATTGTTTGCTATTATATAAAAATAAGTTGATTTTTGTATATTAGCCTTGTCTCCTGAGACCTTGTGAAATATCACTTATTAATTCTAGGAGTGAGTTTGTAGATACATTAGAATTTTCTACATAAACAATCATGTCATTGTATACAGAGTATTACTGTATTTTTATGCAAATAACACACACATTCTATGTTTGTTTTCCAAACACGTCCTCCCCCAACAAGGTATTTTTGTAAGCACACTATGCTATTATTTTTTACAACAACATGTAAAAAAAGTTGCCATAGCGGCACTTATGAAAACACTTCACAGGGGGAGGGCATGGTTGGCAAACAAACGTAAAAGGCGTGCATTATTTGCGTAAAAATATGGTACTTCTTTATTTCCAATTGTCTTGGTTTCTTAGTGCTGCTGTAACACAAATACCTCACATGGGTGACTTTAAACAACAGAAATTTATTTTCTCACAGTTTAGGAGGATAGCAATCCAAATTCAGGGACCAGTTACAGGGGAAGGCTCTCTCCCTCTCTGTTAGCACAGGTTAAAGATCCTTGTCTCAGCTTCTGTTGCCCTGGCAGTGCTTCTGTCTTCCCCAGTTTGTGCTTGCATGTCAGTGTCTATGCTGCTCATTATATCTCAGCAATGATTAGGTTTAGGACACACTCTATACTGAGAAAGTCTCATTAACATAATACAGAAAACCCTATACCCAAATGGGATTACATCCACAGGTACAGGGGTTAGAATTTCAACACATATTTTGGGGGAACACAGTTCAATTCATAACAATAATCTTTATCTTTTTATTTCTTTTTCTTGTCTTATTGCAATGGCTAGGACTTCTAGTACAATGTGGTACAGAAGTTCCTACAGTGAGCATCTTCTTTCTGATCTTAGTGAGAAAGTATTCAATATTTCATCACTAAGTATGGTATTAGGTGTAGGTTTTTCCACAGATGTCCTTTGTCAGGTTGAGGACATTCTAATTTGATAAATAATCATGTAAAATAAATTCCTCAAGAAAATAACATCATTTACTGAATTTAGAAAGCCCAATTAGTCTTAAGTTATAAAACAACAACAACAAAAACACTTCTGGAGAATAAAAATGCTGAAGAACATACCATTTTTCAATGAATTTTCCTTATTTTTAGTTAAGAAATAGCCATGTGTTAAAAAAAATTACCCACTATAAAATATCATTAAAAAGATACATCCTTAGAAAGAAAAACCCTTGTTTTTTGACTTTTTGTAAATTTAAAAAAAATGGAAAATGAAAAAAATCTATACACTTATTCTAAAATCTTATTTAAAAAGAAGTTTCTCTTAGGAAAAGAACAAAATTTATAACAGAAAGCAACTTCAGAGCCAAAAAAGAAAAGTATCAAAGCTCAGATGAGTCTTTACTATCCTAGGACGAAAAAATGGCCTCCTATACAAACTAAATTAACAGAGTTTATGTTTTAATCTAAGGATTTTAATTTTAATGCCTGATTAATATGACTATAATTACAAAGCATTCAAGACCTGAAAAAGTTTAGTTACTACTCAGGCAACAGGATGAAAAACTTATTTTAACCTGCTTTCATATGAACTGGAAGAAGGGAGAAACGATACTTCTGTAATATTATCTGCTATAAGATTTGTATAATAAGTAAAAAGTTATTAAGTAGCTGAAGAAAGCACAGTTCTCACAATTACTGGCATTCTCAAAGTCTTGATAATAACCTTGTTTCTCATATAACCCCTGGTGCCAAGATTCTTAGATAAAATTCTCCTGGACTACAGTATTGGATGTCTATATTAAATTTCTATATTTTGGAGCTATGTAAGAATAAGAGTCCCTAATATGCAGTACAGTATGTTAAATAATGATGGCTTTCAGCTTTCTATAAATATAACAACCTGGAAAATACCAATTTAATGAAAGTGGGATTTCTGTGTATAAAAGGGCTTGTCTACAGAAAATAGTCGAAAGAACAGCTGATTTCTTTCATTTATACTGAAGAAAAGATTGTTGAACACTGCTTTCTTATTTGTGGTAGTGGATCAATCATGCTATAAATTTTAACACTGTAATAACTACACTGTTATAATGAAAGCTAACACTTGAACTCTCACTATGCGCCAGATACTGCAATGAGTATTCTACCTTATTTAATCTTCACAACAATACTATTAATACAGGAAAAACTAAACCAAGCTCATTGCCATTGAGGAAATTCTGACCCATAAGCGACCCTATAGGACAGAGTAGAACTACCCCACAGAGTTTCCAAGGAGTGGCTGGTGCATTTGAATTGCCAACCTATTGGTTAGCAGCTGAGCTCTAAACCACTGCACCACCAGGGCTCCAATAATACAGGAAAGGAACCTAAGATTTATGAAAGTTAAGAAACTTGCTCTAAGCCCACATATTTACCCATCACATTGTTTTACCTCTAAAAACAGGCCAATTGTGTATGTAACAGTCACATATGTACAATTATTACTTCATCAAATCTAAGATGTTATCGATTTTAAGACATATGACTATTTTATATTTCACTAAGAAAGGGGGAAAGGGAGTGGGGCCAAGATGGCAGAGTAGTCAGATGATCCCTGTGGTTGCTTTTACAATGAAGACCAGAAAAAAACATGTGAATCGATTATATATGACAATCTAAGAGCCATGAACATCAAAGGGAAAGTTAAGGAATCGGACTGAGTGGCAGGGGGAGGGAGAGACAGTTCAGAAGCAGTGAGGAGTTGACAGCCCTGACCTGGCAGGAGATGACACCCTTAAGGCCGGATCAGCTGGCGTGCTCAGTAAGGCAAGTAGTGGAGCTCAGGAGGCATTTTCCACATCGGGAGAGACTGAGTGGCAGAGAGTCTACTCACGCCTCTGGAACCAGTGAAGAGCAGCGCTCAATCGGCAAAAGATAAGTACATGCGTCTGACCAACTGCGTGGATCAAAAAACACACTCTTTGGGAAAAACCTCTCTCCCTTTTACCTGCCCCATCCCCACTCTGCACCAGTTCCCAGGTGACTTCAGCAACTGCCTAGTGTCCTGGGCGGGAAGTAGGGCATATCACATGCCCTGAGCCATTCTCTCAGCCTGGGAGAGGGAATAAATTAACAAATAGGAAAAAATAATGTGCCAACTTCTCTAAGCTGGGAACTCAGGGTAAGCACAGCTCCTTTGCCTAGGCACAGACATAAGGGGTCCACGGGCTTTGAATACTTTTCACCACTGCATAGACTTGTGTGGGCCCATTTCAACAGCATAGGCCCTCATTACCACAGTACAACAGGAAATATAACTAAAGCCTAACCTCAACTGTATCAGCTATCTGGTAGGGTGGCTCATTCATATTTGACACTGCTCTGCCCATTAACCAGGGTCCTCAACTACCCACATCAGGTGCCTAAGGACTGGTGGCTCCACCCACGCCACCTAGCCACCTACAACAGGGGTCCAAAAATAAGTGGTGCCTCCCAGTCCTTGCAGCCAACAGCACTGGGTGCCCATAGTCTGGCTGCAAAACCCATCCAGCTATGTGCTCTAGGGAACAGGGACACACTTTCCTCAGAGACATTCAGGGGCAGCTGTCAGCCCCCTGCCTTGCTCACCACGTGACCCCTTACTGCAGCCAGATACCTGTGCCTACACCAAACACCCATGCCTGTATAGGACTGTAGGTGAGAGCCTGCACACACACTTGGTGACCAACTACCTGGACACCTGAGCTGAATTCATATAAGAAAAGTAAACAGACTCCTGGGCTCACATACCTAGTAAGAGATCTAACCACCTGGTGATAGGATGTTAAAGCTGCAAAGGTGCCAATAATCAAACCAACTCACATGAGCAGCCTATTTGAGTATTATCAAAACAAAACAAAACAAGAAGCTAGGACACAGTAGGCACACATAAAATAAATATAATAACTTATTGATGGCTTGGAAACCGTGGTGACATAGTGGATAAGAGCTACAGTTGCTAACCAAAAGGTTGGCACTTCGAATCCACTCGGCACTCCTTGGAAACTCTAGGGGGCAGTTCTACTCTGTCCTTTAGGGTCGCTATGAGTTGGAATCGACTCGACGGCAATGGGTTTTTTTTTTTGTTTTTTTTTTTAAGTGATGGTTCGGAGACAACAGTCAATATCAAATCACAAAAAAAAGCAATCCATGATGGCTTCAGCAAGCTCCCAAAACAAAGAATAAACACATTTTCTCAAGGAAGAGAACCTCTTGGAACTACCGGAGGTAGAATACAAAAGATTAACATACAGAAGTCTTCAAGAGATCAAGCAAAACAAGCAGAACAAGCTTAGGAACACACAGACAAAGGAACAGGGGAAATTAAGAAGATCAGGGAAGAACATAATGACAAATCTAACAGGCTGCAAGAATCCAGAGGAGTCAGGAAACAGACATCCAGAAGATTAACAATAAAATTTCAGAATTAGACAACTTAATACAAAGTCACAAGAGAAAAACTGAGGCAATGGAAGTCAGAAGTAGTGAGACTGAAGATCAAGCACTTGACACCCACTTATTTGAGGAAAAAGCAGATAAAAGAATTTAAAGAAATAAAGAAACTCTAAGAATTAAGCAGGACTCTATCAAGAGGAATAACCTACGAGTGATTGGAGTACCAGAATGGGGTGGGGGAACAAAAAATACAGAGAGAATTGTTGAAGATTTGTTATCAGAAAAATTCCCTGATATCGTGAAAGATGACAAGATATCTATTCAAGATGCTCATCGAGCCCCACATAAAGTAGATCCCAAAAGAAAGTCACCAAGACATATTATAATCAAACTTGCCGAAACCAAAGATAAAGAGAGAATTTTAAGAGTGGCTAAGGATAAACGAAGAGTTCTCTACAAAGAAGAGTCAATAGGACTAAGCTTGGACTACTCAACAGGAAACACACAGGCAAGAAAGCAACAGGATAACAAATATAAAGCCTTGAAGGAAAAAAAATGCAAGCCAAGAATTATATATCCAAACTGTCTCTCAAATACGACGGTGAAATTAGGGCATTTCCAGATAAACAGAAGTTTAGGAATTTGCAAAAACAAAACCAAAATTACAAGAAATACTAAAAGGAGTCCTCTGCTTAGAAAATCAATAACATCAGATAACAATCAAAGACTAGAACACAGGACAGAGCAACCAGGTATCAACCCAGATAAGGAAGTCACCAAAAGACATCAAAGCTAAAACACTGAAAATAGGGGAACAGACATGTCAATGTGGAAAAGATGACACCATTAAAAAAAAAAAAAGAGGGACAAAAAAATGAAGTCATCGATCTTTCGTATGGAAAGGAAGTCAAGGCGATATAAAGAAATAAAAGAGTGGTTTAAACTTAGAAAAATAGGGGTAAATATTAAGGTAACTACAAAGGAAACTAATAATCCTACACATCAAAATAAAAAACAAGAAAAACATAAAGATCTAGTAAATACAAAATCAACAACGATAAAAAAGATGAAAAGAAAAACCACTCAGCACAGAAAATTAAGTGGAACAGTCAACACCACACACAAAAAAATACATCAAAATGACAGCACTAAACTCATACCTAGCAATAATTACGCTGAATGTCAATGGACTAAATGTACCTATACAGAGACAGAGAGTGGCAGAATGGATGAAAAAAAACACGATCCGTCTATATGCTGCCTACGAGAGACACACCTTAGACTTAAAGACACAAACTAAAACTCAAAAGATGGAAAAAAACATATCAAGCAAACAACACTCAAAAAAGTGCTGGAGTGGCAATATTAACCTCTGACAAAATAGACTTTAAGGTAAAATCCACCACAAAGGATAAGGAAGGACACTATGTAATGATTAAAGGGTCAATACACCAGGAGGAGATAACCATAACATATATTTACGCACCTGACAGGGCTCCAAAATACATAAAACAAACTCTAAAAGCGTTGAAAAGAGAGATAGCCAGCTCCACAATAATAGTAGGAGACTTCAACACACCGCTTTCGGTGAAGGACAGAACATCCAGAGAGAAGCTCAATAAAGACACAGAAGATCTAAATGCCACAATCAACCAGCTTGATCTCATGGACATATACCGAACACTCCACCCAACAGCAGCCAAGTATACTTTCTTTTCCAACACACATGGAATATTCTCCAGAAGAGACCACATATTAGGCCATAAAGCAAGCCTTAACAAAATCCAAATCACTGAAATATTACAAAGCATCTTTTCTGACCATAAAGCCATAAAAGTAGAAATCAATCAGACAAAGCAAGGGAAAAAAATCAAACACATGGAAACTGAACAACACTTTGCTCCAAAACTACCGGGTTATAGAAGAAAT
>NW_004443988.1:15323996-15389885 GCF_000243295.1 Trichechus manatus latirostris
ACCACAGTAGTCAAAACAGCCTGGTACTGGTACAACAACAGATACATAGACCAATGGAACAGAATTGAGAATCCAGACATAAATTCATCCACTTATGAGCAGCTGATATTTGACAAAGGCCCAGAGTCCGTTAACTGGGGAAAAGACATTTAACAAATGGTGCTGGCATAACTGGATATCCATCTGCAAAAAACTGAAACAAGACCCATACCTCACACCATGCACAAAAACTAACTGAAAATGGATCAAAGACTTAAATATAAAATAGAAAATGATAGAGGTCATGGAAGAAAAAATAAGGACAACACTAGGAGCCCTAATACATGGCATAAACACAATACAAACCGTAAGTAACAATGCACAAACACCAGAAGAGAGACTAGATAAATGGGAGCTCCTAAAAATCAAACACTTATGCTCATCCAAAGACTTCACCAAAAGAGTAAAAAGACAACCTACAGACTGGGAAAAAATTTTTGGCTATGACAAATCCGATCAGCGTCTAATCTCTAAAATATACAAGATACTGCAAAACTTCAACGACAAAAAGACAACCCAATTAAAAAATGGGCAAAGGATATGAACAGGCACTTCCCCAAAGAAGACATTCAGGTGGCTAACAGACACAAGAGGAAATGCTCACGATCATTAGCCATTAGAGAAATGTAAATCAAAACTACAGTGAGATATCATCTTGCCCCAATAAGTCTAGCATTAATAAAAAAACGCAAAATAATATATGTTGGAGAAGTTGTGAAGAGACTGGAACACTTAGACACTGTTGGTGGGAATGTAAAATGGTACAACTACTTTGGAAATCCATTTCGTACTTCCTTAAAAAGCTAGAAATAGAAGTACCATACGATCCAGCAATCTCACTCCTTGGAATATATCCTAGAGAAATAAGAGCCGTCACATGAATAGATACATGCACACCCATGTTCATTGCAGCACTGTTCTTGATAGCAAAAAGATGGAAATAACCTAGGCGCCCATCAACAGACGAATGGATAAATTATGGTATATTCACACAATGGAATATTCCGCAATGATAAAGAACGATGAACCTGTGAAACATCTCATAACATGGAGGAATATGGAAGGCATTATGCTGAGAGAATTTAGTCGCAATAGGACAAATATTACATAAGGCCACTATTATTGTAAGAACTGAAGAAAAGGTCTAAACACAGAAGAAAACATTCTTTGATGGTTACAATGGTGGAAAGGGAGGGACAGTGGTATTCATTAACTAGACAGTAGACAAGAATTAGGTGAAGGGAAGGACAACACACACTATAGGGGAAGTCAGTTCAACTGGACTAAACCAAAAGCTAAGAAGTTTCCTGAATACAACAAAACACTTTGAGGGACAGAGTAGCAGGGCAGAGGTCTGGAGACCATGATTTCAGGGAACATCTAGGTCAACTGGCATAACAAAGGTTATTAAGAAAATGTTCTGTATCCCACTTTGGTGAGTGGCATCTGGGATCTTAAAAGCTAGCGAGCGGCCATCTAAGATGGCCCCCGGACTCTCTGTTAGCCCAAAACTAAAACCATTCCCGAGGCCAATGCTTCAGACAAAGATTAGACTGGACTACAGGACATAAAAGATACTCATGAAGACTGTGCTTCTTAGCTCAGATACATGAGACTAAATGGGCAGCTCCTGTCCAGAGGCGAGATGAGAAGGCAGAAAGGGACAGGAACTGGATGAATGGACACAGGAAATCCGGGGTGGAAAGGAGGAGTGTGCTGTCACAGTATAGGGAGAGCAACTAGGGTCACATAACAATGTGTGTATAAACTTTTGTATGAGAAACTAACTTGAATTGTAAACTTTCACTTAAAGCACAATAAAAGAAAAGAAGGGGAAAAGAGCTAGTAATTCAACTACTATGTGCCATCAAGTTTAAGAAGCAATCTGATTTCAGAGATTTAGAATGTGAAAAAATGTACATCTTGAAATCAACCCTAAAACTGTCAGTTTTATCAGATTTCAATTTAAATGCAATATATCTTAATATACCTGAAAATAAAGTGATTAAATTAGTAGAATTCTTTTCAGCCTCTTTTGAAAAGAAAACTAGTCTTGGAAAGTGAAGCCATTTGTTCAAGAAACTTGAATCAAGGGGAAAAAATACATATATATACACACATACAGATGAAGTTGTTTGTAAGAACTGCATTCATATTTTATGTTTATTTCTAATCAAACTATGTTTGTAGATTAACCAAAATAAAAATACTTTCAGCAAAATGTATGTTTAATAAAGATTGGTTAAGTAAATCTATATTGTACTAATGGTGTGAAATATAGAAAAGGATGTTTGTGGTAAAAAATATGACACATATTTTGGCAACACCAAAAATATCCAAAAAATGAGTGCATGGTCACATATGTAGATGCACAGGCATACACAGGTAGAGGCGAGTACATATGTGTGCACAGATAGAAGTATCTATATGTACGTGTACATACAGATACGTGTGTGCATGCATATACAGGTATTCTCCAACTTATGACGGATTCAAGCTATGCCAAACAGTACTTATGACCATCTGGGGGTTTCTTCTGGTACATCTTATCGTTAGTAATATGTACTACATACAATGTTGCAGTGCATAGTTTGCTGATGTTCTCATTCCCAGATATTTAATCACAGATGTTCAATTTTATTATTTACTGTTCAAAACACTGCTGCATAGATTTAGTTTACTAAACTAAATCAGGGGCTTCCGTTGCTTGAAAACACGAACCGAAATGCTCACTGCTTTGCTAAAGTCGACAGGCAGATTCAGGAAGCAGTGAGATGTTACTGTGAAGTACATGAAGAAAAACAGAAAAGGACAATACAGGTAACTCTCACTAATTTTCTGACTAGAAATGCCATCCCTATTCACAATTCCACTAGTGGAGTTACTACCACAACTGACAATATGCCAACGTCGTCCAACTCTTCTTCATTGTCGGAGTAAATTCTTATGATTTGTTTATTTTTTAATGTATGTATTAAAATATATCAGTAAGTTTATATGTAATGCTTCCAACCCCCAAAGACAAAAATTGGATTTATAAAGATATTGATAATAAAAGGCAGTAATAATGAAAACTAAAAAAAATTTAAAAAATGAGGTATTCGACTTCTGTCAGAACCAACTTACAAAGTAGTCATTGGAACCGAACCCCACTGTAAGTCTGGGACTACCTGCATATGTTTATAAAGGATACAGTTACAGATACTTCTCAGACATAACCAAACACCTTGCAAGAATGGTTTTCTGGGTTTGAATGCTTAGGTCCTTAGTCTCATGAGAAAGCTCAGTCACTTGACACTACAAAGTTCACATTCTGCATCCTAGTGAAGGGAGTAGCATCTGGGGTCTTAAAAGCTTGTGAGCGGCTGTCTAAGACCCAATTATTGGTCTCTACTTATTAGGAGCAAAAGAGAAAGAAGGAAACCAAAGTCTCACAGAAAAAACTGTCTACAGATTAATAGCCTACACAAACCACAGTCTCATCTACCCTGAGACCAGAAGAACTACTGTAGTTTTATGCAAATAATGCCTTCTATGTATGTTTACCAACTGCGCCCTCCCCCTGCAAGGTATTTTTATAAGTGTCAATACGCCAATTTTTTTATATGTTGCTGTAAAAGAAATTAATATAGCACACTTACAAAAATACCTCACGGGGGGAGAGCATGGTTGGCAAACAAACACAGAAGGCATGCATCATTTGCATAAAAATACAGTAGGTGGTGCCCGGCTACCACTACTGACCATCCTGATCGGGCCATAATAGATGGACCCGGAGAAAAACACAGAAAAGAACTCAAATTCTTTAAAAGTCCAGACTTACTAGACCATTTGAGACTAGAGGACTCCCTGAGACTACTGCCCTGAGATACTCTTTAAACCTTAAATTGAAACTATCCCAAGGTCATCTTCTAGTGAAATAAAAGACTGGCACACAAAATAAAAGATACTACCCGTGGGTACGGTGCTCCATTAAAAAACCATCTATACAAGACCAAAAGGAGAATAATTACTCTAAAACAAAGAAGACAAGGGGGACAGGGAAACTAGAGTACTAGAAATGGAACAACCAGAACACAATTAATGAGAATGTTGGCACATTGTGAAAAACGTAACTCATGTCACTGAACAACTTGTGTACAAATTGTCACATGGGAACCTAATTTGCTGTGTAAACTTACCAAAAATACAATATTATTAAAATATATATATATAACAGACTGAATACTTATATTTTTTCAAAGTTTCCCAGGAAATTTTAATGTGAAACCAGGATTGAGAATCATAGCAGTTGTTGGAAGCTTGAGACCAACCAAGCAATGGAGATAAGCTCAGGATATTAGGGGGTCATTTGGAAAAAGAAGGAGCCTTGGTGGCTCAGTGGTTAAGCACTCGGCTGCTAACCAAAAGGTCAGGGGTTCAAACCCACCAGCCGCTCCATGGGAGAAAGATGTGGCAGTCTGTTTCTGTAAAGATTTACAGCCTTGGAAACTCTATGGGGCAGTTCTACTCTGCCTTTTAGCGTCGCTATGTGCTGGAATCAACTCTATGGCAACGGGTTAGGTTTTGGTGTATCTGGAGAAAGCAGTGGAGATGGCTAGAAATAAAGATGCTAATAATAGTTAACATTTATTGAGCACATACTTTGTGTAGACACACATATAACTCACTTAACCCTTACAGTCACCCCATAAAGGGTGTGCTATTGTCATCCTCACAGTCACCCCATAAAGGGTGTGCTATCATTATCCTCACAGTCACCCCATAAAAGGTGTACTATCATTATCCTCATAAACCAAAAAACCAGACTCGTTGCCGTCGAGTCGATTCCAACTAATAGCAACCCTATATGACAGAGTAGAACTGCCCCACAGGGTTTCCAAGGAGCAGCTGGTGGATTTGAATTGCCAATCTTTTGGTTAGCTGTCAAGCTCTTAACCACTGCGCCATTATCCTCATAGTCATCCCATAAAGGGTGTACTACCATTATCCTCATTGAATGGATGAAGAAACTGAGGCACAGAGAGGTAATATAATTTGGCTAAAGTTATACAGCTAATAAGTGATAAAGCTAGGAAACAGGTAAGTCAAAAACAATCAAACATTGACAGTTTCATTTCGTCCAATCTATCCTACAATATAATTCCTCTTAAGAAATAGGGTGAAAAGTGATGGTGCAAAGGAAAAGAGAGAGTAGTGTAGATGTCAGGGAAGGAGAAAAATTTTTGATGTGGGGGTAAAATCAGAGCTCTACATTAACATACTGTTATGGATTGAATTGTGTTCTCCCAACATGTGTATCACCCTGGCTAGGCCATGATTTCCAGTATTGTGTGATTGTCCACCACTTTGTCGTCTGATGTGATTATCCTGTATGTTGTAAATCCTGCCTCCACGATGTTAATGAGGTAGATTAGCAGCAGTTAGGTTAATGAGGCAGGACTCAATCTACAAGATTAGGCTGTGTCTTAAATCAATCTCTTTTGAGATATAAAAGAGAACAGAACAGAAAGACATGGGGGCCTCGGACCATCAAGAAATAAGAGCCAGAAGAATACCACGTTCTTTGGACCTGGGGTCCTTGTGCTGAGAAGCTCCTAGTCCAGGGGAAGATCAATGACAAGGACGTTCCTTCAGAGCCGACAAAGAGAGAAAGCCTTCCCCTGGAGCTGACGCCCTGAATTTGGACTTTTAGCCTACTAGACTGTAAGAGAATAAACTTCTGTTTACTGAAGCCATTCACTTGTGGTATTTCTGTTACAATGGCACTAGATGACTCGAACACACATGTACACTGAAATTATGTTTTCAGTTGTAGCTGTGAATTTGCATAGATCCATTCATGATATATTACTGAAGTAGCAGTGTTTCTCAAATTTGGGTCTGTGGACATTCGTAGGGATCTGGCAGCTCTCTCCCCAAATTTCAGCCTAATTTATTTTCAGCGGAAATCTCAAAAAATAAACATGAACGTATCCTGGAACATCTGGGGTGGCCACTGATAACCAAAGGACTGCCTCACAATTTCAGCCCCAGATTCCTATTTACAATTATGATTTACATTTACAGGTATATTGGTGCTTAAATAACATGACTTTAATACTCCTTGGCTGCTAAGAACAATGCTAGTCTTAAAATACAGATAATGTTTTTGCATTATGTTGCATGCCAAATATCATTGTGGCCTGGGGTTCCAACAAAAGTTGATAAACAACAAGCTAATATGAAGACACATAGTATCATAGGCATACCCAATTCAAAAGGACCTGTCCTGTAACACTGAGGGCCACATTCACATTTTGACCACCAACTCTGTAACTGCAACACATCATAATGATTTAAAGTTTCCTGGCTTTGCAGTTATATTTGCATTTAGTATTTTAATGAAATTAAAACCAAACTATTTTGGTTTCATAGCTGTATGAGAGCTATAATAAGGAATTTAGACTTTGTTCGTATATCTACATTATAATAAAAAAAAATGTCAGCTGGTTCAAATACTTTTTTTCCTAAGGTAGCTGTGAATTCAAATCTCAGGCTCATTAAGTAATGAGGCTTTTAAATTTTCATTAAATCTATTAAGACATCTCTTTCTCTAGCTTAGATGTTTTATTACTGGTTTCTTGAAGTTTCATGAAGATTAGCAAAAAGTCAAACTTGGCCTTCCTATATTTATATCATAGAGTCCAAAAACTGAGCCACGCTCCATTATTGAAGTGATTTTTCTTCACCTGAATCTTAAAAGGTCCATTAAAGTCAATACTGCACTTTTGATTTATATTATAATTTTTCTGAGTCAGAAGTACTTTCATATAGTTTATTTCAATTACTTTCACAAATTCTCTCTGATGAAAGATTAAAGTAGTATCAGAAAAAGTCTAAACAGGTTATACATCTTCTCAAATATCTATAACTGACATACCTTATTCCCATCTAAGTACTTAGTTCTCTAGTCAACACTGCCTCTGCCAAGTCAAATGTAGGTCTCACTACCAAAGTTCTGTTTTTAACAACTGAAATAGAGTTGTCCCAGACGTTTCTATAATATCTTAAGGATTTAGAAATGTGTTATCCCTAAATACCATTCCATTTCATCATAATTTGAAACCATCAAAAATGTTTCACTCAGCATTTAAAAAACAAGGAAATGTCTACTTTTCCAATATTTTAAATATATCATTAAGTGAAAAAGCAAGCTGTAAAACAGTGTATAAAAAACCATGATCCTTTGTTTTAAAAATGCACATAAAACTTGTACAGTTAAACAACTATATTAATATTTATAGGGGAAAAAAACCCTTAGAAACACATACCAAACTACTTGCTATAGTTATCTCTGGGGCCATGGGACAGGATTATGGGGAATCATTTACTTTCTATGCCTACGGTTGCCAGATGTAGCAAATAAAAATACAGCATGTCCAGTTAAATTTGAATTTCAGTATGGGACATACTTAAAAATATTTATTGTTTATCTGAAATTCAAATTTAATTGGGGTGACCTATATTCTATTATAAAAATGGCTGAGCAAGTCTTGTGTTATATATGTCTAATGTCTGAATTTTGCTTAGCTATTTTTTAATAACTTATATAAAATTTTTAAGTTTAACAAAAAACTATGACATAAATATCTAAAGGATTCATTTATGGTCACAAATATTGTTATGGACAGCATAAATAGTATGATCTTATTTTTGTTTAAAATTTTAAGATATATATTATTCATACTTCTACATAGAAAGATTGGAGATACATGCACAAAACTGTAGACACTTTACTCCTGGCAAAGTAATAATAGGCATGGGGAGGTAAGTAAGAATCAAGAGTTTTAGTTATTTGTTTACACTTTTTTGTTTGTTTGAATTTTGTTTTAAATGGCATGTACTACTTCTGTATATTTTTTAATCAAATTTTTCAAAACCAGGATGGGGGGAGCAACCAAAGATACATGCAAGGTACATATTTGGTTCTAAGACTTTTAAAATCACAGATAAGCAATGCTTCCCAAAAAAAGCTGGAGGAGGGTTAGCAACTTTTTATTTTTGCTGAAGATATTTTTTAAAACTAGTGAAATAGCATAGAGAACCTCCCAAATGACTAATTACATATAAAAACATTAAGGCCATTACTACATATACGCTTTCCAAGACAAGAACAGAATATTATTTGATAACAGATATAAGGATCTATAGTGATTGAGGGCAAAATATTGAGTACCTACCATACACCACCAGTTCTATACACTATTTTTAATTAAACTATCACTACGTCAAAAGTTAAATGATGGAATTCCCCAATGAAGTCATCTGGTCCAGGAGTTTTTCTTTTTTTTTTTTTGGTTGGGAGGTTTTGTTGTTGTTTTTTAAATCCCTGATTCGATCTCTTCACTTGTTAATGGCTCTGTTGAGACTTTCTATTTCCTTTTGAGTCAGTATGGGTAGGTTGCGTGCTTATAAGAATTTGTCCATTTCATCTAGGTTATCCTAGTTTGTGGCCATACAGTCATTCATTATTTTCTGTCATAATTCTCTTTATTTCTAACGGGTCTCCTTCATTTTTGATTTAGGTTATTTGCATCTTTTCTCTTTTGTCAGTCTAGCTAAAGGTTTATCAACTTTATTGATCTTTTCAAAGAATCAACTTCTGTTCTTATTCATTCTATTGTTTTTCTGGTTTTGCTTTTACTTATTTCTGTTCTGATCTTTGTTATTTCCTTCCTTCTGGTAGGTTTAGGCTTACCATATTTTTATACAAATAACACATGCCTTCTACGTTTGTTTGCCAACTGTGCCCTCCCCCGCAGGGTATTTTTGTAAGCATACGGTGCTAATTTTTTTTTACTGCAACATGTAAAAAAAACTGGCCTAGCACTGCTTTTCAAAACACCTTGTGGGGGGAGGGTGTGGTCGACAAATCTAGAAGGCACATGTTATTTGTGTAAAAATATGGTAGTTTGCTCACCTCTTTCTAGTTCCTGGAGTTGTCAAGTTAGGCTGTTAATCTGAGATCTTTTCTTCTTTTTTTTTTAATGTAGGCATTTATTGCTATAAATTTCCCTCTGAGTACTGCCTTTGCTGCATCCCATGTTTTGGTACACTGTGCTTTCATTTTCATTTGACTCTAAGAAATTTGTGATTTCTTTTTTGATTTCTTCCTTGACCCACTGGTAGTTTAATAGTGTGTTGTTTAATATCCATATGTTTGTGGATTTTCCAGGTTTTTTTCTGTTATTCATTTCTAGCTGCGCTCCTTTGTGGTCAGAGAAAATACTTGGTATGAGTTCAATCTTCTTAATTTCTTAAGACTTGCTTTGTGGCCTAAAATGTCATCTATGCTAGAGAATGATCCGTGTGCACTAGAATAGAATGTATATTGTGCTGTTTTGGGGTGGCGTGTTCTATATATGTCTGTTAAGTCTAGTTGGTTTATAGTGTCATTCAGGTCCTCTGATATTCTTTCTAGAGGTTCTGTCCAATATTGAAGGTGGCATATTGAAGTCTCCAACTATTATTGTAGTACTATTTCTCCCTTTATTCTATTAGTGTTTGCTTTATACATTTAGGTGTCCCAATGTTGAGTCAATATTTATGATTGTTATTTAAATCTTCTTGATTGACCCTTTTATCGCTATATAATGTCCATCTTTATCTCTTCTGACAGATTTTGTCTTAACATCTTTGTCTGATATTAATATTGACACCTCAGCTCTCTTTTAGTTATTATTTGCATGGAATATTTTATTTTTCCATCCTTTGACTTTCAACCTATTTGTGTCCTTTGGTTCAAGGTGCTTCTCTTGTAAACAGCATATAGCTGGATGATGTATTTTATCCATTCTGCCACTCTCTGCATAATAACAAAAGGCACAAACAGCAAAAGATAAAATAAATAAATGAGACCTCATAAAAAGGAAAAACTTTTGCTCATCAAAACTTTACCAAAAAAGCAACTGGGAGAATAGCTTGAGAAACCATACACCTGACAAGAATCTAATAATCAAAATATATATAAAACTTCAACAACTTAACAAAAAAAAACCCAAATAAATCAATCATAAAATGGGCAAAGGACTTGAATAGACATTTTACCAAAGAGGACATTCAAAGGGCCACCAAACACATGAAAAGATACTCAGTGTCATTAGCCATCAGAGAAATGCAAATCAAAACCACCATGAGATACCACTTCACTCCCCCCAGGATGCCTAAGATTAAAAAAAAACAGAAAATAACAAATGTTGGTGAGGATGTGGAGAAACCGGAATGCTTATCCATTGAGGGCAGGAATGCAAGATGGTAAGTCATTGTGGAAAACAGTGTGCAGTTCCTCAAAAAACTAAAAACAGAATTACCATATGACTCATAAATTCTACTCCTAGGTATAGACTCAAAAGACTTGAAAGCAGAAACTCAAAGAGAGACGTGTACTGCAATGTTTACTGCAGCACTATTCACAATATACAAAAGGTGGAAACAACCTAAATGCCCATCAACAGATGAATGGATAAACAAAATGTACATATATACAATGGAATACTACTCAGCCAGTAGGAGAAATGAAGTCTTGACACATGCTACAGTATGGATGGAGCTTGAAGACATTATGCTGAGCGTAATAAGCCAAATCACAAAAGGACAAATATTGTATGACCTCACTTATTAAAAAGACAAGAAAAGGCACAAGTATAAAGGCCAAAGTTTATTAGTAGTTACCACAGGTGGGCGGGAGGCGGAAAAGGGGTCAACAGTGATGGAAAAATCATATTAAGCACAGGGTTGCATGGCCGATTATCATTAATTGCTGTCAATAAGTTGTACACCTGTAAAAAGCTGAACTGGCAAAAGTTGTGTGATAGATACATTCACAACAATGACAAAAAAAAAAAAAAGAGAGAAAACAGTAGCTGCTGAGGCTGCTTATGTACAGCCAAACACCTCATGGGATTTGGTTCCTTGGTTTGGAGGTTTAGGGTCATGGTTTCATGGAACATCCCTGTTAATTGGCCTAATAACATGTTTAGAGCTTCTCTTCTACCTCCTAGTTTGTTGCATAGTGCCTGGAGTCTTAAAAGGTTGCAAGCGGCCATCCAAGGCACAACAATTAGTCTTTATTCACCTGCAGCAACTAGAGGAAAAAGGAGAGCTGGGAATAGGAGGAGGATGTGGAATGTGTGGCTAATTGCCTCCCTGAACAATTGCCTCCTCAGCCATGGGACCAAAATAACTGGATGGTGCCCAGCTATCATTACTAAACATTTTGATTAGAGATTCCATACAAGAATCCTGATCAAAAGGGGTAAAATGTAAACAGAACTTAAAATTCTCATAGGCTCTAGACGTTCTGGAGACATGAAGGTTGGATGAACCCCTGAAATTATTGCCCTGAGATAATTTTTAAAATATCCCCTGAAGTCTTCTTAAAACCAAACAAAAGTTTAGCTTAACTAGTAAAAAAAAGTCTGCCTTGAGCATTATGTTCCTTTAAGAACTATATATATGGGATCAAATTGACAATGGCAACTTGAAAGATTAGATCGGAACTTTAGGGGGCAATGAGTTTATGTTAATGAGGGAGGAACAACTCAGAAAAGGAGAGTGAGAATGTTCACACAACTCGAAGAATATAATCAATGACACAAAACTGTACATGTAGAAACTGCTGAGCTGGTGTATGTTTTGCTGTGTATATTCTCAACAACGACAAAATAAAAATGTTAAATGAAAAGAGAAATAATTAATTTACATATGTGAAACACAAATTGTAAACACAGAGAAATGTGTTAATCTCTAATAATCAAAGATAAAGATAAACTCAATAAAACCATACTGAAACCCCATTTTATATCTACTGTAGTAGGAAATTTCAAAAACGATTAAAAAAAATTACCTGAAGAAAATGATACATTATGCTAACATGATGGAACATCCTAACAGCTATTAAAATGAGTATTATTTAGAAAAATGCATGATAAAGTCCATTAAGTTAAATAGCAAGACACATGATTCTTATGATTGTTTCAATAATGTATCAACTTGTATACAGATAAAATTAATATATGACAATATAAAAAGTTAAAATAAGTTCGTGAAAATGGAGGATTAAGAAGCTCTACTACCGGAAAAAAATTTTTAATGTTTTGGAAAAAAACTTAATGTTTTACTTCTTAAATAAAAGCAAAATTGGAAGAAAGAAAGTACTACCTATCTGATCTTTCACCAGCATTTCAAAAACGGCATTTAATAGCAAAAAGCTGGAAGAGATGATCACAGATAAAACACAGTCCCTCTTGGGAAAGACTGCTATCTTTGTTGTGGGTAAGTGAAAACCTGATCTTAGACTAGTATGAATGTGATGACCAGCGTTTGGGAACCATCACCATAAAGAAGGTACTAGGTTGAATGCTATTTGATTATCAGCCTCGGTGTGACTAGTAACTGAGAGCCTAACTAGGGTGCTATATATAGAGTCCTTCCCTCCCTCCCCACTGCTCCCTCCCACCTCAATCAGCTGAAGAAGCTTATTTCTCACTGATGGAGCAATGATGGGGAGGTAGAGGACTGTGTCCTACAAAAGTGGAAAACTGCCAATTCTAAAAAAGGCGGCAATGAACCAGAGTCTATGAGAATGATAGCTTGCCAAAAAGAAAGTGAGATGAGGTAATAGCACCAAGAAAGAATACCCATCAGTTCCTTCAGTGGTTCAACCAGCTGAAGCACGCAGGCAATGCTACCCTTGTAACCATCTGTTTGTTCAAGCAGATTTGTACCTTGACCTCTGTACAAACGTGTGATCAATTATTTAGAATAGAAAATTACAGTTTAGTTGTAAATGGCTGTTGTAAAGATATCATCTTGCAATATGAAGTTGGTAAGAACAGAAATAACTTTTTCTAATTTTTTTTCCTTAAAGGCAGTTTCATATTGCTGTATTTCCCCTTTAAAATGGTAACTCTGCCAAAGGCAGTACCATTTCAGAAAGATAATGATGTAGTAGAAGGATATAATGTTAATGTAATGCTTTTAATTAATGTTTTATTGAAAGATTCTGTGGTCATTATCACCAACTTCAGGCAGCCAAGTATAGAATATTTCCTAGAACTAGATTAAACTAGTTTTAGTTCAGCCAATTCACACACAATTAGAATTACAGTCAATTGAGCATAGCTATTATGAGCCATTATTTATTGTTATATTATTCCAAAATCATCTGTTTAGAAAATAAATTGCCAATCTGCTTAAATTCCATATTTAATTTAGATCTTCCCCTAAATTTTGATAGCTAGATAACAGATCTTAAGATCAACATTTACACTTGTAATAGACGTTGAAATGCACAAATCTCTCAATAAAATAAAAATTAAATGAAAAAAATATTATAGCAACTTGAAAAAAGTATGAAAAATTATGCACTAAAAGCCAGAAGGCATGGATTTTAATTTCATCCTTGTAATAAACTAGCTCCAGACCTAGGGAAAGGTCATTAAACAATGTGACCCACAGCAAACTCATTTGTAAAAGGAAGGTGTATGGAACTAGACGGCCTCTTCCAATTTAAACATTATCTAATTCTACTTGAGCCAAGTTTTGGAGTTATAAAATACTGCCATCTCATTTATTGTTAGTACTACTTTGGCCACAAGCACAGACTGGACCCTACTACATTTAGCCTGCCACGAACTAAAAATAATTATCAGTGCGCTGGTCAGTGTACAAAAAACTTGTCCCAACCACAGCTGTTTTTGCTTTTTGAGACTTGAAACCTTAGAGTCATCCAAGCCTCCTCCCTTTCTCTTGTCTCCAATCAGGCATCAGTGATGAAGTCCCACTATTTCTATGTCAACAACCTCTCATATTGGATCCCTCACCATCCCCTGTGAAAAGTGAACTTTTTCACCTCATCACTCATTACTCCCCTTTCTGCATCCAATGCTCTGGCAAAGCTGACCTACTCATTCTCTCCTAGGGCTACCTCCTAGTGCTGCTCCACCTTCCATATCCCACTGAATCACAGACTTCCTCCTGTTTCCAGCACTTCCATCCTGAAAGGCCTCAGAGCCCCACCTCAGTTGTTTTACTCCATCTCTCCAACTATGCCAGTATTCTTAAAACCACGCCATGGAAAAATTTGTGGTTCAGGAGGTGATTCATCCTTTGTTTCAAATTGCATCAGGAGAGCACTCTAGACTCTCTTATACTCATACTGGTTTTCCAATCTTCAGATAGTTCACTAGCTTATCAGTGATTCTGGTTATTCAAAAACTTACTTCATATACAAAATATTTAGAATAGGCAAAGGCATAGAGACCAAAAGTCTATTAGCAGTTATTAGAGATTAAAGGGAGGGGGGAAGGAAGAGTCATTGCACTGAGCTTCTCTTAAGTGTGAAAGAAAATTCTGGAAACAGGATAGTCATGATGGTTGCACAAAATGATGAAAGTAATCAGTGTCACTAAATTCTACACTTAAAAAAAAGTTAAAATGGAGGTTTTTTGTTATATATACCCACCACACACATACAAAAGAAAAAAACCCTCGCTTCAGTAACTTCTTAAAAACTACATTTTAAAGGTTTAAATCTCACCATTTATGCAAGCCTTTTAAAATATTCTTTGATAGAGTTTTAAAACATTCTTTAATCCCGAATATTTCTATTACGTTTATTCAAAGTTATATTTTTGTTTGTTGCTTTTGTGAATGGGATTTTTTCAGTACATTTTCTAACAAATTTATTGGTTGTATTATTTTTATTAAAAAAAAACCAACCCAGAAGCCAGCTGCCATCGAGTCAATTCCAACTCATGGCAACCCCATGTGTGTCAGAGTAGAATTATGCTCCATAGGGTTTTTAATGGCTGATTTTTCGGAAGCAGATCACCAGGCCTTTCTTTTAAGGCACCTCTGGGGGGACTCCAACCTCCAACCTTTTGGTCAGCAGTTAAGTGCATTATAACTGTTCACACCACCCAGGGACTCCTACTCTTATGAAGGAAAAAAATAAATTTATCACTTGTTCAAAGTTCTACAGATTTAAAAAGTGTATGAAATAATTAGAAGATGTCTATTTCAGCTTATGTTTACGTATTTCTTGATTAGGTCTCATCCTATTTCATCTGATCCCATTACTCTCTTCTTAGTTTTTTACTGTTTTTAAAAGAAGATCATTGCACCTTATATTTTTTCTTCCTAAAATTTAGCATAAATATAATTAAATCATTATTTATTTGTATGTATCTCTCCTCTAACCCATTAAGATACATGAGAACAAATGCCAAATCTCTTCTGGCCAGCACAGTGCTTGACATCAGACACTCCAAACCAAACCAAATCAAATCCACTACCGTCAAGTCGATTCCGACTCATAGCAACCCTACAGGACAGGGTAGAACTTCCCCATAGGATTTCCAAGGCTGTAATCTGTAAAGCAGACTGACACATCTTTCTCTGGTGGAGCAGCTGGTGGATTCAAACCACCGACCTTTTGGTCAGCAGCCAGGTATTTAACCACTGTGCCACCTGGGCTCCTACAGGCCCTCAGATACTTGTTGAATTAATGAATACTCAATGTTCCAATATATTTTGCTTTCTTCCTATTTCCAGCTGATTTCTGGCTAAAGTGATAAAAAGCTTACTATTACCCTTTCCAGATAATTATTATTCTTGTCCTGAATCTGATATTTAATTAACACCTATTTTTCTATCTTCCTAAGTTTAAAAGTCAAAGTTGGAAATAAAATTCTACAAATGTATGACCTGAAACATCACACTTATCACCTTATTAGAATTTCTTGGCCTTTCCTTGCTTCCTTAAGCAGATCTTAGTTTAGTCAAGAGTCTAGCTCTAACCCACCTCTCTTCTGCACTGAGGTAGCTTTTAATGCCCTCAGTATAATTCTCTTAAATGGGACAAAGAAAAATTGTTTTCAAAATAATGAAATTGCATTAGGCAATCACTCACCAAATATGTAGCCCAAGGACAAAAATCTTTAAATTGTCAAAAAAAATTTTTTTTTTTAAACGGAGAAGGAACTTTCTGTGGTCCAATTTCCTTATTAATTATTGGAATTTCTAGGCCTCAACAGTCTCTTAAGAGACTACTGAATGCTTATTTGAAGAGATGGGGGCAACTCAATCTTAAAAAGAAGACTGAATTGTAAGTAATTTTAAAGACTAGCTAGAAGGTAAGAACAGAAAAAGAAAAATATTTGATACCTGCAAATCAAAAACTGAGTGCCCATGGACTTCAGCTCTTCTCCAGAAGGTAATGGGAGAACAAACTACTGTCCCTGCAGTCCAGTAAAGGGCAGTCTTACAGAGAGGCCACAGATAACCATAAAACATGGTGATACAATAGGTAGGTTAAGGTACCATGGGAATACCTAGGAGGGAACTCAATCTTGGGCATCAGGGAAAGTTCCCAGAGGACGTAATATTTAAAATATAGAAATTAGATCTAGTGGGAACTGAATTTGTTTGTCAGTGTTATTGAGGAAATTTCCTGATGTCCTTTTGTTTTGCCTCCTTAAAGTGCAGGCTGCCAGAATTGTGTTGTTAGCCACACATCACAGACGCACAGGCACACGTTTAGAGTCACACAGATTTTATTCATTGCCTTCTACACTGAGCCTATTTCATTTCTCTGTACTCTGTGTAAACTATCACACCTAATTCATCATTGTTTCAGGGTCTGAAAATCTCAAGTAGAAAATACTGTCATTTTTCACTATCCTTTGTGGGAATGTTCCTGATTATATGGTATTATCACTCCACACTCCATGCACAAAGAACCCTGGGACAAAGAGTTAAGAAAACATTGCTGCAAAAGGAAATAAAGCCTACTCTCTCAAAACCACAAACTCTAGATTTAGCTAATATGTTCAGAATATCCTGTTTTGTTCTAGCTTTCCTAATCTCAGATAACTAGCACAAAACTTTCCAAAATTATCCTTAAGCTTAACCTAATTTAGTCTTACATTTTTAGCTCATGGGAATATGATTACAACATAGGCTGATCCCAAAAAATACACTTTCTTTTCAACAACTTCCTTCCCTCTACCACATGCATGACCCTCACCTTCTAAGTACTCTCAACCTTCATATTGTCCACTGTGTATTTGTGTATGTGAAACCTAAAACAACTAGAGAAACAAAATGTAGATGGAATAAAGAGTTGTTTTTGCTTTTAATTAGAAGTTGAGACACCTGAGCACACATAGTGAGATCAGGTCTGCTCTGTTCTCTTGAACACAGATGGAACTAGGTGACACCCATAGCATGGATCATCACTAATGCAGAGTTACTTCTGAAAGAGATTCCAGGTGTCAGTTTTAGACCAAAGGAGGTGTCTTTTAGGTCTCCTCTAACCTCAGCTGACAACTCAGAGATGGCTGGAGGTGCTAGGGACTTGGACACTGCATTCCAGGCTTGATCTTTTTGTGCTAAATTCTCTACTATAAACAATCCAGAATACAGGAGTCAGCCCAGGAATACTGGGTGCTGAACCCATCTGCAAGAGTCCTAATGTATGGAATACATATTGAAACATTTTACCATCTTCTTAGAACTTATAAAACACAGCCCCATGCTCACTACTTAACAATTTGCTTGCATATATATCCTGAAATTCTTACTCAGTCTGTTTTAAATCTCATTTTTTTTATAATTAAATGATTTTATACTGACTAAAATCAAATTATATTTAACAAGATTTCTTAACCAAAGATAATTTATGAACCTGCAGAGCCCTGGTGGCACAGTGGTTAAGAGCTCGGCTGCTAGTCAAAAGGCTGGCAGTTCAAATCTACCAGTCACTCCTTGGAAACCCTATGGGGCAGTTCTACCCTGTCCTATAGGGTCACTATGAGTCGGAATTGACTCAATGGCCACAGGTTTGGTTTTTTTAAGTGTTAGATATTTTCTGCAAATTTATGTGTGTATATACAAATATGCATTTTTTTTTCCCCTAGCAAAAGGATCAGTACCAAAAATGGATGAGCTACTGGCACAGAACAATGACTCTTGTTCTTTTTCTATGTGGGTATTTTTTGAGACAAGCAAAATTTTGCTGAAGTCATTCTAAAGCGGTTGCAGCAGTACATCGACAGGGAACTGCCAGAAATTCAAGCCAGATTCAGAAGAAGATGTGGAATGAGGGATATCATTGCTGATGTCAGATGGATCTTGGCTGAAAGCAGAGAATACCAGAAAGATGTCTACCTGTGTTTTATTGACTATGCAAAGGCATTGGACCGTGTAGATCATAACAAATTATGGGTAACATTGCAAAGAATAAGAATTCCAGAACACTTAATTGCGCTCATGAGGAACCTGTACACAGATCAAGATGCAGTCATTCACACACAACAAGGGGATACTGTGTGGTTTAAAGTCAGGAAAGGTGTGCATCAGGGTTGTATCCTTTCTGTATGCTCAGCAAATAATCAGAGAAGTGGGACTATATGAAGAAGAACGTGGCATCAGGATTAGAGGAAGACACGACCTTGCTTGCTGCAAGTGAAGAGGACTCGAAGCCCTTACTAATCAAAGACTACAGCCTTCAGTATGGATTACATCTCAACACAAAGAAAATAAATATCCCCACAACCGAACCAATAAGCAACATCAGGATAAACAGAGAAAAATTTGAAGTTGTCAAGGATTTCATTCTACTTAGATCCACAATCAACACCTATGGAAGCTGCAGTAAAGAAATCAAATGACATATTGCATTGGGCTAATCTGCTTGAAAAAGACCTCTTTAAAGTGTTAAAAAGCAAAGATGTCACTTTGAAGACTAAGGTGGGCCTGACTCAAGCCATGGTTTTTCAATCACCTCATATGCATGTGAAAGCTGGGCAATGAATAAGGAAGACAGAAGAAGAATGGACACCTTTGTATTACAGTGGTGGCAAAGAATATTGAATATACCATGGACTGCCAGAAGAATGAACAACTCTGTCTTAGAAAAAGTACAGCCAGAGTAATCCTTAGAAGCCAAGGATGGAGAGATTTCGTCTCATGTACTTTGGACATGTTATCAGGAGGGACCAGTCCCTTGAGAAGGACATCATCCTTGGTAAAAATAGAGGGTCAGTGAAAAAGAGGAAGACCCTCAATGAGATGGACTGACACAGTGGCTGCAAAAATGGGCTCATGCATAACAAGGATTGTGAGGATGGCGCAGGACCAGGCAGTGTTTCATTCTGTCGTACACAAGGTCGCTTTGAGTCAGAACCGACTTGACGGCACCTAACAATAACAACAACAATGCATTACTCAAAACAAATAAACCAATGCAGTGCAATCAGGTTAAATCAGTCCACTTATTTCTAAAAAGGTTCTTCTACCCTTTTGTCAGTTGCAAAATAGTCTCCAGACCCAATGCAGAAGCCACTTGGGCAGTACTACTGAATGTACTGACAGTGAGAAAATGGAGTATACTTGGAAAAGACTGTCTTTTCCTTCTATTTGCTTGTTCTCTAATTCTCAGTAAACTACACTGTATCTTCAGCAAATTAGAGGGTTTACCTAATAATATAAGTTTATTTAGCAATCACAAAATCTTAGAACCTGATGAAAATTTGAAAACCAGGATGAAACTGATTAAACCTCTCTTCCCAAAATAACATAGTAATTATGAGATATCAAAGTAATGAACCTGAAATTTTGTTTACTTACTGTCTTAGTTGGGGCCCTGGTGGTGCAGTGATTAAGAGCTACGGTGTGCTATGGCTGCTAAGCAAAAGGTCAGCAGTTCAAATCTACCAGTTGCTCCTTGGAAACCCTATGGAGCAGTTCTACTCTGCCCTGTAGGGTTGCTATGAGTCAGAATCTACTCAACGGCAAAGAGTTTGGTTTTTTTTTTTTTTTTGGTTTATTGTCTTAGTTATCTAGTGCTGCTATAACAGAAATACCACAAGAAGATGGCTTTAACAAAGAGAAATTTATTCTCTCACAGTCTAGGAGGCTAGAAGTCCCAATTCAGGGCACCAGCTCCACAGGAAGGCTTTCCCTCTGTCGGTTCTAGGGGAAGGTCCTTGTCATCAATCATCCCCCCCGCCGTTGACGAGCTTCTCAGTGCAGGGACCCTGGGTCCAAAGGATGTGCTATTCTCCTGGCTTTTATTTCTTGATGGTACAAGGTCCCCATGTCTCTCTGCTTACTTCTTTTATATCTCAAAAGAGACTGGTTTAAGACACAACCTAATCTTGCAGATTGAGTTCTGTCTCATTAACATAACTGCCTCTAATCCTTCCTCATTAACATCATAGAGGTAGGATAATCACGTCAGATGACAAAATGGTGGACAATCACACAATACTGGGAATCATGGCCTAGCCAAGTTGACATATTTTGGGGGGACACCATTCAATCCATGGCACTTACTAAAATGACAAATAAAAGAGTATTTTCTGAACCTTTTTGGCTTGGGAGTTTGAGCTTTTAGTATTTGGCCTTATACCACCAGACTTTTTATTCTGGAGGTTCTTATATTTCAAGATAGTTACACTGATCATATCTGTGATGACATTTAATTTCTGGCCCCTAGGCATGTGTCTTGTCCTGTGTCATTAATACAGGTGGAAGCTACAAGGTCACCCTTAGTCCAACCTTGGTTGAGGAATTCAAAACAAAACTCAGAAATCCCTAGGGGATATAGCAACTGTAGTCAATCAGCTCTGCATCTGAGCCACACTTACAAATGTACACACACAAATACCTCAAAAATAACACTACATCAAACAACTGTTTCCTTCTGACATTTCTTCTCTATTTTCCCACGTTACTCGTCCTTTATTGATTTTCATCTTTCCTCACAGATTTAGTTATGTACTTCTCCCCCAGCCCTGCCCTCTCTGCTGCCCAAACCCTGTACTTCCGTGGCTTTCCAGATCCTGAACTACCTTAGAAAATTCAGAAACCTTATTTATCTGCAAATGGGCAGGTTCAGGGGAAAGACTAAAAAACAATACTTAAAATTCTCAAAATACTGAGAAAATTGAAAACGTTCACAATTTTTATGTAGAATTATTTTAAAGAAAAGGGAAGCTTACTACAATAAGAAGCTCACATTTTACTGAGTGTTTGCTCTGTGCCATTAATCTAGGCAGTTTTTATGCACTATTTCATTTAAACCAACCTTAAAATGTTATCACAATGATGGGGAACTAAGGCCTAGAGAGGTAAAATAACACGCTCACTATCACGTAGCAAAATAATAGTTAATTACACAAGACAGGCATGGGAAGCCACCCAAAATCTGAATTGGAGGAAAAAAAAAACCCTCAAAATATTAAGAAAACAGAAACCAACCTAAATTTAATTGCAAATGTTTAGCAATACAATGTTAAATTTAGCAATACAATACTAAACAGCAGGGACAAATACAACTGGCATTGTTTCCTCTTCATATTCTGGATGACTGGAAGCTTAAAGCAAATTCTGACACTCAACTATGAGCCTTAGGAACTGATTATTTTTTCGATCCTATCTTGAATATATCCTGTAATTTATAATTTTGCTGTCACTGTGTTTATCATAAACCATCTCATTTGAATCCTTTCATGTTCAGAAGTCTTTCAAAGAGTAAAACTGAAGAAAATGAGTAAAAGAAGAAAGAACAAGAAAATATTTCCAGTTTCTCAATTAACAGTCCTCATGTGCCACTTTTGTAACTCAGCCTTATCACAAAGGGTTATATAATCAGATTCAAGTAATACTCTAATTATATTTTTAAAACTCAGTCTTTGATTTTAGATACAGTGACATCTGAAGATATAAAAAAAAAAAAAAAAGCAATATAGTTTAAGCAACTGCACTGTTTAATATGTGAAAATGCCTGACGAAAAGTTGTCAAGATCAAACTTCTCTGCTCAGCTGACTATGATAAGTAAATCCTTTTTGGATTCAGAATATGAACAAGTAATGAAACTTCTGCAAGAAGAGTCACAGGAACATTATGTTATAGAACACTTAAGGTGTACATACAGGACTAAAACACGTGTGATAATATCTGAAGCAGGAATTACAATTAACAGAAGACCTAGAGAAAAGGAAAAACACGGATTTTTACTCCTTTAAAGTGCAGAATTTTTTAGATTTTAATTAAAAAAATTTTAAATTACAGAACTGTAAATGAGACAGTACTTACATATTAAATTTATTTAAAGTAAAATCAGTTACAGCAATCACTGCATCTGACGAATATTAGCAAATCTGTTTGTTACTGTTTATCAAATAGCTAAGACCAAAAAAAATCGTGGTTTTTGAGAACTGATATTTTTCCACTTACAAATACAAAAAAGGTAGCCAATTTAAAGATAAAAGAATTCTACTGCAGAAATAATAAATTCAAAGAGTTGAAATATGGTAGCAATGTTACTATATTTGACAAAATTATAAACATCAGCACCCTGAGATCTTGATAATGAACAGGAACTTTGAGATACTCCAACACACAACATCTATAGGTACTGAGTCCAGGAGTAAAGTCTGAGATTCTGCCAAGAATGTTCCTCCTGCAACACAATGGCAAACCTTTGTGTGATACAGCAGTAGATCCAACTTTTTGCCAATTTCATGTTACTCCAGCTTTTGCAGCATATGAATGAAACCAGCCTGTGCTTTTAAATTCTACTAATTCTTATGAAATAAACCAAGGGAGGAGGGGCAGCAAATCAATTTAAGCAACACTTTGGTTTTTGTACTTGCACGATGAGAAAATTAAATTAGTAATTGAGAGTGATAGTTCAAAAAATTAAAATTACTAGATTGACTCCATGTAGCCAGAATTGTATTTAATGAGCTTGGGTCCTCTCTGCATGTCTCCACCTCTACCCAACTCCCGTAGCCCCATACCCTCTACACAACACACACACCCCCCCCCCACATCTCCTACATACAACACACACAGACCATACCCCACACCTCCTACACACACACACACAGGCATGCACACACACACACACACACCCCACCCCACACCTCCTACACACACACATCCCACCCCACACCTCCTACACACATGCACACACACACCTACACACACCCCTCCTCTTCTGGAAATCAGTGCTTTATATTGTGGATGTCATCAAATCCAAGTAATATAATAACTTTATTTTGCTATAATTTTTATGATAACTTCTATCAAGTTCAAGTTAAGGGCTGCATCTAGCAAACTGGAAAAACTAAGAGATGCCAGTCTTTTAAACTTGTAGGCCCACGTGAAACTTTTTTTTTTACTGTTTAAGGACAAATTATTTTATACACTTGTACCTACTATTTGAAGTCTTTTTAAATTAATCAAATATTATACATGTATCACTAAAAACGATCAGCAAAGGGCACAAAAAGCATGACATATTTTTCTTTTCAAGGAAAAATAGTATCTCTCTTCAACAAATAATGCTAACACTGACTGCAAGCCATTCTAAGGACAGAGCTTCTTAAAAATAACGAGAACAAAAATCCTATTCCAAAACACATCGCTTGTAGAGATAACAAATAAAGCTTAGATACTGGAGTTTGTATTATACTAACTTTACTCATCAGACATAAATGACTGAATGAATTAAAAAGGAACCAGTAGATGACCATGTGAAAAAAATGAATAAGTAAAAAATTATTAGCTCACCATGGATTATTCATACAATGGGCAATACGCTAACTAGTCTTGAGCTCTGCTTTAGTTAATTTAGAAGAATTGTTAGCTAAATCAATTATGTAAACTTCATAATTTCCCAGGATTTGAGGATATGTAAAAAACCTGTTTATCTAAAATAGTTCAAACTTTCCTGTAATCTGTTGGACAAACCGGTTCTTCTAGATACCATAAAAACAAACTATAGCCTATATGCTACAAATATTGAAATTGTGAGATTTAAACTGTTAAAATTTTACTATACTTGCAGTACTAAGTCAGATATAAAATTATTACATCTGGGAAGCCTATTTTAATTTTAAAATACTATCTTAACTACTTGTGGTAAATTTTACATTTGCAGTATTAAGTCAGATATAAAATTATTACATTTGGGAAGCCTACTTTAATTTTAAAATACTATCTTACCCATTTGTGGTATGTTGCTTTCAAAATTCTTTATTCTTCAATTTCTGTATGGGCAATTTAATAGAATGCTGCACTGAATTTTCTGTTACATTATATTACTATTCTTATCTGAACTGCACAAAACTAGTCAATGGCTCAAATAAGACACTGCACAATTTGAGGCAGCATCTTCAGAATACTTCATTAAAAGACAGCATACAAATTCCTTAAAATATGTCAAAAATTTCAATAAGCTAAGTTCTGACAATCACTGTCAAATTCAGAAACAATAAATTTCAATTAAATATATGTAACTTATTTTAAATACATTCTCCTTAACAGCTGTTATTAAAAACCCACTCCCAAATACAGTTAATGCTTCTGGCTAACCCTTTTTCTTTTTCTAATATTCTCATTTCTATCATATTTTTTCCCCCATTAAAATGAGCACATTGTATTTTGGTTCTTTCCTTCCTACTCATTGTTCAGATCAGCATTTTAATAATCTTTTAATTAAGCAATGCTGTTCAAAGAAAACAGGCCATATGAAGCTAAAGAAAATTTGCTAAGTTCAATGTTTTTCAAAGTGCAATCATTTTCTTAGACCTAATTATTAAAAATCCATGTGAAACAAATACCACAACTGGTAAACAGCTACTGAGAATTGGAAGCTTCAAAATAAAGCCGTTGAAATCACTTAGTTACACACCTTCTCTGTGAAGCCCATTGTTTCCACTGAAAACCATACTGGAATCCTTGCGTAAAAGAAGTTGCCTTCTGGCTGTCAAGAGCTACACTGGTAGTAACTCAGGGATCCAGATGTCTGCAGTGGTTAAAACAAATGTTCTGCGTTGGGTGCTTGCTCTGCTTCCCTCTGTAAGGTTTTTCACAAAGGCAGCAGAGTAAGAGCGCACATAGCAACAGCACTCACAGCTGATTGGATAAAGGGTGTGCTCAGCCTCCCTGCTCACTAGGTCCACTACAGCTTCCTGTCTACTTGGCAGCACTGTCATGTTTTCTTTGCTCCTCTTAGAATTCAGCTGTGTTTAGGCAACTTGAAAGGAAAGAACAGTAGAATGATAATGACAAAGTATTCTAGTGTAGGTCTCTAAAATCTGTCTCTGCTTGCTTTCAAAAAGGAAGAAATTTGAAAGCTAAAATTTATTTCAATCAGTGTTTCACATAAAACTGAGGACAAAGAGGCGTGGGGGAGGGAATCAATTTACTTCACCTTTCAAGTAAATCGGGTTCTACGAAGTGAAATCCTCTGAAAATACAGAAATACAAAAACGCACAACAATTAGAACGAACCATCAACCTCCATCCACCTACAACTATGAGTTACTTTACAACAAACTTCAAATTCCTTGAAAAGCACAATCAGCTATTTTAAATGGAACAGGACCAGAAATAGTACCCCCACAAATTTGTGCAGTGCCATTTAAGAAGGTAAGAAAAACTGATGTTGATTAAAAATGAAAAACAATCATTTACGTAGTAAAATCTGACAAAAGATTTACTACGTATTTGCATAAAAACATCTCTTCTTACATAAAACAAAAATGACATTTAGCCTAAATTCATTTACTTTCTTTATCATAAAATCACCTGGAGATACGAAGGTACAGTAGATTTTTTTTCAGATTTCAAGTACTAGGCTTCGCTGTATGAGTTCACAGTATTTCCACAAGCTTTAACAATAACAATAACAAAATCCCTTCCCAACTTATACAGTTGTTTAGTGGGGTCAATGCAGGTGGTAGGGGGAGAAGATATGAAGGATCAAAAAAATTTCTCATTTCAGAAATATTTTCCCTGAGTATCACATGAACTAGAATAGTGGTTTTCAAATTTTTAAAGCAATGGAACCCTTTTTATTTTCCCTCTTCCAATAAAATGCATTACTGTCAGTGGTGGCTCTAGGAGTTCTATACTCTCTTACATAGATATCCTAGAGCCACCACTAGGACTGTGGAAAGAGGCTGCAGTTGCAGCTGAAGTATGATATTTATTACTCAAATCTTTACTTATCTGAGTCTCTGGAGGTAAAGGGTGGTGGCTGATGGAAATGTTGGCAGTACTAAAGCATCTACCACCAGCCACTTATTGATGTTGCCACCGCAGTAGATAAATCAGACACGAACAGTACTTCATTAGTACAGATTAAGTTCCTTTTTATAACAGTTACTTATTAGACTTAATGAGCACCAAGGGGCTATTTTTAAACGAGGGGCCATGAACAGCACTGCAGTTTCAATATCTACCCCAGTATCCACAGGATTCCTTCCCCACTATACAGTCTGAAAGTCAAAGGATTAGGGATTAATTACAGCTAACAATTAACATGTTTAAAAAGTAAATGTAACACGTAAGAGTTAAATCTCAGTATTACCTTAGTGTAAGTAAAGAATCTGATCACTGACTCTACACTTAGCCAAAGAGGGAGCTGCTAAGCCCTCTAGGAAATGACAAGGGAGATATGTTTTCAAATACAATAAGCCTCAGGTACGTGACTCAGGAAAAAGAATGGAGCGAGGATTTTGGAGTCAGGCTGACCTCGGTTCAAATCGCGAAATCTGCCATTTAATAATGGTGAGTCGTGTACAAATTACTGAAATGTCCTGAACTTAAGTTTCCTCATCTGTAAAATGGAGTTAACTCACAGGGCTATTGTCAGGACTACAGGCCAGTCGGGTCTGTTGGTTACTGAGGACCCTCAAACTTCTTCAAACTCACAGTCTTTGCAAATGTTATTCCTCCTCTGCTTGGAGTGCTCCCCCATACTCTCTTCCTTCGATAAATCTCAGCTTCAATTTTTCTTCCCTTGGGGCAGTTTTCCCTGATCCAAGACTAGTCTCAGGCCCCCAGTACTTTTTCTTAGTACTTAAACCCATAAAATGTTAAATAATTATTTGCAAAATGGCTGGTTCTATGACAGTCTCCTCTGCCACACTGTAAGTGCCATAAAAGGAGGTACCATGTCTGTTTAGTTAATTGCTTTAACCCTAGCACCCAGCACAATGCCTTGAACATTCTACCAAAACCAAACCCACTGCCATCGAGTCAAGTCTCACTCATAGCAATCTTTCAGGGGAGAGTAGAACTGCCCCCATAGGGTTTCCAAGGCTGTAAGTCTTTACAGAAGCAGACTGCCACATCTTTCTCCTGCAGAGCAACTGGTGGGTTTGAATTGTCAACCTTTTGGTTAGCAGCATTCTAGGCCCTCAAACAAATGTGTTGATTCAGCCAAATAATAGATTGGCTTGTAAAATAAACAATATCCGCCATGAAATATGTGCTCCCTTAAACAATTAACTATATGAGACCAAAAAGCAAAGATGAGATGGCAAGGAGTAGAAGGGAAGCTAGATCAATGGAAACAGAAAAAACAGGATGGGAATAATGAGAATGCTGACACATTGTGAAAATTTTAACTAATGGCACAGAACAATTTGTATAAAAACTGTTAAAGGGGAACTTAATTTGCTGTGTAAGCTTTCACCTAAAACACAACAAAAGATTATTTTTAAAAAAATGTGTTGAATAACGTATCAGTGGATGTAAAGTACCTAGAGCCATGCTTGATTTATATCCCATACACTATTTGATTTCATTCCACAATCATATGAGGTAAATAGAACCAAACCCGTTGCCACTGAGTCAATTCCAACTCACAGTGACCCTACAGGACACAGTAGAACTGCCCCATAGAACAAGTATCATTATCTTCATTGTTCAAATAAGGGAATTAGCTTAAAAGTTTATTTACTCAAGTCATACAACTAGAAGTGAAAGGAAACCAAATTTTTTAATTAATAAATTTATAATTCAAAATTAACTTTTTCTTATACCTTTTAAAAAAGGAAGACTAATACATAATCTTTAAAATGTTTTTGGAAAAATTTCTTTCAGTTATAATCCTTAGACTTTTAAAGTAAAAACTAATGATATCATATCTGTAACCTAAAACTCTTGATTAACATCACAGACAGAACTTATAGAAAAAGATACTACATTTATTTAGTCAGAAGCATATAATTATAAATGACAAAATGCACTCCTAGAGACACCACCTTGAAAAATAAAACTCAGCTGAGAGATGGTTGGATTTAATAATGCTTCCTCTGTGCTACAGTTTTCCAATAATTCTCAGAATGGTACTTTATATTATTTCTGAAGAATGCTCACTTTTTGCTAGTTTGTTCGTCTTGGTGCACAAAGTTATAGTGGGTATGCTATAAAATAATGGCATATTATCTACCTTGTAAATCTCAAAGGTCTATAAGCTAAAAATCTGAATAACATGAAATTCTACATTACGTTCCCAACTCTCAACCCCAGCCATGACAAACCCCTTTCCCCGTGCATCCCAGCGAGCATGATCATAAGCATGCTCTCCAAATGGATCAGTTAAAAAATATAAACTACTTATATTATTCTAAAGCAAGGAAATAAACTGGAAAGATCTTCTATAAGTTTTTTTTAAACGATCTTCTATAAGAGTTTTTTTTAAAACTATCAAATAGAAAATGGAAAAATTCTAAATATCAACTGTTTAAGTTCTATGCCCTCGATCAACAGAAATAATCGAGATTTATCTACTGATAGTAAGATACTTTATAGAAAATCACGCTATCTTTAACATTTTCTAAACAAAAAGAAATATTGCTAGCAGAAAAGAAGAACTCTTCAAAGGCAATGATTAAATAGCTTCCACACATACAGGCCCATGGGCCAAACAGCGTACCAATTTCTTTACATATGCATTTCCTCTAATCCTCAGTTACCATTATGCTCACAAATGAGGAAAGTGGCTTGTTACATGCTCAAAGTCCCACACAACCAAGTATGTAGACCCAGGATTCAAATTTAGGTCTTCCTAAATCAAAAATGAGTGCTCTTAAACCAGTACTATCCTTCCGTTAACAATTCCTTCCTTATATATGTTTCCATAAGGCAAATATGGCATCAACCAAGAAAAAGGTTAAATACAGAAATCTCAAGTTAGCATTTTCCACTCATAACTCATTCAATAACCAGCACTACAGCCCCATTATAACTCAAAACTGAAATTAATGTACTAGTTATAACACATGAAAACAGGACTTGACTGCTAAACAGAGAGCCAGGCTACAGCTGTAGTATGATCATAAGGACAACAATAAAAGGTTCAATCTGTAAAACTTCACTACTTCCTTATCACAGATCACCTACCTAATCCAGAGAAGTGCAAGAAAGTAGAAAAGGGCACTGAACCAGAAACCACAGGTCTGAGTTCTGGTAAAAACTACCTCTAACCAGCTTTGTGACCTTGATCACTTATCTCAAATCCCTCATTTCTAAGTCAGGAATCATTCTTTTTTGCCTGCATTGTTGGTTTGTTGTGAAGATAAAGTAGGATAAGATACAACAATTTTGAAAATAGTAACATGCTTCACAAACAGAATATCATCGTCCCTGGTGGTCTTCTGGGCTATAGTGGGAAAAGTTTAGGTGTGGTAGTGTAAACATGTTTGCACAAAATCCAACCTCACAACTGCAAAGATCCCTTAAAGCAGCAAGACATAAGACAGAAGAGCCAAGCAGTCTAGGGGTTCAAGTTCTTCCCATTTACAAGCTGTGCTATCAAATTATTTAACCTATCTGAGCCTACTTCTTCATCTGTAAATGGGAATAATAATTTCCTTCGGGCTATAAACCACCTAGCCCAGCACTTGGCTCTCAAATACTTTTTATTTTCCTCTGCAGACATCAGTTCTAAAGAATGTTAATAAAGGGTGAAATGTGCCAAAACACTCCCCCCTCAACAGATTAAGGACAATACATGAGTAGTATCTACATTAACAATGGGGATGAAATTTAAATCTTGACTACCAAACAAAATTTAAATCTTGACTACTTGTATGGCACTGATATTCTGAAAAATTTCTGAAGTGTCACATTTAATAACATATTTAACAGCTTAGTATGACTTCACTAGGTCTCAAGGAAGACTAAACAGCCAAAATTTAACACTGTCAACAGCTGTGTAAAATAGAGATATTTATGGTTTTTTTCTCATTAAAACAGTTTTCATTCAAAAAATGAAATATTATGCTATTAGGTCTGTATTGGGATAATGTAATCCAACTATACCGTGCATTTTTTAAGGGCTAAGGGCTAAAAGATTCTTAAAATTAAAATCTTAAAAGTACCTGAAAGACTTAATTGGGGTTCTCATCCTTCCAAAGATTTTGGGGTATGATGACCCTGATTGGTTCTAGGAGCAGAGCCTTGTTTACAAAATCTAAGATCTGGGAGAGAAGAAAATGTTCCAGCCTGGTTTTTTGGCATCATTCATACTACATTGTTTAAAATGAGCTAGAACAGGTGTTATTTATAATCTAAACTACTGAACAAACACTTTGGCCAACAGTATCTTGTACACATGCTAGTCAGACTTTGTAAGTATCAGGATCAGCTGTAAGAATTCATTTAAATATAATATTTAGTCTTTATAAATTAATATCACATTATTACATAAAATGTGTGCCAAGACGCACATGGATTCTTTTTTATCCATACCCACACTTTTTCTCTTAAGACATGTTGTGAATGTTGTCAATCTCCTGCTGTTATATTACAAAGAATGCTATGTTCACTTCCGTCTAAATCTAAAACCAATCATGAATTGTTTTATTCTGACAGAACAGCGTTTTACTGGAAACCCTAGTGGCGGAGTGGTTAAGGAGCTACAGCTGCTAACCAAAGGTCAGCAGTTCAAATCCACCAGGCACTCCTTGGAAACCCTATGGGAAAGTTCTACTCTGTCTGATGGGGTTGCTATGTTTTTGGTGTTTTACTAATCCAGGGAGATAACGTATCCTACATTTACTTTTCTCCTTTGATAATCACAACTTTGTGAAACAAGCATATTTTACAGATGAAGAAGCATAGAGATTAAGACAGCTCGGGGGTGACTAGTTAGAAGAACCTAAAAACCAAAAAAACCAAACCGGTTGCTGTCAAGTCAATTCCAACTCTTAACAACTCTTTCGGACAGAGTAGAACTGCCCCAGAGAGTTTCTAACGAGCGGCTGGTGGATTTGAACTGCTGACCTTTTGGTTAGCAGCCGAATATTTAACCACTGCACTACCAGGGTAGGTTTAATTCCAAGTCTTGTCTTTTTTCCACATAACTACCTATCACTGGTAGATATCACTACTTCTACTAATTATGGTAGGAGTCATACAAATGACAGATTCCTCATTTTAAGTTTTGGAGAATGTTAGAATTTTGGTAGAATGAAACAGTTATGTACAATTGAGTTAAGTTTGTGTAGCTCTGAAAGGGCTCAATCATTAAGTTCCCAAATCTTTAATGCTTACATTTCTAAATTTGGCTAATTTCAGACTATTTCATATAGGCCTGTTCCCAAATGTCTAAATTCTTTTGGCTACCTATAATAACTCAAACTCTAACATGCCTAAAACTGAACTGATTTTCCTCTGCATAAGATTTTCCATTATTATCAATGGCATCCTACCAATTCCCTAAACTAACAAACTTTGGCAACAGCAATCAAAACAGTCATTTATTGTGTGCTTACTAAGTGCTTGGCACTACCACTGTACTCAGGTTACACCATTTAATATTCACAACAAACCTATGAAACGGATATCATCTCAATTTTAACAAATGAGGAAAGTGAAGCTCAAAAAAGTTACATAACTTGATCAAGCTTACACAGAGCAGGTGACAGAACCAGAACTTGAACCTATGTCTTTCTAGTGCCAAAATCTATGTCTTCAATCTCTATGTCAGCGTTCTTCAATCTGTAGGATTAACGTGCTGTGAAATTAATTTAGGGGGTTAGGAGTGTCTTTTTTTTTTTTTTAATAAAATAGGATAAAGAAAAGATCAGCCATCACTACAGGTAGCAAGATGGAGTAATGACTTTTTTTAGGGGGAGGGCAGGGTATTGCTACAGGACAGCAACATCAAATGACTGTGGATTGCAGTGAAAAATATGTTAAGGCCACTGCTCCATGTGATGCTGTCTCTCAGTTACCACCATCCTCCACACAATGCCCCCAACAATATCCAAATAGGTTATTAGGTTCTACCATATCATATTCAGCCAGTATCACATTTGTAAGTACACATTAAAGGTTGATTTTAGGTTTTATTTTACCAAATAAAATTTGAGACAGATAGTTGTTGCTAGAGATTTACAGCCAAAGTTCACACATACCTCATAGGCTGTCACAGCTCAGTTCTACAGATCTTCCTTGACTAGAAGTGATCCTACACTATTAAAGACACAGATATTTAGTGATCCCTAAGCATGCAGAATGTACAAGTTCTGTAACTTCTAAACATTTCTGTGTAGAGACAGACAAGATTTTTTTCCCCTCATACAAATGCTACAGTCAACCTTTCTATCAAAGCTCTCCATTTTCAATGTCATTTCAGTTTATGCGATTATTTCACCCAGCAAACCAGTGGAAAGTACTTAACATTTAAACACCTCAGTAGTTTCTAACCTTTTACAACCAGGAAGGTTTTAGCTGCATCATCTAGAGGGGGAATTAGTAAGGCCACAGAAAGTGGTAGTGGAGTTGTAGGGGTTCTGGAAGTCTGTGCAGGCCATCTGATACTTTCTCTCTGGGCCAGCCCCCACTCTTCCAAAACAGCACAGGATAACCTCCACTCCTAACTTGTCTGCTGACTCCGGAGAAAAGGCAGGAAAACCCTACATTTGATTACAACCTACATGAGGGTAGAGGCCATGTTAGTTCTTCTTGTTTTATTTCTAGCACATATGTGCTGGGCACACAACAGGTGCTCAATAAATATTTGTTTTGGAGACGAGAGGGGGCCAAATTTCTAAAATTTTACTATATCTAGTTTTAAAAATGATAACTCATACTTAACTAATATAATTTTGTAATCATTAAATACGTATTAGAGAAGATACTGAACAGAAGAATTCAGATTGCTTTGTGAAAAAAAGAACTTTCTGTCAAAATATGTGCATTTTGGGAGAAGAAACGTTTTAGAAATCAAACATTTCTGAAACAAAGTCTAAGTGTTTTATACTAAATCAAAGCAAGCATTCTATGTTGTCAATCCCTTGATTTAGTACAAGTATCAATGTAAGTTATAAAATACTAGACGCAATATCCTATAAAGCACAGCTGGAACAAATTGTCTACCTCATTCTATATTTAAACAGAATGAAATTCCAGTTCATGGAAGACAAGATTTGAGTGCACTAAGAGGACAACAAAATGGCTAATAATTGGGATGACCATAAAATTTATAGTTTAAACAGTGACACATTTAGAGTAAAAGGTAACATGACAATTATGAAATAAGAAAGGACACAGGTACAACAGACAAACCAGGACCCATCCTGTTACACCAGAAAGCTTGAACCTAATGGTACAGTTAAATAGACATATAACATGGTTAATTCAAATATTTCAATTCTTTTAAATATGAGTTTTTTATCCCATAAAACTCACTCCTGAGTCCAAATATAAAACTTGTTATCTTAAAAGTTACATACTATTTGAAATACTTTACATCTCTGTTAGCTGTTTTTGTTTTGTTTTTTAAGTTACCATGTGCAATTTACTGCATCTTAGCTTACTTCTATGTGATGGAAAGGGAAAGATTAAGTCCTCACCCAAAGGCACTGGCAAGGATTAAGAAAGCAATGGGCACTTTATAAAAAAATTAATTTAAGGGAGCACAGTAATCATAGGTGATACTGTTTATTTTATTAGTCAATCTCTTATTTGGATGAAAGGTGACCACTGGAAGTGGCTTCAGTTTCAAGTGCAAAGGATATCTTAGGGCAATAGTCTCAGGGGTTCCTCTAGTCTCTTTCGGTCCAGTTTAAGTCTGGTATTTTTTAGGAATCTGAGTTTTGTTCTACATTTTTCTCCTATTCTGAGACCTTCTATTGTGTCCCTGGTCAGAATGCTCAGTAGTGGTAGCTGGGCACCATCTATTTCTTCTGGTCTCATGCTAGAAGAGGCTGTGGTTCTTGTGGGTCATTAGTCCTGTGGGCTAATTTTTTCCTTGGGCCTTTCTTCGGTTTCCTTCACTCGCCTTTGCTCCAGACAGGAAGAGAACCATAGTTATCTCTCAGATGGCTGCATGCAATTTTAAGGCCCCAGATGCTACTCACCAACCTAGGACATGTGTCTTAGTCATCTAGTGCTGCTCTAACAGAAGTACCACAAGTGGATGGTTTTAACAGAGAGAAATTTATTGTCTTCACAGTCCAGTAGGCTACAAGTCCAAATTCAGGGCATCAGCTCCAGGAAAAGGCTCTCTCTCTCTGTCGGCTCTGGAGAAAGGTCCTTGTGATACCTGTCTTTCCTTGGTCTGGGAGCATCTCTGCACAGGAAGGAACCTCAGGTCCAAAGGACGCGCTCTGCTCCCGGCACTGCTTTCTTGGTGGTATGAGGTTCCCATGTGTCTCTGCTCGCTTCTTTTATATCTCAAAAGATATTGCATTAAGACACTAATCTTGTCAACCTCATCAGTATAACCTCATCACAGTGATAGAATTTATAACACATGAGGAGATCACATATAATCTCAACATAGTGGTAGAGTTTACAACACACAAGGAAATCACATCAGATAACACAATCATACAATACTGGGAATCATGACCCAGCTAAGCTGCTACGAACATTTTGCGGGGGACACAATTCAATCCATGACAATGTGGAACATCACCTTTATGAGCTATGTTATGCCAATTCACCTAGATGTCCCCCGAGACTATGGTCCTGAGCCTTCAAACCCAGTAACTCAGTCCCACGAAGTGTTTGGATATGTTTAGGAAATTTCCTTAACTGTGGCATTTAGGTTTTTTTAACAAACATCTAATAAATGCCAACTTTGTGCCATGCATCATGACAGGTGTGAGGGATAGAACAGATGTAGATGTAGAAGAAGCGAGGCACAGTCCTTGCCCTTGGAGAACAAATATTCTAGTGAAGGAGCGTCTAAAACAAGCCAATGAAGGAAACACAAATTGTGATACATGTCCCGGTCTTCAGTTCCCTGAGTATGGCAAGATCTTTCTAAATTCAGGACCTCTGTGCTATTACTCTCTTGGCCTGGGATGTTCTTCCCCTCATACCTCACCCAGCTGGCTCCTTCTCATCCTCAGCTAACTCTCAGAGGCCTTACCTAACTGTCCTAACCAAAGAGGGCTCTGCCCAGCTCTTCGCCCTTGGCGTGAATTCCTTCAGAGCACTTGGAATGTGTACTTCTCTTACTTCTTGAAGAGATGTTACTATGTTCATAATAATAGTAATATTTACTGAATAATTCATTTATAATCAAATACTATTCGGAGCATTTCATTTAATCATTACCACAGCCCTTTAAGTAAGTACTATTACCTACTCCCTGGGTGGCACAAACGGTTTGTTCTTGACTACTAACCAGAAAGTTGGCGATTCAAATCTACCAAGAGGCACCTCTGACGAAAGGTCTGGTTATCTGCTTCCAAAAGGTCACAGCCTTGAAAACCCTATGGAGCAAAGTTCTACTCCGACACACATGGGAGTCGCCATAAGTTGGAACCAGCTCAACTTGACGGCAATGGGTTTATTTTTTTTCTTTTTTTGATTACTCATCCCATTATTCAGATGAAGAAACTAAAGACTGAAACGTAAAGTATTTCTGTCCATATTTCTAAAATAATGAGCATATACTGTCATTTCTTGGTTTTTAAATTTTAGACACTATCTCTAATTTCTTTGTTTTCCTCTTTTTAGCAGCCTAGTGTCATGGACGAAATAGTCTGTTATTTATCTGAGGATATGCTGTTTGTCACTTGAGCTTATTTATTACCATTTGACTTTCTTCTAGAACTACCTATGTATTACTTTGACAACAATATTAAAATATAATCTCTCAGCCTTTGTTTTTTTCCTTTCCAATTCCCGGAGGAAAGCTGGATGAACATTATTTCATTTCTGGTGCTAGATCCTAGAGGCAATTGTACTCTTGCTACAAATAACGCAGTATACAAATTAGCCAACTGGCTAGCAGGAAATTTGAGTTTAATTTTTATAGCTGGACAAGTTACTTCCCTTCTCTGGGCCTTATGTTTTCTCAACTGTAAAATAAAAGAGACTCACTCTCTCTTAGGACCTTTCCAACTCTGAGTTCTAGCAACAGAATGATTCTGAAAGTAATTCGAGAATAAGAAAACCTTTCCATGTCCTGAGCTCTTTATAATGCAGTTTAATCTGTACCAATATGTAACCTGAGGACTTCTTTTTCTTTTTCTTCATTGTTAGCTATTCCGAGTCCCCAGATATACACCTGAACTTTGCAACGTAAGCTGCAAGAAGAGCACAGGCCAGGGTTGTTATATGCTAACCTACAGAAAAATGCCTCTAAGACCAGCAATCAATCTATAGACTAATGATTAAGATTTGAATATACTTCCTCAAAAGCATAGGTATATTCCTTACCTCAATTTCTGAACAGTGTACACATGCCCAGAGCAACAATATTTAAGAAGGGAGTTATGAGTGACAGAATCCTAGGCCTAGAAGGAACCTCTGAAATCATCTAATCTCCCATCAGATGAGGCAACTGATGATCAAAGAGGCTGCAGATTATTCACATACCCAGTGGCAGAACTAAGACTAAAAATCTGGAAATTTCTACCACAGAACAATGAACAAATCCCTCCTACAAAAAAAAAAAAAAAACTTTTTTTCTCGCTATAAAGGTCAAGGAGGAGATACATGTCCATTCTCTCCTTAACACACGTAGGAAAGCTTATCCATATCGTGGGAATCACCTTCACTGCCACAGCTCCCATGGTTGGAGGGTACAATTGCCTCTACTACCACTGAGCTGCCAATTGTCTGGAATGAGAGTAGGAGGAACCTCCAACTAGATCCTGTTTTTCCTCCCCTCTACCTGTTACAACCACAGTTACTTTAAAACAAAACAAAACAGTGCTGCATACTACTCACACTAAGGTATCACAAAACAACAGATCAGTGTTATCAGTATTGTGTGCCATGTCAATATTCCCAAGAATTTTCATAAAAGGTAACACTAGTCTCTCAATATATTACAAATAAAGAATGGTGGCAAACGGAAAGTAGAGAAGAAAAAAGGATTAGCCAGCAGAAGAGACGAGCTTCAGATAAATTTTATAGCACCAAGTCATAATGCACGGCCCTGGTGGTACAATGGTTAAGGGCTCAGCTACTAACCAAACTCGAATCCACCAGCCACTCCTTAGAAATCCTATGGGGGCAGTTCTACTCTGTCCTATATGGTTGCTATGAGTTGGAATCAACTTGACAGCAATGGATTTGGTTTTTGGTTTAGGTCATAATGCAATTTAGAGGGCTAAAAAAAACTGAAAATCAAAAGGTTAGCCATACAACTCGAACAAATAGCAACACAACAGCAAAAGAAGCCCACAGCCACCAGAAAAAAAGAAATAATGAAGATTAGAGCAGCAATAAATGAAATAGAAACACAGCAGAGAGAATCAACAAGACTGAAAGTTGGTTCTCTGAAAAGATCAACAAAATTGATAAACCATTGGCCAAACTGACAAAGAAAACAGGAGAGGAAGCAAATAACTAAAATAAGAAATGAGATGGAGGACATTACAACAGACCCAACTAAAATAAAAAGGATTATAAGAGTACTACGAAAAAACGTACTCCAACAAATTTGAAAACCTAGAGAAAATGGATAAATTTCTAGAAATACATTACATACCTAAACTAACACAAACTGAGGCAGAAAACCTGAATAGACCCTTAATAAGAGAAGAGACTGTAAAGGTAATTTAAAAAAAAAAAAAACTCTCAACAAAAAAAGCCCTGGCCTGGGGGGCTTCACTGGAGAATTTTACCAAACATTCAGAGAAGACCTCACACCAGTCCTACTCAAACTATTTCAGAGGATAGAAAAGGAAGGGATGCTCCCAAATTCATTCTAAGAAGCCAGCATAACCCTGATATCAAAGCCAGGCAAAGACACCACAAAAAGAGAAAATTACAGACCAATATCTCTCATGAATACAGGTGCAAAAATTCTCAACAAATTCTAGCCAATAGAATGCAATATCATGTCAAAAAAAAAAAAAAAATACACCACACCCAAGTGGGATTCATATCAGGTATGTGAGGATGGTTCAACATTACAAAAATCAATCAACTTAATCCACCACATAAACAGAACAAAGAAAAGAATCATATGATCATCTCAATCGATGCAGAAAAGGCATCTGATAAAAGTCCAACACCTATTCCTGACAAAAACTCTCAATAAAATAGTAAAAGAAGGAAAATTCCTCAGTATAATAAAAGGCATCTATACAAAACCAACAGCCAACATCATTCTAAAAAGAGAGATGCTGAAAGCATTCCTCCTGAGAATGGAAACCAGACAAGGATGCCCTTTACCACAACTCCTTTTTAACATTGTGCTACAAGTCCTAGCTAGAGCAGTAAGGCAAGAAAAAGAAATAAAGGGCATCCAAATTGGTAAAGTAGAAATAAACTATCCCTATTTGCAGATGATCTGATACCCTACATAGACAACCCTAAAGATTCCACAAGAAAACTACTGGAACTAATAGAAAGATAAAGCAGAGTGGCAAGATATAAGATCAACACACAAAAATCAGTTGGATTCCTATATACCAACAAAGAAAACTACAAAAAGGAAAACAATACAATTTATAATATCACCTAATAAAATAAAAAACTTAGGAATAAATCTAACCAGGGACATAAAGACCTATACAAAGAAAACTACAAAACACTACTGCAAGAAACCAAATGAGACCTAGCGATTTAGCAAGTACTTTCAATTCAAACCTGGAAAGCTATGGATGGACACAGCTAGGCCATGGGTGGCTGCTCCTCACCTGTAAAGAAAAGTGATATCCATTGTTCCCAAAGGACCAGTATTTGACAGCCTGAGGGTGATATGGTTCAAGTGACAAGCAGCGTCCCCCATTTCCTGATGTAGAAGTTCTGGGCTTCAGGCCCAATCATCTGCCCTTTGTAAATGGCCCGGGAGGTTCTGAGGCAGACAGGGTTGAAGACTGCCGTGCTTTCAGACAAAACATAGGTAATAAAACAGATGAATCTAGGAATAAATCTAACCAGGGATATAAAAGACGTATACAAAGAAAACTATAAAACACGGCTGCAAGAAACCAAACAAGACCTACATAAATGGAAAAACATACCATGCGTATGGACAGCAAGACTCAACACTGTAAAAATGTTAATTCTACCCAAAGCGATCTACAGATGTAATGCAATCCCAATCCAAATACAAACAGCATTCTTTAACAAGATGGAAAAACTAATCGTTAACTTTATATGGAAAGGAAAGAGGCCCCGGATAAATAAAACATTATTGAAGAAGAACAACAAAGTGGGAGGCCTCACATTACTTGATTTTAGAACCTACTATATAGCCACAGTAGTCAAAACAGCCTGGTACTGGTACAATGACATACACATAGACCAAAAGAACAAAATTGAGAACCCAGATGTAAATCCATTCACCTACAGTCAATCATCTTTGACAAAGGCCCAAAGTCCATTAAATGGGGAAAAGACAGTCTCTTTAACAAAGGGTACTGGCAAACTGGATGTCCATCTGTAAAAAAATGAAACAGGACCCATATCTCACACCATATACAAACACTAATTCAAAATGGATCAAAGACCTAAATATAAAACCTAAAACTATAAAGATCATGGAATAAAAAATAGAGACAATGCTGAGGGCCCTAAAATATGGCATAAATAGGATAATAAAACATAACTAACAATGCACAAGCACCAGAAGATAAACTAGATAACCGGGATCTCCTAAAAATTAAACTCTTATGCTTATCAAAAGAATTCACCAAAAGAGTACAAAGGGAACCTACAGACTGGAAAAATTTTCTGGCTACGGCATATCCGACAACAGTCAAATCTATAAAATACTGTAACACCATAACAATAAAAAGACGAATAATCCCATTAAAAAATGGGCAAAGGATATGAGCAGACATTTCATCAAAGAAGACATTTAGGTAGCTAACAGACACATGAGGAATGCTCGTGATCATTAGCCATTAGAGAAATGCAAATCAAAACCATAATGACATACTATCTCACCTCAACATTACTGGCACTAATCAAAAAAGCAGAAAATAACAAATGAAGAAGTTGTGGGGAGACTGAAACTCTTACGCATTGCTGGTGGGAATACAAAATGGTAAAACCACTTTGAAAAATGATACGGTGCTTCCTTAAAAAGCTAGAAATAGAAATACCATATGATCCAGCAATCTCACTCCTAGGAATATATCCTAGAGAAATAAGAGCCGTCAAACGAGTGGACATATGCATACCCATGTTCACTGAAGCATTATTCACAATAGCAAAAAGATGGAAACAACCTAAGTGCCCATCAACAGATGAATGGATAAACAAATTATACAAAAGAACAATGATGAACTGGCAAAATATCTCACAACGTGGGTGAATCTGGAGAGCACTATGCTGAGTGAAAAATACTGTATGAGATCACTATTATAAAAACTCAAGAAAAGGTTTACACACAGAAAGAAACAACGTTTGATAGTCATGAGGGAGGGGAATGTTGGGGGGAAGATCACAAACTAGATAGTAGATAAGTGGTAACTTTGGTGAAGGGTAAGACAGTACACATAATAGGGAAAGTGACTAAGGCAAAGTCACAAAAACTTCACAGACACATCCAAACACATTAAGGGACCGAGTTACTGGGCTGAGGGCCGGGGACCATGGTCTCAGGGGACATCTAGGTCAATCGGCATAACATAGTTCATAAAGAAAAGGTTCTGCATTCAACTTTGGTGAGTAGCGTATGGGATCTTAAAAGTGTTCGAGCATCCATCTCAGATACATCTACTGGTCCCATTCCATCTGGAGCAAAGGAGAATGAAGAAAACTAAAGATACAAGTGAAATGTTAGTTCAAAGGACTAAAGGACCACAAGAACCACAGCCTCCACCAGCCTGAGACCAGAAGAACTAGAAGGTGCTCAGCTGCCACCACTGACCGCTCTGACAGGCATCACAATAGAGGGTCCCGGACAGAGAAGGAGAAAAATGTAGAACAAAATACAAGTCCACAAAAAAAGACCAGACTTACTGGTCTGACAGAGATTGGAGGAACCCCAAGGCTATGGCCTCCAGACACCCTTTTAACTCAGAACTGAAGTAACTCCCGAAGTTCACCCTTCAGCCAAAGATCACACAGGTCTATAAAAGAATTGCCGTCAAGTTGATTTCAACTCATAGCAAACCTATAGGACAGAGTAGAACCGCCCCACAGGATTTCCAAGAAGCCCTGGTCACACAGTGGTTAAAACTCAGCTATAACCAAAAGGTCAGCAGTTTGAATCCACCAGCCGCTCCTTGGAAACTCTATGGGGGAAGTTCTACTCTGTCCTACAGTGTCACTATGAGTTGGAATCGACTCGACCGCAAGGTTTTTTTTGGTTATAAAACAAATAATTTAACACACATGAGGACCATGTAAATGAAACCAAATGGGCAACAGCTGCCCGAAAGCAATGACCAGAAGGCAGGAAAGGACAGGAAAATGGAATGAATATAAACGGGGAACCTGGGGTGGAGAAGAGGAGAGGGTTGACTCATTGTGGGGACTGTAACCAATGTCATAAGACAGTTTGTGTATAAACTGTTGAATGAGAAACTAATTTGCTCTGTAAACTTTCACACACACACACACACACACACAAACACACACAGAATGGGCAGCTACTTATATTTCTATAGCACCCTATCTTTTATACAGGGAGTTTGTGTACATCTTATTTGATCCCCTAATAATTTTGTGAGGTGGGCAAAAATATCCCCGTTTAGAAACAAAAAAGGAACACTGGAGAGTTAATTCTTAGGGTAACAAAGTTAACAAACTACAGAAAAAGAATGCATAAAATTTTCTAGTAATAATAAGTTTTATGCTACATCACAAAGATACTACAATGTATGCAAGCACCCAACCAAAAACAAATACTTATTAGTAGCAACTAAATGCCAGGCACCAGCCTATACATGGAAAACACAGCAGTGAACGATCGCCGCTAAGTTTCTGCTCTCATGCCTATTGGGGAGAAAATTAAAAAAAAAAAAAATCAAATAAATACAGTATACCAGGTCAAGTACTGATAAGTACTATGAAGAAGAGTAATGCAGAGTAAAGAGAGAACAAAGAGGGTTGTGCTCTTTTTCACAGGATGATTAGGGAAGGCTTCTTTGAGGAGGTGACAAACGAGCAGAAAGGCAAATGAAGTGAAGGATAGAACCATGAGACTTGTGTTCCAACAGCAGACAGCAAATACAATGGCCCCACAGTGTCAATGTGCTTGTCAAAACTGAACAGCGAGACCAATGTGGCTAGAACACAAGAACTTTGGGAAAGTAATAGGAAATGAGATCAGAGAGGAGTGGCCTGAGACTTTCAGGTTAAAAATATAATTCTTCACGATATTCTTTTTTGTCATTTTGGAAAAAAAATCTTGCCATTTCATCAATGCTCATTTTTAAGTCCATTTTGTTTAAATAATGTTTTTTAAAAAACTAAATAAGGAAAAATCTGCTAAAATCTTTAATCGAAACTATCCTATTCACATGACCTACATTCTTTTTCCAAAAGCCGATAGCTGTACTTGTTTCTACATTTACCACACTATTATGATGTATTCTAAAACTTTTCTAAATGTCCAACATCAGGGTCTAAACTCCCTTTCTGTAACAGGAAGCAATTTACTTCCATAAAGGCAATGTGATTAAAAGACATTACTGGGACAACTAGGGAAATATGAATATAAACTATATACTACAGATTAGTATTGTGTAAGTTAGGTTTCTTGAATGTGGTAATTGTATTGCACATATATAGGAGAATATTTTTATATTGAGAAGAGGCATACAGTGGTGTGCTTGTAAATATTTAACAACTGTCTCTCCAAAGAAAAGAAGCCCTGATTTGTTGTGGTATCAGTTTCCATGGTGTAGATGCTGCCAACAGGGTTGATTTCAAACAACCAACTTGAAGCAGTTGAGAAGAAACATACGCAATCAGCTTTTGCAAAATGGTACCAGCCAGCTCCAGTATATTACTGGATACATTTAAAGTATTCAAGGCTGAAGTGTCATGATGCCAGACACTAACTCTTGAATTATAAGAACAAAAATCAAACAAAACTACATATCTCTATCTCATTTTCTAACTGTCTATAGTGAGAAAGCAAAAGTGGCAAAATGATCACAATCAATCTATGAAAAGGTATTGGGATGTTAACTGTACTATTACAATTTTTCTTTGGGTTTGAAATTTTTAGAAATAATAACATGAGAAGGAGCAATGTGATTGATAAGTTAGATTAAGTTAAATTACACAGCAAGCAAACTTTGGTATAATGAATAAATCAGAAATTTTCGTATACAGGTTCCCCTGCTATCCAAAACATTCACAGAACATTCCTATGAAACCTTTCGTTAAGCCGAAATGGTATAAAGTGAAGAAGCAATTACCATTAATTTATATGGGAAAATTTTTTGAGTGTTCCCAGACCCAAAAAATTGCCTATCAAATCATACCAAATAACACATAAAACCTAAAATAACACTAAAACATAGTAAAAGCAGGAATGATATGATAAATACATGGTCTACATAAAGTAGAAATAATGTATGTACAGTGTAGTTTCACTAACCAGAATCAGGAAGACAGCGAGCACACTGGAAGGCTGAGGTGGTAGTGATGGTGGCCCTGGTAGCCTAGCTGGCAATGGTACATGGGGCTGGGCTGAAGGGCCAGGGCTCGAATCCTGCAGAAGAATGGGATTTATACTAACTGTGTGCTGAGGGATGAGTCCTACACTTAGAGATATGCACAGGGGACAAGTTGAGGATGGGATCTCTTGATGCACTGTTTATCCGTCACCAGACATTTGAGTAGATGTGGCTGGGTCATTCAATAACGGTGGAGGAGCTTGAGAGGAGGAGCTTGGGCAAGCCGCCATGTAAAATGGGAGGCAAATGCACTGATGTGGACATTTTACCAAGCATCTCACTTGCTTAGGAGGAATGAGAACAGGTATGACTCTTCTGTTGAATGCTATTGTCGCTTTTCGCCTTTTTTTTTAAAAGTGAAAATCCTCTTCGGGTTTCTTTTGGTTAGCGAAAACAGGTACAGATGTAGGTCTTTCATAAAAGCAAAGTGGTATTAAGGAAACTTTTGGAAACAGGAGATATCTGTTATCAGTATCTTTTTGTAATGTATACCAAATATGATATAGACCTTTAACCTAAAGTTATTTTTAACCTCAAAAAAAGTTTGTGCTCAAGGCACACATTCTTTTACTGTTAGAAGTTTTAAATAGAAATTACCCACTAGATGTGAGAAGCCATGATTCTCTCTTCACAAAAGAAAATTGCTGACTGGTAAAACAATGGAAAAGAATTTACTAGATGTCAGGACGAAGTTTTATAAATAACCTGAATTCAGACAGCCGTACCAAATTTTATTTCTATTCAAAAGAATATGAGCTTGATAAGTGGGAGAATAAAATATGGAAACTTCATATTACTTAATTTAAAACGTTAATCCTCAAGCAGATTCTGGGAAGATGGCAACATAAACAGATCATTGTTCTGACTCTCCCCCACAAATACAACAAGGAAATGGCACTTGGCTTTGAGGGACTCTGAATCTGAGAGAGTAGCAGGGAACTGCAAACAGGTAAGAATCAACGAATCAACAGCGAGTCACATATGATAGGAAAATGACTTCTCCTACGGACTCTGCCCCTGGCCCCAGCCACATGGGCCACCAGCTGCTCTGAACTGGGGAAGTGGCCCCAGAAAAGGAGCCTGTTTCCCTAACCATCACACCCCTGCCTATACAAAGAGACAGGACCCCAAGCTTCTGCTCTATAATCAACAAGGCAGATCTCCCCAGGGATCTGTCTGGAGTGTGCCAGCACCTCCCTGACCCAGACACTGTCAGCTACAAGTCAACTGAATTGCTACAGAAGGCCCCCTGCAGTGGAGTCTGCTCTCATAGTCAACACTCTACCTGCCTTCCTGCATAGCCCATAGCTCAGGCCTTTGAAACCAACAGATCAGACCTCTTGGGGAGTCAGTTTGGGTCTGGCTGCTCACCCTTCCAGTCAGTGCTGAGGACTGCCAAATGAAGCTACTGTGTGCTAGGAAGCAGGCATCTTGAGTGCGGGCTACACCCACAGCCAAAATACTACAGTGGAGGCTCTGATAGCAACAAGACAGACATCACTGGAGGTCCGCTCACAGCATGACAACCCCTCCCCCACTAGGACACTGTTACCTACAAGCTTGCAGTGAATTGCTATAGAAGGCCCTGGAGTGGAGTTTGCTGCCATAGTTAGCACTCTATCTGTCACTTTGGGCACCCTATAGCTCAGGCTTCTGAAACTAACAGGGCAAATCTCCCTAGGGGTCAATTTGGGTTGGTCTGCCTCCATTTCCGGTTGATGCTGAGGACTGCTGTCTGAGGTCGCTGTGTGCTAGAAAGCAGGCATCTTGAGTGAAGGCTGCAATTTACAGCTAACAATCTATCAGGGGGATACTGATAGCAACAAGGTAGACTTCCGTGAGGATATAACCAGAGTGAGATACTCCCTCCCCGACCTGGTAACTGCTAGTTGCCAGGGGGTTGCAAACTGCTACAGAAGGCCCCTGGAGCAGAGTCTGCTCCCATAGTCAGCACCCCATAGCTCAGGCCTCTGAAACCAACAGGACAGACCTCCCTGGGGATCAACTTGGGTCTGTCTGCTTCCCCTTCCGGTCGGTGCTGAGGACTGCTAATGCTGCTGTGCACAAGAAGCAGACATCTTAAATGGATGCTATACTTATAGCCAACATATTATGGGAGGAGTTCTGACAGCAACAAGGCAGACCTCCCTGAGGGTCCATTCAGAGTGTGACTACCCCCGACCCCCCACAACCAGTAACTGTTGCCTGCTAGACTGATATGAACTCCTAAAGAAGGTTCCCTACAGTGGAGTCAGGAGGTGGGTCACCTAAGTGGAGACTGCTCCGCCAACCACCACCGGGCCACTGGGGCTCTGAAACCAACAACACAGATCTCTTGAGGTCCTTCTGGGGAGTGCCAGCCCCTGCTCCTCCTGAAACAGAGGAAAGTCTACCTGTACTTTCCCCTGAATGCCAGCTCAGATATAAGGGTGCCCAAAGAGCAGGGAAGGAAACCTCAGACAAAACTGGAATGCAACACCTAGCCCTGAAGAGGGTTCAGTGGGTGTGAGTTTGCCAACTAAAAACATGATTGTAGAAACAGAGAAGGGAAGGGAGTAATAACCAGAGACAGGGGACTGCGCTCCCGGTGGACAGACTAATTAGTCCACAGTATCTCAACTGAGTGTCAGTGCCTGCTGGTGGACAGAGTGACCACAGAATGTTCTCTGGTGTTGTGTGGGTGAGATGGAAAGTTGGAAAAAGAGATCTGGAACTAACAAAATCCCAATTAAACCAGGGAGGGAGAAGGAACTATCACAGAAAGGAAGAGGAAACGGTGAGCAAAAGCCAAAGGTTCTGCCCACCTAAGAGTTTCTTGCATAAAGTAGTGGGGGTAAAAACATCAAATACTGGGGAAAACTGAGAAACTTCCCTAAGAGTATGCTCCACGGACACCCTTTTAGCTCAGTAATGAAATCACTCTGGAGGTTCACCTTTTAGCCAAAGATTAGACAGGCCCATAGGACAAAACGAGACCAAAAGGCCATGGACTAGAAGGCAGGAGGGGACAGGAAAGCTGGTAATAGGGAACCCAAGATCAAGAGGGAGAGTACTGACATGTCATGGGGTTGTTAACCAATGGCATAAAACAATATATGTACTAACTGTTTAATGAGAAGCTAGTTTGTTCTGTAAACTTTCATCTAAAGTACAATAAAAAAAAAACCTGAGAAACTTAACACCCTAGAAAATTCCAATGCCCCAACACAAATCACAAGGCACACAAAAAACAGAGAAACAACAGGTCATCCAAATAAACATGACAAAGGAGTGAAACCATTATCTAGGGATAACCAAATAATGAAAAATAATAATTTAAACATAATTAAAGAACCAAGGGAAAACAAAGACAAAGAGCTAAAAAAAATAAGAAAAACAATGTAAGAACAAAATAAGGATCTAAAAAAAGAGATATTGTAACTGAAAGGGACAATAACTGAAATAAGAAACACAATAGAAGGACTTACCAACAGATTTAATCATGCAGAAGAAAGAATCAGTGAATTACAGAATAAGATAGTTAAAATTACAGACACTTAAGAGCAACAAGAATGGAGGCTCAAGAAAGCTGAGACCAGTTTAATGGAATTATGGGATAACACCAAGAGACCTAATATGTACACCATGGAAATTCCAGAAAGATATGAGAGAAAGGGACAGAAAGAATACTTGAAGAAATATGGCAGCAAATTTCCCCAATCTAATGAAGGACATGAACCTACAAATCCAAAAAGCTCAAAGAGCCCCAAGCAGGATAAACCCAGAGAGATCTACATGAAGACACATCATAGTTAGGTTCTCAAAAATTAAAGATAAAGAGAGTATCCTGAAGACTGTGAGAAAGAAGTAGTCAAATATAAAGGATCTCCAATAAGGTTAAGTGCCAATTTTTCCTTAGAAACACTGGAGACCATAAGGCAATGAAATGATATATTTAAAGTGCTGGAAGAAAAAACAAACAAAAAAACCTCCCATCAAACAAGAATACTATCACCAGCAAAACTGTCCTTCAAGAGTGAGAGTGAAATTAAAACATTCCCAGACAAACAGAAGCTGGGAGAGTTCTTATTCACGAGACTGGTCCTACAAAAAATACTAATGGGAGTTCTGTAGCTGGAAGAGAAATGACACTAAAAAGTAATTCAAAGCTAAATATGATCCAACTATATACTGTTTACCAGAGACACACCTTAAACCCAAGGACATAAACATGTTTAAAGTCAAAGAATGGAAAAAAAAAAATTCCATGCAAATAATAACCAAGAGAGCTGGGTTGCAATCCTAATATCAAACAAAGTAGAATTTAAGACAAAATCAGTTAGAAGAGATAAAGATGGACATTATATAGTGATAAAAGGGTCAATTAATCAAGAAGATTTAGCAGTCTTAAATATATATGCACCCAACATCGGAGCACCTAAATATATAAAGTAAACTCTGATAGAATTGAAAGGAGAAATAGATAGTACTACAATAATAGTTGGAGACTTCAAAACATCACTTTCAATATTGGACAGTATCTAGAAAGAAGTACAACAAGGAAACAGAGGACCTGAATGACACTATAAGCCAACTAGACTTAACAGACATATATAGAACACTCCACCCCCAAACAGTACAATATACAGTCTATTACAGTACACACGGATCATTCTCTAGCACAGACCACATTTTATGTCACAAGTCTTGATAAATTTAAAAAGACTGAAATCATACAAAGTATTTTTTCTGACCACAAAGGAGTGAAGCTAGAAATGAATAACAGAAAACAACCTGGAAAATACACAAACATATGGAAATTAAACAACACACTATTAAACTACCAATAGGTCAAGGAAGAAATCACAAATTTTTTAGCGTCAAATGAAAATGAAAGCATAACATATCAAAATGTATGGGATGCAGCAAAGACAGTACTCAGAGGGAAACTTACAGCAATAAATGCCTACACAAAAAAAGAAGAAAAGATCTCAAACTAATAGTCTAACTCAACACTCCAGGAATTAGAAAGAGAAGAGAAAACTAAGCCTAAACTTACTAGAAGAGAGGAAATAACAAAGATCAGAGCAGAAATAAATAAAATTGAAAACAGAAAAACAAGAGAAAAATCAATAAAACCAGAAGTTGTTTTTTTGAAAAGATAAATAAAATTGAAAACCTTTAGCTAGGCTGACAAAGAAAAAGATGCAAACAACCAAAAAAAAAAAAAAAAAAAAAAAAAGAAACAGGGGACATTACAACTGACCTGATAGAAATATAGCGAATTATGACAGAATATAAAGAACAACTGTATGGCCACAAACTGGATAACCTAGATTAAATGGACAAATTCTTAGAAGCACACAACCTACCCAAACTGATTCAAGAGGAAATAGAAGAAAAGTCTCAACAAACCCACAACAAGTAAAGAGATCGAATGAGTGATCAAAAACATCCCAACAAAAAAAAGTCCTGGACCAGATGGCTTCACTGAGGAAGTCTACAAAACATTTAGAGAAGAATTTATACCAATGCTGTTTAAACTCTTCCAAAAGATAGAGAAGGAAGGAACATTCCCTAATTCCTTCTATGAAACAAACATAACCCTGATACGAAAACCAAAGACACCACAAGGAAAGAAAACTAGGGGACAATATATCTTATGAATATATATGCAAAAATCCTCAACAAAAAACTAGTGAACAAAATCCAACAGCGTATTAAAAGAGTCATAACCATGACCAAGTGGGATTTATCCCAGGAATGCAGGGATGGTTCAACAGTAGAAAATCAATCAACCACACGATCATCTCTATGGATGCAGAAAAAGCATTTGATAAAATCCAACACTCTTTCCTGATGAAAACCATAAAGAAGACTGGAAGAGAAGGGAAATTCCTCAATATGATTCAGGATATATACGAAAAGCCAACAGCCAACATTATACTTAGTGGAGAAAGGCTGAGAGTTTCCCCTTGAAATCAGGAACAGGACAAGGGTGCCCACTCTCACAGCTTCTACTCAATATTGTAGTAGAAGTCCTAGCCAGAGCAATAAGACAAGAAAAAGAAATAAAAGGTATCCAGATTGGAAAAGAAGAAGTAAAATTATTTCTCTTCACAGATGATATGATCCTACATACAGAAAATCCTAAAGAGTCCACAAGAAAACTTCTAAAGCTAATAGAGGAATTTAGCCAAGTTTCAAGGCACGAGGTCAGCAAACAAAAATCAGCTGAGTTTCTACATACTAGCAGTGAGAAATCTGAAAGGGGAAATTAGGGAAACAATTCCATTTATAATAGCATCTAAGAGAATAAAATATGTAGGAATAAATCTAACCAGAAAGTGGAAGACTTACATAATGAAAACCATAAAACACTGCTGAAAGAGCTCAAAGAAGACTTATATGGAAAGATGTTCCATGCTCATGGATTGGAAGACTTAACATTGTTCAGATGTCAATATTACCCAAAGTGATCTATAGATTCAATGCAATCTTGATCAAAATTCCAATAACTTTCTTTACGGAAACAGAAAAACCAATGCTCAACTTCATATGGATTGGCAAGAGGCCCCAAATAGCTAAAACAATGTTGAAAAAGAAAAACAAAGTAGAGGACTCACACTTCCTGATTTTAAAACACACTATACAGCTACAGTAATGAAAACAGCCTGGTAATGGTATAAAAACAGACACACAGACCAAATGAATAGAACTGAAAGTCCAGAAATAAACCCACACATCTATGGTCGAGTGATTTTTGACAAGAGTGCTAAGTCCATTTGATGGGGGAAAGAAGAGTCTCTTAAATAAATGGTGTTGAAGAAGTTTAATTTCCACATACAGGAAAATGAAACAGGATCCATGCCTCACACAATACACAAAACAAATTCAAATGGATTAAGGACCTAAATGTGCAAACCAAAACCATGAAATTCTCAGAAGAATAAGCAGGGGCAATGCTTTCAGGCCTAGCTTTCAACAATGGATTATCTGACATAGTAACAAAACACAACAGCAAAACACAAAATAAATAAATGGGACCTAATAAAAATGAAAAACTTTTGTTCATCAAAAGACTTTACCAACAAAGTGAAAGACAAACTACCAACTGGGAGAATATCTTCAGAAATCCTATGTCTGACAAGAATCTAATAACCAAAATATATATAAAACTTCGACAACTTAACAACAAAAAAACAAATAACCCAATCATAAAATGGACAAAGGACTGGAATAGACATTTCAGTGAAGAAGACATTCAAATGGCCAGCAAACACATGACAAGATACTCAGCGTCACTGGCCATCAGAGAGGTGCAAATCAAAACCACCATGAGATATCATTTCACTCCCCCTAGGATGGCTAAGATTTAAAAAAAATAAAAATAAAAAAAATAACAAATGTTGGCAAGAATGTGGGGAAACTGGAACCCTTATCCATTGCTGGTGGAAATGCAAAATGGTACAGCCATTGTGGAAAACAGTACAGAGGTTCCTCAAAACCCAGCAATTGCACTCCTAGATACCCAAAAGACTTGAAAGCAGAGACCCAAAGAGACTTGTACACCAATGTTTACTGCAGCACTAATCACAATAGACAAAAGGTAGGAACAACCTAAAAGCCCATCAACAGACAAAATGTGGTACATACATACAATGGAATAGTACTCAGCAAGTAGGAGAAATGAAGTCTTGATACATGCTACAGTATGGATGGAGCTTGAATATTATGTTGAGTGAAATAAGCCAATCACAAAAGGACAAATATTGTATGACTTCACTTAAATAAAAAGACAAGAACAGGCAAATGTATAGAGACCAACATTTACTAGCAGTCACCAGGGACGGAAGGCAGGGGGAAAAGGAGGGCTAACTGTGATGGAAAAATTACATTAATTAAGGGTGGGGTTACACAGCTGATTATTGTAATTGCTGTCAATAAGTTGTACACCTGGAAAAAGTCAAATTGGCAAAAGTTATGTGACAGACTTACAAAAATGACAAAAAGAAAAAAACAGTAGCTGCTTAGGCTGCTTACGTACAACCAAACACCTCATGGGATTTAGTTCCTTGGTTTGGAGATTTAGTGTCATGGTTTTCATGGGACATCCCAGTTAATTGGCCTAAGAATGTGTTTAGTGCTTCTGTTCTATCTCCTAGTTGACTGCATAGTGCCTGGGGTCTTAAAAGCTTACAAGCAGCCATCCAAGGCACAATTGGTCTCTATTCACCTGAGGAGGTAAGAGTGTCAAGAATAGGAGGAGGATATGGAATGTGTGGCTAATTGTCTCCATAAATAACTGCCTCCTTTGCCATGCGACCAGAAGAACTGGATGGTGCCCACCTACTATTACTGAACATTTGACCAAAGATTCCATAGAAGAATCCTGATCAAAAGGTGGACAATGCAGAACAGAATGATAAATTTTCATGGACTCCAGACTTCCTGGAGCCATGATGGTTGGAAGAACCCCTGAAATTATTGCCCTAAGATAATTTTTAAACCTTAAACCAAAAACATCCCCTGCAATCTTAAAAACCAAACAATAGTTTAGCTTAACTAGTAAAAAAAAAAAAAAGTCTGCCTTGAGCATTACGGTCTTTTAAGAACTATCTATATGGGATCAAATTCACAACAGCAACTTGAAAGATTAGATAGGAACCTTACGGGGCAGTGACTTTATGTTAATGGGGGAGAAAACAACTCAGAAAAGGTGGGTGAGAGTGATTGCAAACCTCGAAGAATATAATCAGTGTCACCAAATTGAATATGTAGAAACTGTTTGGGAAAAAAAAAAGTTAATTTTCAACTGTAAATTAGTTGTGCTCCCAACAACAATAGGTTAAGTCTAAAAAATGGTTAGGTTTGGAGTAAATAAAGAATATAATGCTTGCAATATCATGCAATGAGTTACTTGCAATATCATGTAATGAGTCTAATTTCTGAGTCACAGAAGCAAAAGGCCATGCTCTAAACACTGAATCAATCTTAGGTAATATTCTGAAATAAAGAAAAAGTCATTTTGGGTACCATCTCACCACTCTAGTATTTTCCATCAATCTCCTTCTAGTGGCCCTGTCCCCCAACTCCCAATGTCTTTGCCTTAACTCTGCTCTAAACTGCTCATTATGGTGTATTATCACCCAGAAATACTTGCCTCTACTCCAAAGTATCTACTCACCCTCCCCCCCATTTCCTATGCTAAATATTTGTAGTTCAACTGAGTTTGAGTATATTAAGGTCCCTGGGTGGTGCAAATGGTTTGCTCTTGGCCGGTAACCAAAAGTTTGGCAGTTCGAACCTACCCACTGGCACTGTGGAAGAAAACAGGCCTGGTGATCTGCTTCTGTAAAGATTACAGCAAGAAAACCTTATGAAGCAGTTCTACTCTGTACCACATGGCATCACCATGAGTCAGAATCAGCTCGATGGCACAAGATAACAACAACAGTTGTATATTGCAGAAGATAAGGTTAAGAGTGCCATAACTGAGGGTCAGTCGACCTCTTATGCCTATTATGGCTACTCATCACAACAGAGCACCTCATCTCCTCAGTGTAGCTGATCCAAGTTGTGTATTCTGAGAAGGGAAACCATTTACCAATCCCCGCCCTGTGCTAGGCATATGTTAGGTGCTGAACCATAGTTTTCAATTCATCTTTCTCCCATCTTTAAGGTTGATGGTGTTAGAGTGGACACCATCAGACAGGCTATGTATTTGCTCAACATCATTTGGCTGATAAGTGCTGTAGTTAGAATCTGAATCAAAATTTGACCCTAAAGCTCTAAGTCTTCCTGCACTGTAGCATATTGCTGCAAACAGTCTGAGCTAACTTTACACTAAAGTATGGTCATCAGTTCAATTTTTCCCCAAAAATGTATAATTAAATTTACATTTATTAATCTAAATGAATCTCTACTTGGTATAATCTCAGTCAAGAAGTAGGAACTTTGAAAATAATAAAACTCAGGTACTGTGTGAATGGATATTTTTAGACAGAGTGGTCCCAACTAAGAAAAAACTGGTTGTGCTTTGGGAGTACATGGACCTTTGCTCATCTATGCAAATGAACCTGCCCACTCTGAGATGGGCACATTTATAGACCAGAAAACAAGTTTGGGATTTGATCTAAGTCACAGAACTTGTAAGAGACAGAATGGGTCTCAAATCCAAACTAAATCCTTTAAGTCTTTTTTCTGTTATTCTATCCCACCTTCTTGTACTTGTGAACCTGAGGTTCTCCAATCGATTTAAACACACACACACACACACACACACACACACACACACACACAAATTTTCAGAAAACAACAAAAGGAACAATTTCAGCATGGTGGAAAGAGGCAGAGATCTTCTGGCAAACGTCTGTGTGTGAATCATTTGTTAATCACATTTATATAAACTAGGGACTGTCTATGCCAAACAGCTTTTGCCCACTCCTTATTTTATACTGTTTTATTTCAATTCAATAAATGTACTCAATATTTTATCAATTTAACAATATTACCTAATTTCCTTTAGTAAGTTATGGGCAAGTACATTTTTAAATCTATTTCAACAAATTAACAGAGTCTAAAATTATGAAGATAGTCTAATCGTCTTTAGTTCAAATAAATCCCTAAACTGGAAGAATTTCAGTGGAGCCAATAAAATGATCAATACAACCATTTGCTTGTATTTGCTCCACAAACACTGAGCACCTACTAGTCATTCATTCAACAAATATATATTAGGCACTTTCTACGTACCTAGGATGCACCTACCATGTACAAGGCTGTCTGCTAGGTGACGGGAATAGAGCTGTGAACAAGAGACAAAGCTCCTGGCCTCATGGAACTTAAAATCTAGTTGTAGAGACAGGCAATGAACAAACAGAAAAATTACAAAATGTGGTAAATGCTATGAAGGAAATCAGGCTGCTGAGACACAGAATAACAAAGGATATCTACCTTAATAGATAATAATAATAGCAGCTAATGTTAATTAAGCATTTTAGAGGGTAGTCAGAGAAAGCCTCTCTGAAAAGTGACATTTAAGCTGAGATCAAAAGGATGAGAAAGCCAACAATTTGATGACTGGGGAAAAGGGCCTTTTAGGCATAGGGAATAGCACATACAAAACCCTGAGAGATAACCAAACACCTAAACGGCAGCCATGGGGCCTACCATGGAGAAGAAAGGGAAGAGTTGGAAGGGATGCAAAAGGTCTTATCATAACTTTACTGGATAAGCATCTTCTATATGGAAAAGAAATATGATTAAACTCTAATTATTGCTAAGTGTCTCTAGGATTACACATGGGCTCTTAGTCTAATATTTTGACTAGCTACTGGCATTTTTATGCAGTGCATCCTGCTTGAGTGAGTTTAATAAGAACATTTGAAATAATCAAGAAATTCTAACCACTATTTTTATTTCTCACTCATTTGAAACAGAGAAAGAATTAATTATTTTCAGATTGACTTTGGTTTACCTACTGAGAAAAAGTTACTGTTTCTAGGTACTAAGTTAGATTTTACTTTTTCATTATAAAAAAAAAGTCAGTATTAAGTTATTCTAAATTTAATATCCCAATTAAAATCAGCCTCAAAGGGGGAAAAACCCATGACCATAATTTGATACAAAGTTGAGAAAGGCAGAATATAAATATTCTTTGTTTAACAACTAAATTTTTTCTATACTTATTCATAATACCAGAATGCTACGACCTCATGTGTTTCATTTTTTGAGGAAGAAATCAATTTTTAAGTCACTCTCTCTATATACATATTAGCCTCTCAATTCTACCTTCCAATTATCTTTTTCATCGTCCTTCAAAGAAACAACAGTGTTCAGTCCAGTGAATCATTTCCTTCTTACTGGATGACACGCAAAACCATAGACAAGGAACCTCTTTGTCAATCCCTTTAGTAGCTGAAGCTCAGTTGTACCAAGCCAGCAATTATTTGACAACTACTGATGCATCAAGGCCCATCAACGTAAATGCATGATGGACCAACAGTTGCCAACTTTTGACTTGAGATCACAGTAAGCTGAATTAGCCCCTTACTTTTGTCCTCTCCAGCTTTCCCTAAATGATTGGCTGCTTCTTAATTTAGAAAAACGTCCAATAATAACAATAGCAACTCATGATTTGAATGCATACTGTGTCAGCTGCTTTTCTAAGCATATTACATACATTAACTTATTTAATCCTCAAAACAGCTCTGTAAAGATGAGGAAGCTGAGGTACAGAAAAGATAAGTAGCTTTCCAAGATCATAATAATCCAACTCATTGCCATGGAATCAGTTCCAACTCACAGCACCCCTACAGGACAGAGCAAAACTGCTCCATAGGGTTTCCAAGGCTATAATCTTTACAGAAGTAGACTGCCACATCTTTCTCCCATGGAGCAGCCGGTGGGTTCGAACTGCCAACCTTTTGGTTAGCCGCCAAGCACTTTAACCACTGTGCAACCAGGGCTCCCTATAATTGTAATAACAAATGACAATATAAAGAAATTCTACATAAATATTAAGTATCCTTTTGTAGCTTTTATATTTTCCCAGATAACTGTATATTAAAATCTTATTAAATTTGCTTGAGCCTTGGCAGGCAGAACACTATAAATGCAAGAACAAAATAAAACAGTATTAGGTTTTAACACATTTGATTATTTCCTTACTTCTACTGAACATATTTTGTAACTGCCTAACATTTAAGCATCTGTAATGTCTTGGTTGGAGTTATGGTGGTACAGTGATTAAAAGCACTCGGCTGTTAACTCAAAGGTTGGTGGTTTGAACTCGCTAGCTGCTCTGTGGGAGAAAAATGTGCAGTCTGCTTCTGTCAAGATTTACAGCCTTGGAAACCCTATGGGGCAGTTCTACTCTGTCCTATAGCATTGCTGTGACTTGACAGCAACAAGCTGTTTTGGTTTTATGTTCCAACTATTTGTCATATTCCATATTTCATTCTAACAACTGTGAAAAGTTGGTTATTATCCCCATTTTACAGATAAGGAACCTGACGGAGTCTCTTAGAGGTTAAGTAATTTGATAAAGATTATACAGTTTGCAAGTAACACAACAAGTATATAAGGATATACAAACTCAGGTATGATTCAAAAGCCTGTGCTAATGGGAACATCAAAGACTCATCTTTGGCAGTATTCCCCAAGGAATGTTATGTAACTGCTTAAAAAAGAAAATACCTTAAAATATGGTAAAATACTACTGACTATTGAGAAATGTATCTATTGTGCTATACAATTAATACCTTATTATCTGAAAATAGGAGTCCTGGTGGCTCAGTGGTTAAAGCATTTGGCTGCTTGCTAACCAAAAGGTTGGCAGTTCAAACCCACCAGCCACCCCACAGGAGAAAGATGTGGCAGTAGCCCGGACACCCTTTTAACTCAGTACTGAAGTCACTCCTGAGGTTTACCCTTCAGCCAAGATTAGACAGGTCTATAGGGCTAACAATAACACACATGAGGAATGTGCTTCATAGTTCAATCATACGTATGAGACTAATGGGCATACCAGCCCAAAAGCAAAGATGAGAAGGCAGGAAGGGACAGGAAAACTGGACTAATGGAAACAGGGAGCCAGGGGTGGAGAAGAGGAAAGTGTTGACATACCATGGGGTTGGCAACCAATGTCACAATACAATTTTTGCATTAACTCTTTAATTAGAAACTCATTTGCTATGTAAACATTCACCTAAATCACAATAAAAAGAAGAAAGAAAGATGTGGCAGTAGGCTTCCATAAACTTGGAAACCCTGTGGGGCAGTTCTGCCCTGTCCTATATGGTCACTATGAGTTGCAATCAACTGGACGGCAACGGGTATCTCAAAGTACAGTAGTAGCTTTCCTAACTGACCTTCACTTAATCAGCTAGGAGGATTAACCGATGCTCTTCCTACACTTCATAAAAACAAACTGACAGACACCGTGGATACTGAACACCATCGGTTAATAGGCTACTTTCTAGTTCATCTGCACACTTCTACTTCAACTAGTTGAGCTGTATGCTTAATAGGAATCTGGTGTGTTTGTTCCCATACTTGTTTATGCAAACTCAACTTATAATAATTTATTAGAGGATCATATAAACCAATAAAATGAGTGTAATAAACAGTAATTTATGTGAAAGCTAAGTTGACTGCTTTGGAAAGAGTTGAGGAACATAAATCCCCCCTTCCAAAAAAAATCCTGCTTAATTATCTGTACATATCCACCCAAACCCACTGTCATCGAGTTCATTCTGACTCACAGCGATCCCATAGGGTTTCCGAGGCTGTAAATCTCTACAGAAGCAGATTGCCACATCTTTCTCCCAAGAAGCAGCTGGTGGTTTTGAACTGCTGACTTTTGGTTAGCAGTTGATTGCTTTAACCACTGTGCCACCAGGGATCCTTACGTGTACATAAGGTATCTATAAAAGAGTGTCAAAAAGTATTTTAAAATGTAAAAGATCCTAGCCTTAAATTGCTCTGCAAAGTCTTGTTCCACTTTAAAGACATCAAAAATAGAAATCTTAGATGTACATTATTGGTTGGTTTATACATACTCGGACACCATGAATTCAAGTTGACTCAACAGCAACTGTTTTGTCTTGTTTTTATACAAGAAAGATCATGGGAAACTCTAAAAAAACAGAACCCAGGCTCCAGCTCCAAATAAGACCTTGGTCCTACATCAAAGATACGTGAAATAATTAAGACTGTTATTTGTTATGACGCCTGACTTTAACTCACTTCTTCCATTAGCCAACCAATGACTATACACAGTCATGTAGGGTAAGAGGCTCCTTTTGTGCTATCCCATTAAAGCAAATAGCTCAGCATCTCCACACTAAAATCCACACACTTTATTCACATTCTGAATGAATTTCTGAAGGGTTCTCCTACTTACTCTCATTTTATAGAGAACTCAAGTAAAGCGTGGTTAGCTACTTCTCCAGCTCAGAGACTAAAAGCAGTAAAATTAAAAGGGGGCAAGAAAAGGTATATTAGCAACAAAGACTGACAGCAAAGGAATTTAAAAATCAGAACTAAAAAAACATAATAGGCTGAAAGTGATTTAAGGTAGAAACAAAAAACCTTACAAACGTAAATATCTTTTAGAGGCATTCCTAAATTATAGCAGAGTACAATACTGAAATTCACAATAATACCCCTTTACCATTAAGTAAAGGTTACATGACATTGACTATATATTCTGCTTTTTGTTTGTTTGTTTTAAGGGCAGGGAGTATTAATATTTTAAGAATCTCTCTATATATCCTGATTACAGTTGAAAGTATTTTCGGAACTTAAAGGGTAAAGTTTTAATTACCCAGAAAATTCATTCACACAGAATAGTTTCTTGGACACCAATGTAGAAATGTTAAATATTGCTACCTTCTAGTTAAATGTTGCCCAAACTACAGTGCCTTTTGAACTGCAGGTCATCATGACCTGGTAATTGGTCAAGAAATCAATTCAATGGGGTGTAACAGCAATTTTTAAAAAATGAAACAGTAAATACAAGACAACATCGCACAAAGTAAGGGTAACTATGTTTTGTGAAAAATGTCTTTCAGTATTTGCATATTAGTTTTCAAAGTAAACGATATTTCTTACTCTGGATGCCAGTCAAAAGAAAGCAATGGGCCTAAAAATACATATGACATTATGAAATATCCCAATACTAAACATGCAATCCTGTAATTTTACTTCAAAATCCTAATGAAAGCCACTTCTTTAGGAATCTGGATGAATAAATTTATTTTCCCTAGTAATCTACATTAGAATATAACATGTTATTGTGTTTAACACTAGTTTTGACTAACAGAGATTGTGTACAAATACTATAGTTAAACTACTTGAACTTAGAGTAAGTTTGAATAGCAATAAAATATATATATGTGTATATATATGTATATATACAGTGACATTGTATTTTATTTGCTTGTTTATTCTAACATGAACTTACTGACCCCTGGTGACATTTTTTCCAAAGTCACTAGTGTAATCTAAAATCTAAACTTGGCATTCTACACAAGCAACCTGCTCAGTAGCAATATATCTCCCTAATACTTTACCTACATAGCAGCTGCCTGATTTTAAACAGCCGAACACTTAAAATTAATTTAACCAGCCCAAAAGCAAAGACAAGAAAGCAGCAACAGACAGGAAAACTGTACAACTGGGGTGAAAATGGGGAGAATGTTGACACATCACGGGGTTGGCAACAATGTCACAAAGCAATTTGTGTTAATTGCTTAATGATAAACTAATTTGCTATGTAAACTTTCACCTAAATCACAATAAATAAATAAACAAAACTAATTTAAAACAATTAAGAAAGACTTTCTCCATTTCCTTCTAGTGCATTTTAATACACTATTACCGGAAGCATTTTAACTAGAAAATTTTTCTTTCTAATCCACTTAAAAAATATATATGGAAAAAACATCCAGTTTAACACATACCTTTTTAAAAATGAGCATCTAATTTGTATCAGGATAAGTTAACATTTCCAATCAACGTCTCAAATTTGGAAGGAACTCTGTGTAATCTAATTTAGCCCAATCACCTATCCAATACAAAAATCCCCTCCCTACCATGGCCCTTGAAATCCCATGTCTGTCTGACTGCAAAGCCTCCATTCCTAATCACTATTACATAAAAATTTTCTAAGACTGGCCCTTGCGTTAGTTCGAAGGACCGACAAATGAGTTTTTAATTCCTTTAAAGTCCTTGAAAAGCACAGTGTATACATTATTCTCATAAGTCCTGAAAATACATACAGGTTTAGAAAGAAAATGACACATTTACCTATTACTGTACTAGGAATTTCACAGCCCCAACTGTCCATATATTGATATATTGAATAAGACACTGGAGTACACATGAAAACTTTTGGAGTATGCTTAAAGTACAAAAGTCAGCTAATGAGAGCAATAATAATAAAGTTAAGTTTTTCTTCAATTTATCAAATTAAAATTATCAAGTTTAAAAAGCTTATAAACTTCCTTAAAGTTGAAGTTAGATTTACTTTACTTAAAAATGAGTAACCGCAGCTCTAAAACGATATCAAGTATTGTGGCTACAGATAAAATTTTGTTCTATAACAACTTCGTTCATTTTGAGTTCCATCTAGAGTCTCTCTTGAAACTACACCTTACAAGCACTTTTGAAGAACTCGTCCTTCCATCCAGACCCTAATTCTCTTACAAATGCCCTTCTCTACCTCACCAGCTGGAAATCTGTAACAGAAACAGATAATCATACATAATACAGAAATAGTTGATCCTGACTCAGAATGAGGTTAACGCTTCCAAAGTTAGGCACAGGGAAAAAAAAAAAAAAAAACAAACAAAAAAAACCAAACCCTACTTAAATAAACCATTTACCTCGGTCTGGCTTCATTTTCACATCCAATTTCCACCCAGAGTGCTTCGAAAAATACACGTGTGGGTTCTTTCAACAGGCTCGCCGCTGATTCTGCGGCTTCTACTTTGTTTTCAAAATGCTAAAAGAGATCAAAACAAATTAATTTGATCCTGTGCTAACACCCGAACCTTGCAAAAAAGAAACTACTAACAGTTAGGCCTCTTCCTGGCACGACCTGTGGTGACAGCACCATCAGCAAGTCTGCAAAAGCAAAACTCTCTCCGCACCGCCTCCCCCATCTCCTCTGACCAAGCACCCGTCTCCACGCCCCTGCGCTCTCCAGGCCAATGTGTCCTTCTTTGCCACAGCGTCTCTGAAACAAAAGTGAGGACTATTTATAACCTGGAGGTACAGGCAAAGAAGGAAAAAAAAGCAACACAGGCTAACTAACCCCTTCGTAAAAAACGCCCTAGGGAACAGTGGCACCTCCACAATGTCTGTTATCGAAATTCTTGACTTCGTGGCTGGACGAAGGAGACCCTTCAAGACCCCAAGCGCCTAGCCTAGAGCTGCTCCCGCCCACGCGGGCCTCACCTGTGTAATTACCCCTCTGGCTAGCCTTCCTGCTGGCAACCGCAGCCAAGTTTACACAATCACAGGGTCAGAAAGAAACGCCAGTCATCTTCTCGCGCCCAGCCCCAGCCCCAAACAAACTCCCCCAGCAGTCCGGGTCGCCCCTCCCAACCCTCACCCTATGTGGCTGGCCTGAGGCCAACCGAAGAAGGTGTCTGCCCCAGGTGCAGGCCTCTTCCGTCCCCCCGCGGCCCGGGATTTCCTTCAGCCGCTCAGCACCAAGTGCCGCGCCCGCCTCTCTCCCCTCGGGAGAGTTGTTTTCATGACGCTCTTGGGCTGCCTTACTCTTCCGCTCCCTCGGCCAACCTCTGCTGACTAAATTGCTCTTCTTTCAAGCTCCCGACCCCTTCTCTAGGCACTTCTCTCGGCCGCTAGCCCAGTAGCTCACATCACACTCCCACCTCAGACGCGAGGCTCTGGGAGGCGCAAGGCCAGCGAGAGCAGAGTGCTGAGCACAGCGGCCCCCAAGGCTGCGTTAAGGGACCATGGGAGCCCGAAACCGCAAGCCCCACGCGGCTCCCCGGCGCCCCTGTGGCCATCCACCCCCGCCTCAGCCGCCGCCTGGCTCCACTCTCTGCGCTCAGCCCCTCTCCCTGCCCGGCTCCCACCTGAGCCCCGCAGCCCCAGGCTTTGCCCGCCCGTTGCCCCGGCCGGCCCGCCTGCCCCGCGCCTTTGCCAGGTCCTCGCCCGCCCGCTGCCTCTAGCTCCGGCGCCCCAGCTCCAGTTCTCCCTTGCTCGCCCAGTTCTTTCTCTGCTGTTTGTCCTGTCAAAACACTGCCCAGGTCACGTGTCCCAACAACAGCCAACCCACTGCTCGTCACTTCCTCCCCAGCGACCTCCAACGCCCGGGGCCGGGTTGTTAAGGCAACACCACCCCGCGCAGAGCTTCCAGCCTGGGGCCGGAGTTTCGGTGCAGGTGCCGGGTGGGCGCGAGGGCGCGAAGGACGGTGGCTGGGAGGGGCCGGCCGAACAAGGAGGCCAGAGGTCGATCGGCCATGCTAGTCCCCTGCTCTCGCTGCGAGCCAGCTGCGGCGCATGTCTGATACCAGGAATCCGAGCTGCGCTGTTAGAGCATAGGGTAACTGGGAAGATGTCATCCGAGGGCCTGCCCTGACGAGGAGGATAATTATAGTCTTCTCCTCCTTCATGCAGGATGCTGGCGCAGTTATGGATTGCGGCACACATTGGAACCGGAGTTTAACATGGCTAGGACAGGACTGAGGGCAGCCAGGCGGGTCAGGGAGTAGGGAGTATAAAAACAGGAAGCACCTCTCACCCTCTCACCCTAGATTTACCCAAATTAGTAATTTTGTTAGGATTCGGAACCCAAGCTTCCGAGGCACTCGCTGTGCTTAAAAATAACTTTTATAACTTCTTAAAACATTGACTCACGGCAGGAGGACACCATGTTATTGTTGGGGAGTTGTAATTTTGGTGTTGGGCTATAACCATGTGACATGATGACATTTCATAGTGTGATGTTGTGCCATCCCTTAAACACAGATGACAAGGATCTGCTGTAGTTAAAAAGAAAGCAATTCTAAAAAAGGGCTGAAGCTATTACGTACTCAGTTTATAGACAAATTTATGTGGCATTGTAAGCCCAAACGGAAACAAGAAGTAAAAAAAAATTGCAATGCTCTTTGGTTTCATTAAAAAAGACTGTTTTTTAGAGATCATCTTGCATACAAGAATCACAACAGAAAAGTACTAAGGTAGATCTAACGGGGATCTTTTACTTTCCTCTGTACTTTCCTGTATTTTCCAATGTTTTGCAATGACTATGTATTACTTTTACATCAGAAAAGTCGTTCTTTTAAAGTACAAGAATGACAATTGCATTTTTTGGCCGCAGATCTGTCACTAAAACAAAACCCTTGCTGTCGAGTCAATTCCGACTCATAGTGACCCTAGAAGACACAGTACAACTGCCCCATAGGGTTTCCAAGACTGTAGTGTTTTCAAAGCAGACCAGCACATCTTTCTCCCACAGGGCGGCTGTAAGTTCTAACTGCCAACCTTTTGGTTAGAGGCCAAAGGTCAGCAGCTGAGTGCCTTAACCACTGCATCACCAGGGCTCCTCCAGATCTATCACAAATACAGGAAATTTCTGTTATAAAAATAGTAATATTTTCTAGATATTTAGATCTGTACAGTGAAATTATATGCAAAGCTGTATTTATTAACCATAACTCCAAGATTGTATCTAGTCAGAAAAGGGCAGAACATTTCAGGAGGGTAACATTTCATTTTCCCTGAAATATTCTGGCATCATGAAGATAGCATCATGAAACTTCTGACAAATGGCAGCAGTTCCTTAATCTTTATAATGGCTATAACCGTTAAGCTCCCAGTGGACTTGATTTTGACATTATTGAATACTGTATTACGTAGTTTATTTTGTGACCTGAAGTTTTACTTGTTCTACAATCACTTCTCAATTAACGTTGGTAATGGGAGACAGAACAGTTACAGATAATCCAAAATCCTAAATTTAGCACAACAGCTGGGACCAGATAACTAGCATAAAAGGCTTACTTGGGTAAACAGGCAGGAAGATCTGTGATTCAGCTCTCTCTTCCTCTGCCTACTTTGCAGGAGGTATAAAAGCAGAAGCTGAAAATATAGTTAATTAGGACACAAATTATAGATTGCCAAAAGAAGGAATAAGTCTGTTTTGGAAGAAGTACAGCCAGAGTGCTCCTTGGAAGTGAGAATGGAGACACTTTGTCTCACATACTTGGAACATGTTATCAGAGATTCTAGTCCCTGGAGAAGGACATCATGCTTGGTCATTGAAAAAGAGGAAGACCCTCAGCAAGATGGATTACCACAGTGGCTGCAACAATGGGCTCAAACATAGCAATGATTGTGAGGATGGTGCAGTACTGGACAGTGTTTCATTCTGTTAAACATAGGGTTGCTAAGAGTCAGAACCAACTTGATGGAACCCAACAACAACAACAGGACACAAATTAAACAATTCTCTCTTAAATTAAAAAAAAAAAAAAAACTCTACTGCAGGAAACCAAAAGATCTACATAAATGGAAAAACATACCATGCTCAATGAATAGGTAGACTTAACATTGTGAAAATGACAATTCTACCAAAAGCAATTTACAAATACAATGAGATCCTGATGCAAATACCAACAACATTCTTTAAAGAGATGGAAAAACTAATCATTAACTTTATATGGAAAGGGAAGAAGCCCCAGATAAGTAAAGCACTGTTGAAGAATAAAGTAGGAGGACTCGCACTACCTGACCTCGGAACCTACTGTACAGCTACCGTAGTCAAAACAGCCTGCTACTGGTACAACTACAGATACATTGACCAATGGAACAAAATAGAGAACCCAGATGTAAATCCATCCACCTACAGTCACCTGATCTTCGACACGGGCCCAAAGTCCATCAAATGGGGAAAAGACATTCTTTTTAACAAATGGTGCTGGCAAAACAAAAATGAAACAAGACCCATACCTCACACATATACAAAAACTAATTCAAAAATGGATCAAAGACCTAAATATAAAGCCAAAAACTGTAAAGTTCATAGAATAAAAAATAAGACCAATGCTACAGGCCCTAATACATGGCATTGACAGGATATAAGCATCAACACACAAACCCCAGAAGATAAGCTAGATAACGGGGATCTTCTAAAAATCAAACACTTATGCTCTTCAAAAGACTTCACCAAAAGAGTAAAAGGAGAACCTACAGACTGGTAAAAAATTTTTGCACAATGCAAGTCAGACAAAGGTCTAGTTTCCATAATCTACAAGAAAATACAACACCTCTACAACAAAAAGACAAATAATCCTATTTAAAAATGGGCAAAGGAAATGAACAGACACTTCACCAAAGAAGACATTCAAGCGGCCAACAGACACATGAGGAAATGCTCTTGATCAGTAGCCATTAGAGAAATGCAAA
>NW_004443988.1:15390820-15410359 GCF_000243295.1 Trichechus manatus latirostris
ACTAATGGGGCACAACAGTCCAGGGACAAGGACTAGAAGGCAGGAGGGGACAGGAAAGCTGGTGATAGGGAACCCAAGGTCGAGAAGGGACAGTGTTGACATGTCATGGGGTTGTTAACCATTGTCATAAAATAATACGTGTACTAACTGTTCAGTGAGAAACTGTTTGAACATTGACCAATTCTTTTTGATACAGTGACTCTGTGTATTCCTTCCGCCTTCTTTTGATGCTTTCTGCATTGTCCAATATTTTCCCCAGTTCTTTCAGCTTGACAAATGCTGAATAAAGAAGATCAAAGAAGAACTGATACCTTTGGATTATGATGCTAGCAAAGAATATTGAACACACCATGGACTGCCGGAACAATGAACAAATCTGTCTTGAAAGAAGTACAGCCAGAATGCTCCTTAGAAACAAGGATGGTGAAACTTCGTCTCACATACTTTGAACATGTTATCAGGAGGGACCAGTCCCTGGAGAAGGATATCATGCTTGGTAAAGTAGAGGGTCAGTGAAAAAGAAGAAGACTCTCAATGAGATGGATTCACACAGGGGCTGTATCAATGGGCTTAGGCATAAGAACGATTGTGAAGGTGACACAGGACCAGGCAGTGTTTCTTTCTGTTGTACATAGGCTTACTATGAGTTGAAACCATCTCAATGGCACCTAACAACTAACAACAAAAATTAAACACTTATGCTCAACAAAAGACTCCTCCAAAAGAGTAAAAACAGAACCTACAAATTGGGGAAAAAAATTTGGCTACAACATATCTGACAGGGGTCTAAACTCTAAAATTTATACAAAACTTTGACCCCCCCCCCCAAAAAAAAAAGACAATCCAATTTAAAAATGCACAAAGGAAAGTATCAGGATACAAAATAAACATACAAAAATCAGTTGGATTCATCTACACAAACAAAGAGAACTTCCAAGAGGAAGTCAGCAAATGAATACCATTTACAATAGCCCCCAAGAAGATAAAATACTTAGGAATAAATCTAACCAGAGACATAAAAGACCTATACAATGAAAACTACAAGACACTACTGCAAGAAACCAAAAGAGACCTGCATAAGTGGAAAAACTATACCTTGCTCATGGATAGGAAGACTCGACATTGTGAAAATGTCATTTCTATTAGAAGTGATCTACAGATACAATGCAAGCCGGATCCAAATTCCAATGGCATTTTTGAATGAGATGGAGAAACAAATCACCAACCTCATAACGAAAGAGAAGAGGCCCCGGATAAGTAAAACATTGCTCAAAGAGAAGAACAAAGTGGGAGGCCACATACTACCTGATTTTAGAAACTATTATACTGCCATGGTAGTTAGAACAGCCTGGTACTGGGACAACAACAGCTACATTGACCAATGGAACAGAATTGAGAATCCAGACATAAATTCATCCACCAATGAGCACCTGATATTTGACAAAGGCCCAAAGTCCATTAATTGGGGAAAAGACAGTCCCTTTAACAAATGGTGCTGGCATAACTGGATATCCATCTGAAAAAACTGAAACAAGACGCATACCTCACAGCATGCACAAAAAGTAACTCAAAATGAATCAAAGACCTAAATATAAAACCTAAAACCATAAAGATCATGGAAGAAAAAATAGGGACAACGCTAGGAGCCCTAATACTTGGCATAAACAGAATACAAACCATAAGTAACAATGCACAAACACCAGAAGAGAAACTAGATAACTGGGAGCTCCTAGAAACCGAACACTTATGCTCATCAAAAGACTTTACCAAAAGTGTACAAAGACAACCTGCGGACTGGGAAAAGAATTTTGGCCATGACAAATCTGATCAGCATCTGATCTCTAAAGTCTACAAGATACTGCCAAACCTGAACAACAAAAAGACAAATAACCCAATTAAAAAATGAGCAAAGGATATGAACAGGCACTTCACCAAAGAAGACATTCAGGAGGCTAGCAGATACATGAGTAAATGCTCACAATCATTAGCCATTACACAAATGCAAATCAAAACTACAATGAGATACCATCTCACCCCAACAAGGCTAACATTAATCGAAAACACACAAATGTTGAAGAGGTTGTGGAGAGACTGAAACACTTATACACTGTTGGTGAGAAGGTAAAATGGTACAACCACTTTGGAAATCGATTTGGCGCTTCCTTAAAATGCTAGAAATAGAAGTACCATACAATCCAGCAATCTCACTCCTTGGAATATATCCTAAAGAAGTAAGAGCCATCACATGAATAGATATATGCACACCCATGTTCATTGTAGCACTGTTCACCATAGCAAAAAGACAGAAACAACCTAGGTGCCCATCAATGGATGAATGGATAAACAAATTATGATATATTCACATAATGGAATACTACACAATGATAAAGAACAATGATGAATCCGTGAAACATCTCATAGCATTGATGAATCTGGAAGGCATGATGCTGAGTGAAATTAGTCAGTTGCGGAAGGACAAATATTGAATAAGACCACTATTATAAGAACTCAAGAAAAGGTTTAAACACAGAAGAAAACATTCTTTGATGGTTACAAGGGTAGAGAGGAAGGGAGAGGGGTATTCCCTAACTAGATAGTAGACAAAAATTATCTTAGGTGAAGGGAAGGACAACACAAACTACAGGGGAAGTCAGTACAGCTAGACTAAACGAAAAGCTAAGAAGTTTCCTGAATACAACCAAGCACTGCGAGCGACAGAGTAGTAGGGGTGGGGGTCTGGGGACCATGCTTTCAGGGGACATCTAGGTCAATTGGCATAACAAAGCTTATTAAGAAAATGTTCTGCATCCCACTTTGGTGAGTGGCATCTGGGGTATTAAAAGCTAGTGAGTGGCCATCTAAGATGCATCGATTCGTCCCAACCCACCTGGAACAAAGGAGAATGAATTACACCAAAGACACAAGGAAAATATTAGCTCAGGAGACAGAAAGGGCCACATAAACCAGAGACTCCATCAGCTTGAGACCAGAAGAACTAGATGGTGCTCGACTACCACCAATGACTGCCCTGACAGGGAACACAACAGACATTCCCTGATGGAGCAGGAGAAAAGTAGGGTGCAGAACTCAAATTCTAGTAAAAAGACCAGACTTAATGGTCTGACTGAGACTGGAGGGACCCCGGAAGACACGTCCCCTGGACTAGAGAGTTATCCCAAAACTAAGACCATTCCTGAGGCCAACTCTTCAGACAAACATTAGACTGGACTATGGGACATAAAATGGTACTCGTGAAGAGCATGCTTCTTAGCTCAAGTAGATACATGAGACTAAATGGGAAGCTCCTGTCCGGAGACGAGATGAAAAGGCAGAGAGAGTCAGGAGCTGGTTGAATGGACACGGGAAGTCCAGGGTGGAAAGGAAGAGTGTGCTGTCACAGTATAGGGAGAGCAACTAGGGTCACATAACAATGTGTGTATAAGTTTTTGCATGAGAAACTAACTTGAATTGTAAACTTTCACTTAAAGCACAATAAAAAAAAAAGAAAAAAATTTTAAAAATGAGCAAAGGATATGAATAGACAGTTTTCCAAAGAAGACATTCAGGCAGCTAAAAGTGTATGAAGAAATGCTTGTGATCAATAGCAATTAGAGAGATGTAAATCAAAACTACAATGAGATTTCATCTCATCCCAACATTACTGGCACTAATCAAAAAAGATAAAAAATTAACAAATGTTGGTGAGGGTGTGGGGAGATTGAAACCCTTATGCACTGCTGGTAGGAATGTAAAATGGTACAACCTCTATGGAAAACGGTATGGCACTTCCTCAAAAAGCTAGAAATAGAAATAGCATATGATCTAGCAATCCCTCTAGGTATATACCTGAAAGAAGTAAGAGCCGTCACACAAATGGACATATGCATACTCACGTTCATTACAGCATTATTCACAATAGCAAAAAGATGGAAACAACCTAAGTGCCCATCAACAGATGAATATAAACAAACTATGGTACATACACACAGTGAATACTACACAATAATAATGATGAATCTGTGAAACATCTCACAACATGGATGAATCTGGAGGGCATTATGCTGACTGAAATAAGTCAATGGCAAAAGGACAAATATTGTATGAGACTTCTCTTACAAAGTAACAACCAAAGGTTTACAAAAAGGAAAAAAAAAATTCTTTGATAGTTACTAGGGATAGGAGGGGCAGGGAGGGTAAATTACCAAATAAATAGTAGACAAGCGTTATTATTGGTGAAGGGAAAGGTAATATACAATATGGGAGAGGTCAGCACAACATAGCAAGTGAGGACACTGAGGGGAATGCAGGAATAAAGAACAACTACGGTAACTACTATAGCATAGACAATCCTACAACAATAGTTTAACGAACTATAATTTACAAATGGATACATAAACAGATAGATATGCCAAGAGGTGAGGGAAGGTGTAAGGGAGCACACTCACCGGCAGATACAGGTTTGGTGGTGGAAATTTCTAAATACATGACTGTTGATATATGTTCTTCATGTATTAATATAGACAATAGAGCACACAAGTGGCACAGTCAGGGAAATCTCTTAGACATAACTAAACACCTTGTGGAATGAACTTCCCAGGCTCAAAGGGAAAGGATCAAAGACTCAGGGAACATCTATGTCAATTGGTACATTGTTCTTAAAGACAACATTCTACATCCTACCTTGGTGAGTAGCCTCTGGAGTCTTAAAAGCTTGCAAACAGCCATATAAGATACAACTGTTGGTCTCTTCCAGTCCAGAGCAAAGCAGAGTGAAAAAAACCAAAGACTCAAGGGAGCAATTAGTCCAAAGGACTAATGGACCACATGAACCACAGCCTATACGACCCCAAGACCAGAAGAATTAGGTAGTGCCCAGCTACCACTACTGTCTGCTCTGACTGGGATAACATCAAAGTATCCCGGACAGAGTGGGAGGGAAATGTAGAACAAAAGATCAAATTCACAAAAAAGACCAGACTTACTGGTCTGACAGAAAATGGAGGAACCCCCAAGACTAGAGCTGTAAGACACCTGTCTGACCTGGAACTGAAGCTGTTCACGGAGACCACCTTCCAGCCAAACAATAGACAAGGCCATAAAATAAACAATTTAACACCTGAGAGGAACACGCTCCTTGGAACAATCAATTATAAGAGATCAAAAGGGCAATATTTGCCCCAAAGCAAAGATGAGAAGGCAGGAAGGGGTAGAAAATCTAGACGATTCGAAACGGGGAATGCAGGGCTGAAACAGGAGAGTGCTGACACATTGCAGGGAATGAAGCCAAGGCCATAAAACACTTTATACAAACTATGGAATCAGAATCTAATCTACTGTGTAAACTTTCACCTAAAGCACACACGTGCGTGCACACACACACACACACACACACACACACACACACGATTTATAGCCTTCGAAGCCATATGGGGCAGTTCTACCCTGTCCTATAGGGTCACTGTGAGTCCGAATCCACTTGATGGCAATGGGTTTTTTGTTTTTGTTTAAGAGTGCTGAGCACTTTATTTATGTTATATACTTAATCCTAAAATTGTGATATTATATTGCAGATTAGAAAACTGAGGCTCAGAGAAGAATAACTTTCCCAAGGCTACAGTTAATATGTTGAAGGAGACTTCCTTCTAAATGGCCTCATTTAACCCCCACTACAATATTATGTAGTAGGCTAAATTATTTCAATTTTTTTCAAATGGGGAAATGAAGGCTCAGAAACACTGAGGAGAGTTTGCACATTTAATATTTAAACTGATTTATGTGAACTTAGGCTTTGAGATAAAAGTTCTAAAAAGAACAGCTCTTGTTTGTTATATGTAAGCTCCAAAGAGCAAATGGTCACATGCAGATAATAACAGCAGCTAATAGTTCTTGAACTCTTAGGTGGTAGACACTATTCTGAGTGCTTTATAGGTATCATTTCATTTAATCCTCACAACATCCCTATGAAGTATTATTATCCCTATTTTATAACCAAATAAACAGGAAAAGGGAAATTAAATTAACTTGCCCAAGGTCAAGCAATTAGAAAGTGGCAGAGCCAGGATTCACACCCAAGGAGCATGACTGGCACATTCAGTTCTTAACCAATACCCGGTACTGTTCCTATGTAGTTTGCTGTTCCACCGAAACCAAGCTCATTCTTGCCACTGGACTTTTGCCATTTTGCCCACGTGGGGCCCCACCCCAACTCCTATCAAAACCTTTGCAAGCTTTCAGGGCCCAAATAGTCTTACCCTACAACACTCTATAATCCACACTCACACACAACCATGTTTTCTCTGAACGTGTATTGTATCTATCATCTGAAAGCTACACATTCTTTTAATCTTTTTAAGGGCAAGGCTGGGCTGTGACTTTAAATTCCTGAGGACCTGAGGGCCTTCACTATTCTCTAGGACTGCACTGACCCACATGCTAACCACTAGTCATATGTGGCTATTAAGCACTTGAAATTTGACTAGTGAAACAGAGGAATAGAATTTTAAGTTTTAATTAATTTAAACATAAACTTAAAAACTGATTCTCAGTTGAGTTATTGGAAAACTTTTAAGTATATTTGGACCAACTTGAGTCGTGAGTCTACTTTTTCAGCTGTAAATTTAGGAAATCTAAATACAGATCAGTATTTTGAACAAAAATTTAGAGTCCAAACTGAAATGTGCTGTCAGTGTTAAATAAGGAGCCCTGGTGGCACAGTGGTTAAGTGCTTGGCTGTTAACCTAAAGGTCGTCGGTTCGAACCCACCAGCCATTCCACAAGAGAAAGATATGGAAGTCTGCTTCTGTAAAGATTACAGCCTTGGAAACCCCATAGGGCATTTCTACTCAGTCCTATAGGGTTGCTATGAGTTGAAATTGACTTGATGCAATGAGTTTGACTTTTTTGGCTGATGTTAAAATATATACCAGATTTCAAAGACTTAGTATGAAAAAAAGAATGTAAAAATATCTTAATACTTTTAAAATATTAATTACAGGAGGCAGAGCCAACATGGTGCCATAGACAGAAGAACCATGCTGTCCCTCCACAGCAAAGACCCAAAAGACTAAGTAAAACAGAGACAAATGTCAATCCTGGAACCCTGAGCATCAAATGAAGAGACAAAGAACTCAGCCAAGCATGAAAAATAAGAAACTGACAGAGAACAGAGAACATGGAGTGATACGTGCAGAGGTTCCCTATCAGCTAATGCAGCACGGATTTGCCATCTTGGACTCCTGTCGGGGATCGATGTACAGTGAGTATGGGAAAGCAGCTTCACAGAGCTCCCAGCAGGAGACAGAATAACCAGAAACCAGTGATATACACTTTCCAAGCCCCCATCCTTCTCCCCCCACCACTTGGCCTCTGCTGCTTCCTAGGTGGCTGTGGTCGCTCGGCTGGACAGGAAGTTCAGGGTCTGTGCCACTTGGATTAACCCCACTCACACTGGTTGACTCCAGTAGTGTCATTTTTTTGTTGCTGGTGTTACTTTTTTCTGACTCTTTTGGTTTCTTCCTGCCTCTCACCACCTCCCCCTCCTTTCTCTCAAACACCTGCTTCCATGTGCCAGCTTTGCTTCTTCTTGAAAGGCTGTGAAGTGCCACTTGGCCAGGGAACTGCTTCCCTAGCCCATGGAGCCATGCTGCTGGAATCCCCGGGGCCTTTTTTTTCATAGACTTTAAAACAAAATCCACCATAAAACACAAACAAGGGCACTATATAATGATTTAAGGGGCAATCCATCATGAAGCCATAACCATAATAAATATCTATGCACCGAATGACAGGGCTCCAAAATGCATGAAACAAACTCTTACAGCTCTGAAAAGAGAAACTGATAGTTCCACAATAATAGTAGGAGACTTCAACACACCACTCTCAATAAAGGACAGAACGACTAGAAAGAAACAGCCAACATACAGAAGCGCTGAAGGGCACAATCAGCTAGCTTGATCTCGTAGACATATATAGAACACTCCACCCAACATCTGCGAAGTACACACTCTTTTCCAACGCACATATTCTCCAGGATAGACCACATCTTAGGTCACAAAGCAATCCCAACGAAATCCAAAACACTGAGATAAAACAAAGTATCTTCTCTGACCACAAGGCCATCAAGGTAGAAATAAACAACAGGAAGAACAAGGAAAAAAAAGATCAATTACATGGAAACTGAGTAACACCCTGCTTAAAAACTACTGGGTAATGGAAGAAATCAGACATAGAATAAAATTCCTACAAACAAACGAGAATGAAAATACATCATACTAAAACCATTGGGACACAGCAACCACCACTGACCGCCCTGACAGGGAATACAACAGACAGTCCCTGATGGAGCAGCAGAAAGATGGGGTGCAGAACTCAAATTCTAGTAAGAAGACCAGACTTAATGGTCTGACTGAAACTGGAGGTAGCCCGGAAAGCATGGCCCCTGGACTCCCTATCAGCCCAGAACTAAAACAATTTCTGAGGCCAACTCTTCAGACAGGGATTGGACTGGTCTGTGGGACATAAAATGATACTTGTGAAGAGTGTGTCTCTTAGCTCAAGTAGATACAAGAGACCAAAGGGGCAGCTTCTGGCCAGAGGTGAGATGGGAAGGCAGAGAGGGTTAGGAGCTGGTTGAATGGACATGAGGAATCGGGGCGGAAAGGAGAAGTGTGCTGTCGCAGAATGGGGTGAGCAATTAGGGTCACATAACAATTTATGTATAAAATTTTGTATGGGAGACTAACTTGAAATGTAAACCTCATTTAACTACAACAATAAAAATAAAATAAAATAAAACCTTTGGGACACAGCAAAGGCAGTCCCCAGAAGTCAATTTATAGCAATAGATGCACACATCAAAAAAGAAGAAATGGACAATAGCAAAACATTAGCTACACAACTTGAACAAATAGAAATTGAACAGCAAAAAAAGCCCACAGGGACTTCTGGGCAACATGGTGCCATAAACAGAAGCACCATGCCATCCTACCACAGCAAAGATCCAAAAAATTAAGTCAAACAGAGACAGATGTCAATCCTGAAACCCTAAGCATCAAATGAAGAGATAAAGAACTCAGCCAAGCACCGAATGGAATAAGAAACTGACCAAGAACTGAGTGAGGAGAGATACACGCAGAGGTCCCTTATCAGCTACCGCAGCATGGATCCACCATCTTGGACTCCTATCGGAGATCAGCGAACAGGGGGTATGAGAAAGCAGCTTCACAGAGCTTCCAGCAGGAGACAGAACAACCAGTAACCAATAATATATACTTTCCCACCTCCCACCCTTCTTCACCCCCACTCAGCCTCCTCTGGTTCCTGCAGCCACAGTCTCTTGGCCGGGAAACACCAGCTTCACCCAGGTGTCACTTGGATTCCACCCGCCCACACTGGCTGGCTCCCTGAGTGCCTTTTGTTGGCTGCTGTTCTTGCTTTTTTAAGCTTCTTTAGATTTCTTCCTTACCACTCACCACCTCCCCATCCTGTCTCTCAAATACCTAGCTCCATGTGCCATCTTTGCTTCTTCCTGAAAGGCTGCAAAACATGGCTCGACTGTGAAACTGCTTCCCAGCCCATGCCGCCATGCTGTTGGGACCCCTGGGGTTTTTTTGTTTGTTTGTTTGTTCTGATATGTTCTGTTTTGATTTATTTGTTTGTTTTCTTTTTCTTTTCTCGGCTTGGGAGCCCCTTCTAGCTGGGCAGTACCGTGTGGCTTGGAAGCAACTCCCTTGTTCTGCGCAGACGCACAGTGACATCAGTGGTGGCATTTCTTTTTTCTTGTTTTTTTGCTTTATTTTGTTTCTTTGTTTTGTTTTCTTCTCTATTTTTCTTTCTCTTCATTTCCAGTTTCTCGTCTCTCTATACTTACCTTTTCTTCCTGTCTCCTGGATACCTGGTGCTGTTTGACACCTCTGGTACTTCATGGTCTGGGAGCATCTTCCCCAGTCCTAGCAGCTGCACCGGTGGGAGCCCTGGGGCTTTTCTTTCTTTTTTTCTTTAATTTTTATTTACTCATTTTTTTCTTTTACCTTTTCTCTTTTTCTCCATTTCTCAGTCTTTTGTCTCTCCACTCCAACAGCAAGCTCCCTTAGCACACTTTTTTGTTTGTTTGTGTGTACATTTTTGGCTCCTGTTCCTCTCTCCTTCCTTTCCTTTTTCCCATACCCATCTTAGCTCCACACATCACAATCTCCCCGCTCCTTCCTGCCTATCTGCACTGTGCGCTGAACATCACACTCCCAAGCAGCACAGGAACGGCCTACTGGAACCTGCCCTACACTGATTCCCAGCCCGCCCTGTCCGCCCTAGTACGTGCCACAAACAACCCATTCTGGCAACTCCCCTTCAACTGGACCTGCCTTGCTGTACCATACCTGAGTGACTGACCCTGCCCATTGGAGAAGGAGGTGAAAAGTATCATGCCCACAGATGAGCAAACAACAAAGAACGCACAGCTCACCTGCTCAGACATAACCAAACAAAACAAAAAAGAAGGAGGAAACAAACAAATCTACGATCAGTACACGAGGAAAATAACTGCTGAATGCCCCAAAGACAGTAGACAATATCAAAACATTTACAAAAACAGGGCAGGATGGTTCCAGCAGGTGTCCAAAATAAAACACCAGATGACTTTCCAGTAGAAGAAAAGGCACTAGAACTACCTGATAGGGAATTCAAATCTCTAACATTCAGAGCTATACAAGAGTTGAAGCAAAAAGCAGACAAAAATGAGGTAAAAATAGACAAATTCATGGAAAAGGCAGACAAATTAATGAACAATACAGACAAAAAAAAAAAAAAGGAAGAATTCAAGAATATAATGCAGGAACAAAAGGCCAAAATAAATTCACAACTAGAAATCCTACAAAAACAATTAGAAATCCAAAAGATAAACAACAAGATTTCAGAAATGGACAGTGTCATAGCAGACTGAGGAGCACATTTGAAACAGTGGAAGATAGGATCAGCGAACTTGAAGACAAACACTTGGATACAACTCTGTTTGAGGAAAAATCAGAAAAAAGGACAAAGAAAAATAAAGAAACCCTGAGAATTATGTGGAATATAATCAAAAGCAAAAAAATCGGCGAGTGATCGGAGTTCCAGAATAGGGGGAAAAAAAACAGAAAACACAGAGAAGATCATTGAAGAATTGCTGACAGAAAACTTCCCCAATATCATGAAACATGGAAGCTGGCCATACAAGAAGCTCAACGAACCCCATATAGGATAGACCCCAAAAGAAAATCATCAGGGCATATCATAATCACACTTGCTAAAACCAAAGATGAACAAAGAATCCTGAGAGCAGCTCGAGAAAAACAAAAAGTCACATACAGAGGGGAAACAATAAGACTAAGCTTGGATTATTCAGCAGAAACCATGCAAGCAAGAAGGCAATATGACATATACAAAATCTTAAAAGAAAAAAAAAAATGCCAGCCTAGAATAATATATCCTGCAAAACTCTCGTTCAAATATGATGGTGAAATTAGGACATTTCCAGATGAACAGAAATTAAGGGACTATGTAAAAACCAACCCAAACGTACAATTATTAAAGTGAGTCCTTCAATCAGAGAAGAAACAACATCACACCACAGGCTGAATCTAGGACATAGATTGTACCAGCCAGATACCACCTAGGAAATGAACTCTCAAGAACTATCCAAAACCGAAAGAATTATAACATATACCCAGAGAGGTTAATCTGTAAATGAGAACACCATCAGAACAATAAAAGAGGGAATAAATGGTATAGGTATAGAACCTTCTAATGGAGAGGAAGGCAAGGCAATACCAAGTAATAATAGACTGGTTCAACCTAGGAAGATAGGGGTAAATTTCAAGGTAAACACAAAGAAAGTTAACAAACCTACTCATCAAAATAAAGAAGAAAAACGTAAAGACTCACTAAAAACAAAACCTACAAAAACAAAAGAAATGAAAAAAAATCCACAAACAAAAGTAATTCAGCACAGGAGAGTAAGAGGAACAAAGAAAACGTCAGTACCACAAAAAAAAGCACTACAAAATGACAGCAATAATCTCACACCTATCAATAATTACACTGAATGTAACACAATAGCAAAAAGATGGAAACAACCTAGATGGCCATCAACAGATGAATGGATAAACAAACTATGGTATGTACACACAATGGAATACTACGCAATGATAAAGAACAATGATGAATCTGTGAAGCATCTCACAACATGGATGAATCTGGAGGGCACTAAGCTGAGTGAAATAAGTCAATCACTAACGGACCAATATTGTATGAGACCACTACTGTAAAAACTCATGAAAAGGTTTACACACAAAAAGAAACAATCTTTGATGGTTTTGACGGAGGGGAGGGGTGGGGAGGGAAAAACACTAAATAGACAATAGATAAGTGGTAACTTTGGTGAAGGGTAAGACAGTACACAATACTGGGGAAGCCCGCACAACTTATCCTAGGCAAGGTCATGGAAGCTCCATAGATACAGCCAAATTCCCTGAGGGACCAGATTACTGGGCTGAGGGCTGTGGGGACCATGGTCTTGGGGAACATCTAGCTCAATTGGCATAGCATAATTTATAATGAAAATGTTCTACATTCTAATATAGTGAGTAGCATCCAAGGTCTTAAAAGCTTATGAGCGGCCATCTAAGATACTCCACTGGTCTCAATCCTTCTGTATCAAGGGAGAGTGAAGAAGACCAAAGATACAATGGAAAGATTAGTCCAAAGGACTAATGGACAACTACCACAGCCTCCACTAGACTGAGTTCAGCACAACTAGATGGTGCCTGTCTACCACCACCAACAGAAATCACAAGGGAGGGTCCTGGAAAGAGCTATAGAAAAATGTAGAACAAAATGCTAACTCACAATAAATAAATAAATAAATAAAAACCAGACTTACTGGTCTGACAGAGACTGGAGAAACCCTGAGAGTATGGCCCCTGGACACCCTATAGTTCAGTAATGAAGTCACTCCTGAGGTTCACCCTTCAGCCAAAGATTAGACAGGCCCATAAAACAAAACAAGACTAAATGGGTGTAGCAGCCCAGGGGCAAGGATGAGAAGGCAGGAGGGGACAGGAAAGCTTGTAATGGGGAACCCAAGGTCGAGAAGGGAGAGTGTTGACATGTTGTGGGGTTGGCAACTAATGTCACAAAACAATATGTGTATTAAGTGTTTAATGAGAAACTAGTTTGCTCTGTAAACCTTCATCTAAAGTACAATAAAAAAATTTTTACATGAGCATATATAACTTTTATAATAAAAAAAAGTTATCTAAAAAAAACGCATGCAGAGATTTTGCAGAAATTGTTTTCCAGAAAGTAATGTACTTCAGAAATGTTTTCTGATTTATGAAAAACTAAAAAAATTCCCCAGCTCTTATTCATAAATATTCATATATTGAATTTCTGTGCAGTGTGCTATATACATGACATTTGCCTCTCAGTAAATTACGACTGTTTATCAGGAAGCACCATGCTGATTCTAGGAAACATGACTGGGTATTGACAGTTTGTCTAACAAATGAAATTCACACAGTCACGATGTTTTGCGAAGATGCTGTAGCACGAATATGAAAAAAAGTCAGTAAGGCTCTTGAGATTGTTAGATCCTGATACAGGATAGACCCTGGAAAATGCCTTTAATAGTACAGTAGTGCTAGGCCACGCAAGGTGCCTCAGAGTGCCTGTCATTTGTGGTCCCCTTTTTGCTCTACTCCCCTGGCCACAACTGACTGAACCAGGGATCAACACTTAACTTGAAGGTAACCCTCTATGGCTGGCTAGTGGCCTACGAAGTGGCCAAGTTTTAGAGAACTGAATCCAGCAGGAGGACTGTATAATGGCTAGTGACTGGATGATCATGTTCTTTATGATGGTGGTAGTGGGAGGTTGCTGACATGCTGTAGACACACAGCTTTGGTAGCAGCTGGAGAAGCAGACACAGAGGCCTCTGTAACGATGGCAATGGAGAAAGGAGCAACTGACATCCAATTCTAAAGGAATAACTGAGTGCTCTTCAGTCAAGAGCTGCTGTTAGGCTGCTAGAGGTGCTGTCAGTCAGGAATGATGGGAATGATGGTCCTTTTTTCTGTGTGGCCTGGCTGTATACCTGTTGAGAATTTTTTGTCTTTTATGGCTCCATGAATCCTCCCAACAAACCTCTGTAATGAAGGCAACCTGAACATCTCTCTTTAATACATGAAATCCGAAAGAACCTACACACAATTGTACACTGCTTTTAATTCATGAGTGAAAAAATTAAGATATATTATTGAATTAGATTCCCTACATATATCAATTACTTATTCAATCAACAATATGTACTGATTACTTACTAAGTGTCAGACATGTACTAGTATAAGCAATTCAGTTGTGAATAAGATTGACTTGGCTCCTGCCCGTATGGTATAAGGTCTAGTCTGGAATACTTTCCTCGGTCTTAATGTGTATTATATGGACAAGCCTAAACTTAATACATCTCAGAAGCCTTGTGATCTACATTGTTTTTTTGTTTTAAATGTTCCTGGTTTTCCGAAAAACATTACGTTGATAAGTATATAGCGTTAAATTCTGTGTGTTAACATTTTATTCTAAGGATGCCTACATTTATTTCAGAATAAAGCTTAGTTCACAGCTATCTAAGATTAACACTTCTGAAACAAAAACAAACAACAAAAAGCAGGGTTGGGAAAACCATTAACTAGAACATGACCCCTGAGCAGAGCCAGAAGCATAGGAAGAACAAAATGAGGCTTGCATAAATCAACAGTAGAAGAAGGAAGAGATTACAATGATGATATTTATATGCCAGCATTTTGCAACAGTGGTAATGTACCACCTGTGTGAGTGCTGAAAGAAAGAAAGAAAACAAACAAACAAACCCGTTGCCATCGGATCGATTTTGACTCATAGTGACCCTACAGAACAGAGTAGAACTGCCCCATAGAGTTTCCAAGGAGCAGCTGGAGGATTCAAACTGCCAACCTTTTGGTTAGCAGCCATAGCTCTTAACCACTGCGCCATCAGGGCTGAAAATTTTTCCACATCCTAAGGAAAGATAAACTGAAAACTAATGGTATGAATTGGCGAAGATAACAAGGTTGAAAATAAAGCTATAGGTGATTCATTAAACTAAACTGAAGAAAAATGAAGAAGATGGAATCTCATGCTTAGGTAAAATTGAAATGTCAAGGAATTGATGTTGATGTATACTGTGACGACCCTGCTGGTAAAGCAATAGTCAAGGGAAAAATTTTAATGCTATATTTCTTAGACGAACTAAAATTAAGAGTGAATGTCTTTCCCAGTGGAGGTAAGATGGCCCAGAGGGAGTACAGAGATGGGAGACATTGTTACACTCTTTAGAGTTTCTCAGACTCTCTAGCTAGTATTTTACTTGACGCATCAAGGGACTAAAAATGCTCTTAGTTATATTCTACCACTCAATTTTTTTTACAGGCTTTCCTTCCAAAATACCCAAATCCCTAAATACCTAAACTTCTAATTGCTGTATAAAACCTAATCTGGTTGCTATAATACTGCTGTGGAAATTATCTCCTGTTGTTTTTAACTAAATAGGCTGTGGTTTGAATGTCTGCAACTCTAAGAAGAGAATACAAACAACATTAGAAATAAGATATAACTACAACTACAGAATATTAATTACCAGAAAAAAAGTATACAATTTTATACCAGTAAATTTGAAAATTAAAATAAAATGGATAATTTGAAGGAAAATATAAATCATAAAAAGGAATCAAGATTAGGTAGAAAATCTGAATAGACCAATTACCATACATAAAACTGAAAAGTTAGTCAAAGATCTACTCCTAAAAAATGGCCCAGAACAGTTTAAGAGAAAGTTCTATCAAACCATCAAAAACAGACAAATCCTTTGTTATATAAACTATCTCAAAGCCAAGGAAAAGGATTAAAACTTGCCCTATCATTCTGAGACCAACGTAGCCCTGATAACAAACCAGAAGGGAAAGTACTCCCTCCAAAAAAAAACAACAACAAATAAGCCCACAAAAAACAGATTCTCACTTACGGACATAGAAGCAAAACTCCCAAGTACAGTATTAGCACAGAACATAGTAGTGTATTAAAGGAATATTATATCATGATCAAGAGAGTTTATTCTAGGAATGCAAGACTGCTTTAACACTGGGAAATCTATTAATACAAATCATCACATTATCTGATTAAATAAACCAAATAATCATCTTACGCTAAAAAAGGCATTTGACAAAATTTAATACTTATTTCTACTAAAATACCTTAGAGAGGAAAATTCCATTATAGAGTATTTACCACAACCTGATAGCAAGCAACATACCTAATAGTGAAACATTCGAAGCAAACATTTCCTTTAAAGTCACGAACAATGTAAGAATATCTACTGCCACCACTAGTATTCGATATTATATTTGAGGTTTTAGTCAACACACTAAGACCAAAAAAAAAAAAAAAAGAAGAAGAAGAAGAGAGAGACATAAAATACAAATAAATGGAAAGGCTGAGACAAAACCATTTCAGACTAGTAGACTAGTAGAACTAATAAAGAGAATTCATTAAGGTGAATTTAATAGCTTCTCATACACCAGGGGTATGGATTGGCTGAAACGTTGCAATGTTGACACTGCAACTAACGCACTGACAATAGCAACAAAACCTACTATCACTTAAACATAAATCTAATGAAAAATAGTAAAGACATATAAAAAAACCCAAAAACTCAATGACATAAAAGATTTAAGTAAATGAGAAGACAGACCACGTTCCTGGATAAAACTCCATGTTTAAAGATAAGGTTTCTCGATCTACAAATTCAATGCAATCTCCATCAAAATCTCTGAAAGTTTTTTAAATGGAATTTAACAAGCTAGTAATTCCAAAAGTTTACATTGAACACTAGAATTACGCTTAACACAGCAAAATGCTTCACTAAGAAAGACGTGTGAAAACTAATGCCAAAGACTGGAGCAGCCTCTTCAAGCCTTGCTTCTCATGCTCACGTAGAAAAAGATACTAGTTGAGGGGAATGGCAAATATGCATGCCTGCACAATTTAAATTCTTCGCTTCTCTTTCTCTTTCTCACCTAGCTTTCTCCTCACTTTCGTTCAGCGAATCTAGGTGAGTTGCCCTAAAATTAAGCGTACCATATGATGTAACTACTTTGTCCTTTGATACATCTTCAAATATACAACCTAGAATTTTGCAATTTTTCATGTCAGTCTCTTTGCATTTCCCACTTAAACCCCCAACTGAGTACATTTTTATATATGATTGCTTAGAAACTCAATTCACAGACACTTACCCAGCACCTTTGTGTTAGATCAGCTAGAAAAAATACAATCAATGCTGAAATAAAAACATTTGTAACACAAAAATCCCTACTGCTTTACAACAGCACTGTTTCCAAAATATTAGTAAAGCTCGTTACTCAAGAATTAAAAATTTTAATTTAAAAATGTATTTTGTCAAATAATACACGTGAGGAACATGCTTCTTAGTTCAATCAGATATATGAGACCAAATTGGCAGCTCCTGTCCAAAAGCAGGATGAGAAGGTAGGAAGGGACAGGAACAGGACTAGTGGACATAGAGAACCCAGGGTGGAAAGGGGAGGGTGCTGTCACATTGTGGGGATTGCAACCAAAGTCACAAAACATTATGGGTATAAATTTTTGAATGAGAAATTAACTTGAGCTGTAAACTTCCATGTAAAGCACAATAAAAAATTTTTTAAAAATGTACTTTTCTCAAAGACTTCCCAGAACAACCACCATTTTCTCACTTTTAAATGTAACGATCTCTGTGTTTTCTATGATGGCTGTTTATTTCTTTTGCTATCTCCTTTTTTTCTGATTACCTTTTAAACATTAGTTTTCCCCTAAAGTTTCTCAGTCTTCTTCTTTCATCAGTCTACAAGTACTCTCTGAACAAGCTCATAGCTTCAACTGGCTCCCACATGGGAACTGCTTTCAAGTCTACTTTTCTAGTACCACCTTTTCCTTTGAACTTCAGACCACCGAACTATCTACATCCACCAGGATGGTTCACAGATCTTTCCAATTAAATATATTACATCAATGGCATTCTCTTTATTCCTCTTTTACCTTTCCTCTCTCTGAGATGCAGCACTATCCTCCCTGTTCATTTATACAGTCCTTATTGAGCACTGGCTAAGCATCTGTTGCTATTCTAGGTGATTGGAACACATCAGTGAACAAAACAAAGATCTCTGTCCTCATGGAGCTTACATTCTAGTAGGAAGAGATAGACAATGAATAAATGATACAGTACATAACCCCCCCCCCAAAAAAAAACACAAACCCATTGCCGTCAAGTCAATTCCGACTCACTGTGACCCTTCAGGTTAGTGTAGGACTGCCCCATAGATTTCCCAAGGAGTGGCTGGTGGATTCGAACTGCTGACCTTTTGGTTAGCAGCTGAACACTTAGTGACTGCACCACCAGGGCTCCTCGGTATATAGATGTTAGGGAAAAAAATAGAGAAGAGTGTGATTTGGGGAAGGGCTATGTTAAACAGATTGTCAGGGTAGGCCTCAATTGGGTGACATTTGAGTAAAGACTTGAAGGAAGTAAGGGGGCTAGCATGTGGCAGGAAGAAAGTTCCAGGCTGAAGGAACAAGGGCCTAAGGCAGGAACACACTCTGGTATGTCTGAGAAGAGTGAGATACCAATTGTGCAGGAACTCAGCGAACAGGAGGCAAACAGTAGGCTATGAGGTCAGAGAGGGTATGGGGGTCCAGATCACTTGGGGCCTTAAGGACTATTATAAGACTCTGGCTGATCACTGCAAGGCTTTGAGCAGAGATATTTTGTGATCTTACTTGTGTTTAAAATTTTTACTCTTAGTAAGAATGATTATACAACCTGAGATTGTAATCAAGGTCACTGAAATGTACTTGTAGAAATTGTTGAATTGCTGTATGCTTTGTTGTGTATATTTTCACCACAATTCAAAAAAAAAAAAGTTCACCCTGACTTCTCCGTTGAAATTATAGGGGAGAAAGGACAAACCAAGGAGACCAGTTAGGAGGCTATTACAGTGAGTCGTGCACAAACTAGTGTGGCTTGACCACCATCATCCCTCTTCCCTAAGCTAGGAACCTCAGTAGAATCCTCTAGTCATTCCTCACTCCCACCTCCCTAGCCATTTCCCCACCTCCCTAACACACACAGCCTGGGTTCTGTTTCTAAAGTATCCTTTATACCAACCACTGCCCTCCACCCTACTACCACAGCCTTATTCAGGCTTTTATCCTTATCTGGACCTTTGAAATGGCCTCATAACTTGCCTCTCTGCCTCCATCTTATCTGTTCTTCCAATCTATCCTATCAGCAGGTGTATCTTTTTAATCACCGGGAATCTTAACCTGAGATGCACACATAGAATGTACTGGTCTGTGACCGTGGTGGGAAAAATACATGTTTACTTACATTAACCTTTAACTGAAATTTAGCATTTTTTTTTTTTTATTTTTTTTATTTTT
>NW_004443988.1:15418349-15425334 GCF_000243295.1 Trichechus manatus latirostris
ATTCTCTGTTTGGCTTAGTTTTTCGGATCTTTGTTGTGGAGGGACGGCGTGGTGCTTCTGCCTAGACCGCCATCTTGCCGGAGTCCTGAAATTTAGCATTTTTGATTACAAATGTAGGCAACAAACCATAGTAGTATTAGCAATACCTGTGGCTGTCACCAAATAGAAATTACAGATATTTTCATACCATATTATAGTTGATGCAGATATCTGATCACTACTTGAAAGTAAATATTAGAACAACCACTAGAACTTTTTTTTTTTTAATGTGCTAATGTGGTACAATGAATTACTTAATATGGCCCTTCTAGCCATGGTCTTTGTGACTCACACACAATGTTGAGTGGGACTATGCAAATTAGGTATATGGAACCTGCAATGCTTGGGGTTATGTGTCAACTTGGCTAGGCCATGATTCCCAGTATTGTATGGTGGTCCTCCATTTTAGGTGTTGTAAATCCTAACCTCTACATGTTAATGAGGCAGGATTTGTGTGGGGTGTATCTAGAGTCACAGTCTTGCAGGAGGGCGTGACTCAACTCTCACCCTTAGTCAAGTTACGCCCTTCCCTAGGGGGTGGCCTGCATCCAAGGTATATATGTAGATGCCCTAGTGGGGCTCTTTCTGCATCTGGATCCTACATCTGGTTCATGATTGTCTAACCTCCAGTTCTTGGGACTTGAGACAGAGGCCTGCTGTCTAACCTGCCAGATTCACCAGCCTCCACAGCCTTGTGGGTCAGCAGCCTGTTGTCCGACCTGATTTGATAGCTTCCACTGCCTTGTGAGCCAGCAGCCTGTGGTCTGACCTGCCAGTTTGGGTTCTCCAGTCCCTGCAGCCATGTGGGCTGGGAGAAGCCTACACCTGCCCACAGATTTAGGATTTGTTAGCCTCCACAACTACGTGAGACATTTCCTTGATATGGTTCATGAGTTCTGTGGGTTCATGAGTTCTGTGAGACTTTGCTGCGAATTACAGAACCCAAAGATGGGAGGGAGAGCACTGAGGGTAGGGGGAGTAATTTATGTCAGAGATGATGGAGTGGTACAGCAGTTTGGAAAAGTTGAACATTTGGGACATTTTTAACCTCCACCTCATAGGAACCAGCTTTGTTCTGATCCTTATAAATTATTCATTTAGCTAATAATGGAGCAAATATCACAATTAAAAATAAACTGTATTATAAGATTATTGGATTTCTTTGAATTCCAATGTATTTCAGTTTATACCTTTAAAATTAATATTCTGGGGGGTTCAAAGGCTTTATCAGATTATCAAAGGAGTCCAAAGCCAGAAAACATAAAAAAAAACCCTGCTCCAATCATATCTAATCTACTCAGACCTGATTTTACCACTTCCATCCTTTCAAATTCTCAGGTGGCTTGCCAGCATACAGAATAAAGTTCCACATTCTAACAGTGCCAGCAAGGTTCTCCACATCTTCACTCTGGCTAATTTTTTCTGTCCTGTCATTTCTCCTCACCCTCACTCTATATTCTGAGCACCCCCGACCCTGCTGCTTTCTGGCATTGACCCTTTCGTTCCTCTCAGCAATTGTTCCTTTTGTTCCCTTTTTCCTGTAAAGCCTACCCAACCATGGAAAACTCCTGCTCTGCCTTCAAAACCCACTCTTTTCCAATACCTCTCAGCAGCCTTCCTGGATTTGCCCAAGCCAAATTAGTTTCTCCTTCATCTGTGCTCCCACAGCACATTATACAGTGAAATCTGTGAGAGCTGGAACTTGGCAGGACTGTCTTGTTTTTCCAGGTCCCTCAAGTTTTCCACCTTTGACAGTGTGCTATTGCTCTCTATTAAGAATCCTACCTCATAACACTGGAGCCAACATGACCCTATAGTCAGAAGCACCATGCTGTCCCTCCGCAGCAAAGACCCAAAAATCTAGGTAAAACAGATACAAACGTCAATACTGTAACCCTAACCACCAAATGAAGGAATAAAGAACTCAGTTAAGCACCAAATGGAATAAGAAACTGACAGAGAACAGAGAATGGAGTGGAGGTCCCCTACCAGCTAATGTGGTCGGATTTGCCATCTTGGCCTATAGCCACCAAAGAACACAGATAGAGAGTACAGGAAGGCAACTTCACGGAGCTCCCAACAGGAGACAGAGCACCTGGTAACCATGGATACACACTTTCCCACCTGCTACCCTTCTTCCCTGCACGAGGTCTCCACCACTTTCCAACAGTCACTCAGCCAGAGAGATACCAGCCCACTGCCACCCAGATTCGCCATCTTGGACCTCAGCCACCAAGGACTTTGAACAGGGAATATGGGAAGGCAACTCCACGGAGCTCCCAGCAAGAGATAGAGTATCCAGTAACTAGGGGTACATGCTTTCCTATCCACCACCCTTCTTCCCTCTATGTGGCCTATGCTGCTTGCCAACGGGCCACAGTTGCTTGGCTGGACATACACAAGCTCACTCCCACCCTGCCCCCACTGACTGGCCCCTTCAGTGCCATTTTTTGTTTTTTTTTCGTTTGTATTTTTGTTTGTTTGCTTGTTCTTTGATAGTTTTTTTTACTTGTTTTGTTTCTTCTCTCTCTCTTCCTTCCTTCCTTTCCTTTCTTCTGCTCAGCTAGCCATCCCCCTTCCTGATGGGCTGTGATTTTTCAGTTTGTTGGCTTTGTTCTTTTTTGTTGATTTGTTTGTTTATTTCTTTGTAGTTTGATTTTTTTTTTTTTTGGCTTTTTTTGTTGCCTTCTCTCTCTCTCCCTTCCTTCCTTTACTTTCTTCTGCCCAGCTAGCCCTGTGTGCCATCCCCCCGCCCCTTGATGGGCTGTGATTTTTTTGGTTTGGTTGCCTTTTTTTCCTTCTTCTTCTTTTTTTATGTTTCTTGTCTCTCTCTCCTTTCCTTTCTCTTGCCCACTCAGCCCGGTGCACTGCCACTGTCCCTTCTGGAGGGGCCGTGCTGCACAGCTTGGTTGGAGAGTCACTGTACACAGCCTCCCTGGGTCTGTGCCGCCATCACCAACTGGCACACTCAGTCATTTTATTTATTTATTTATTTATGTGGTTATTGTTTATTCTCTCTTCCTTTCCTTTCTTCCACCCACCTAGCCCCTTGTGCCACCCACACCCCTCCCCTTCTCAACCAGGATGAGCCACAGTGCTTGGCTAGAGAGCCACCAGCACATGGCCTTGCCAGGGTTGCCCCACTCCAACTAGCTGAATCCTACCACACCACCATTTTATCTACTTTTTTTCTTTTTATGTACTTACTTCATTTTTTGCTTTTGTTTCTCTTCTTTCACCCACCCACCTAGCTCTGTACATCACATCCTCTCCTTTCCCTCCTGCCTATCTGCACCATGCACCGATGGCCATGTCCTCGAGTGGTACCAATGCAGTCCCCCAGATTCTACCCTGCACTGCCCCCAGCCCCACCCTGTCACCCCCAGTTTGTGCCACAAACTACCCATCCCTGCCCCTCCACCCCAACTGGACCCACCCTGCTGTACCATAGCTGAGTGACCAGCCCTGCCCACCTGGACAAGGTGCTGAGAAATATCATGCTTACAGGTGAGCAAGCAACAAATTACACCCAGCCTGCCTGTCCAGACATAACCAAATAAAATGCAAAAGCAGGATGAAACAATCAAATCTACAATCAATAAACCAAGAAAAGAATTCCTGAGACAGTAGACAATATCAAAACATAAAAAAACAGGAGAGGATGGCTCCAGAAAGACACCAAAATAAAATACCAAACTACCTTCTGCTAAAATAAAAGGCACTGGAACTACCTGATAAGGAATTAAAAACTCTAATAATTAGGGTTCCTCAACAGATAAAGGAAAATACAGATAAAAATAAGGAAAAAATAGCCAAAATCATGGAAAAGACCGACAAAACAATGGAAGAATTCAGGAAAATAATACAGGAACAAAATGTCAAAATAAATAAACCACTAGAAATCATACAAAAACAGAAATTAGAAATCTAAAAGATACCAACAAGATTTCAGAAATGGACAGTACAATAGAAGGTTTTAGGAGCAAATTAGAAACAATGGAAGACAGGTTCAGTGCAATTGAAAATGTATCCTTGGATACATTTTGTTTGAGGAAAAATCAGAGAAAAGAACAAAGAAAAATAAAGAAACCCTGAGAACAATGTGTGATACGATCAAAAGCAAAAATTTCTGTGTGATCGGAGTTCCAGAACAGGGGGAGAAAACGGAAAACACAGAGAGGATCATTGAAGATTTGCTGACAGAAAACTTCCCTAATATCGTGAAAGACATAAAGCCAACCATCTAAGAAGCTCAACGAACACTATATAGGATAGACACCAAAAGAAAAACACCAAAACATATCATAATCACACTTGCTAAAACCAAAGACAAAGAAAGAATTCTGAGAGCAGCTCAAGAAATATGAAAAATCACATACAAAGGGGAAACAATAAGACTAAGCTCTGAGTACTTGGCAGAAACCATTCAGGCAAGAAGGCAATGGGATGACATATATAAAATCTTGAAAGAAAAAAAAAAACTGCCAACCAAGAATAATATATCCTGCAAAACTCTCTCTCAAATATGATTGTAAAATTAGGACATTTCCACATAAACAGAAATTAAGGAAATACGTAAAAACCAAATCAAACTTAAAAGAATTATTAAAGGGAGTCCTTTGATTAGAGAACCAACAACATCAGACAACAATCTGAATCTAGCACATAAGACAGCACCAGCCAGATACCAACCTAGATAATGAACTCTGAAGGATAAAACAAAGCTAAAAGATTTACAACAGGGAACCAGAGAGATCAATCAGTAAATGACAACAATGTCAGAACAATAAAAGAATGAATAAACGGTGTAGTTATAGAACTTTCAAATTGAGAGGAAGTCAAGGTGTTATCAAGTAATAAAAGACTGTTATAAACTTAGGAAGATAGGGGTAAATTTCAATAATCACAAAGAAAGTTAACAAACATACTCATCAAAAGAAAGAAGAAAAACAAAGGTTTAGTAAACAAAATCTACAAAAACAAAAGAAACGAGAAAAAATCCACAAACTAAATGAATTCAGCACAGAAGAGTAAGCGGAACAAAGAAAACGTCAGCACCACAAAAAAGCACTACAAAATGACAGCAATAAACTCACACCTATCAATAATCACAATGAATGTAAATGGCTTAAATGTAGCCATAAAGAGAGAGAGCAACAGAATGGATAAACAAACAGAACCCATCAATATGCTGTCTACAAGAGACACACCTTAGAAACAAAGACATGAGTTTATTAGAAATCAAATGATGGAAAAAAATTTACTAAGCAAACAGGTACCAAAAAAGAGCAGGAGTGGCAATACTAATCTCAGATAAAATAGACTTTAAAATAAAATCCACTATAAAAGACAAAGAAGGATATTATATGATGATTAAAGGGACAATCCACCATGAAGACATAACCTAAATATCTACGCCTCGAATGACAGGGCTCCAAAATACATAAAACAAACTCTAACACAACTGAAAAGAGAAATTGATAGTTCTACAGTAGTAGACTTCAATACACCATCTCAGTAAAGGAAAAAACATCTAGAAAGAAACTCAGCAAACATACAGAAGATCTAAAGACCACAATCAGCCAACTTGAACTCATAGAAACATACAGAACACTCCACCCAACAGCAGCAAAGTACACATTTTTTTCCAAAGCACATGGAACATTCTCTGGAATAGACCACATCTTAGGCCACAAAGCGACCTTCAACAAAATCTAAAACACTGAGATAATATAAAGAATTTTCTCTGATCATGCCATCAAAGTAGAAATTAATAACAGGAAGAACAAGGAAAAAAATCAAATACGTGGAAACTGAATAACACCCTACTTACAAACCACTGCATAATAGAAGAAATGAAAGATGGAATAAAAAAATTCTTAGAATCAAATGAGAATGAAAACACATCAAACCAAAACCTTTGGGACACAACAAAGACAGTGCTCAGAAGTCAATTTATAGCGATAGATGCATACATTAAAGAAGAAGAAAGGAACAAAATCAAAACATTAGCTACGCAATTCGAACAAACAGAAAGAGAACAGCAAAAGAAGCCTGCGACCACCAGAAGAAAGAAAATAATAAAAATCAGAGCAGAAATAAATGGAGAATAGAAAAACAATAGAAAGAAGCAATAAAACCAAAAGTAGGTTCTTTGAAAGAATCAACAAAATTGACAAACCATTGGTCAAACTGACAAAAGAAAAACAGGAGAGGACACACATAACCCAAATAAGAAATGAAAGGGGAGACATTACAACAGACCCAACTGAAATAATACAACAGACCCAACTGAAATAAAAAGGATCATAACAGAGTACTATGAAAAACCATACGCCAACAAATTTGAAAACCTAGACGAAATGGACAAATTTCTAGAAACACACTATGTACCCAAACTAACACAAACTGAAACTGAAAATCTGAATAGACTCATAACAAGAGAAGAGATTGAAAAGGCAATAATAATTTTAAAAAACTCCCAATGAAAAAAAACCCTGGCCCAGATAGCTTCACTGGAGAATTCTACCAAACATTTAGAGAAGAGCTTACACCAGTACTACTGAAACTATTTCAGAACATAGAAAAGGAAAGGATACTTCCCAATTCATTCTACAAAGCCAGCATGATCTTGATATCAAAATGAGGCAGAGACATCACAAAAATAAAATTACAGATCTGTCTCTCATGAACATAGATGCAAAAATTCTCAACAAAATTCTAGCCAATAGAATTCAGCATCAATCAAAAAAATAATACACCATGACCAAGTGGGATTCATACTAGGTATGCAAGGATAGTTCAGCATTAGAAAATCGATCAACATAATCCACCACATAAATAAAATAAAATAATTGTGTGATCATTTCAAACTATACAAAAAAGGCAGTGAGAAAGTCCAACAGCTATTCCTGCTAAAAACTCTCAATAAAATAGGAATAGAAGG
>NW_004443988.1:15425682-15452494 GCF_000243295.1 Trichechus manatus latirostris
ATTCCCTTTGAGAACAGGAACAAGACAAGGATGTCCTTTATCATCATTCCTATTTAACACTGTGCTGGAAGTCCTAGCTAGAGCAGTAAGGCAAGAAAAAGAGATAAAGGGCATCCAAACTGGTAAGGAGGAAGTAAAAGGGTCCCTATTTGTGGATGATATGATACTATACACAGAAAACCCAAAAGATTCCATGAGAAAACTACTGGAACTAATAGAAAGATTCAGCAGAGTAGCAGGACACAAGATAAACGTACAAAAATCAGTTGGATTCCTATACACCAATAAAGAGAACGACGAAAAGGAAATCAGGAAAACAATACCATTTATAATAGCCAGTAAAAACAAAACAAGACAAAAAACTCAGGAATAAATCTTAACTGGGGATGTAAAAGACCTATATGAAGAAAACTACAAAACACTATTGCAAGAAACCAAACGAGACATACATAAATGGAAAAACATACCACGCTCACTGATAGGTCGACTCAACATTGTGAAAATGTCAATTTTACCCAAAGCAATCGACAAGTACAATGCAATCCTACTCCAAATACCAACAGCATTCTTTAAAGAGATGGAAAAATTAATCATTAACTTTATATGGAAAGGGAAGAGGCCCTGGATAAGTAAAGCACTACTGAAGAAGAAGAATAAAATAGGAGGACTGGCACAACCTGACCGCAGAACCTACTATACAGCTACTGTAGTCAAAACAGCCTGGAACTGGTACAATGACAGACATACTGACCAATGGAACAGAATTGAAGACCCAGATTTAAATCCATCCACCTACGGTCACCTGATCTTTGACAAGGCCCCAAAGTCCATCAAATGGGGAAAAGACAGTCTTTTTAACAAATGGTGCTGGCAAAACTGGATGTCCATCTGCAAAAAAATGAAACAGAACCCATACCTCAAACCATACACAAAAACTAATTCAAAGTGGATTAAAGACCTAAATATAAAACCGAAAACTATAAAGATCATAGAAGAAAAAATAGGATCAAAGCTAGAGACCCTGATACATGGCTTTAACAGGATTCAAACCATAATTAACAATACACAAACACCACAAGTTAAGCTAGATAAAAATTAACACACTTATCCTCATCAAAAGACTTTACCAAAAGAGTAAAAAGAACCTACGGACTGGGAAAAAATTTTTGGCTTTGCAAATCCAACAAAGGTCTAACCTCTAAAATCTATAGGAAAATTCAACACGTCTACAACAAAAAGATAAATAATCCAATTAAAAAATGGGCGAAGGAAATGAACAGACTTCACCAAAGAAGACACTCAGGCGGCTAACAGATACGTGAGGAAATGCTCATGATCACTAGCCATTAGAGAAATGCAAATCAAAACAACAATGAGATACCATCTCACCCAGACATTACCTGCACGAATCAAAAAAAAAAAAAAAGAAAATAACAAATGCTGGAGAGGCTGCAGGGAGATTGAAACTCTTACTCACTGCTGGTAGGGATGCAACATGGTACAACCGTTTTGGAAAATGATATGCGGCTTCTTTAGAAAGCTAGAAACAGAAATATATGATCCAGCAATCCCACTCCTAGGAATATATCCTCGAGAAAGAAGAGTCGTCATATGAATAGACATAAGTACACCCATGTTCATTGAAGCATTGTTCACAATAGCAAAAAGATAGAAACAACCTAGGTACCCATCAGCAGATGAATGGATAAACAAACATTGTGTCATGGTACATAGACACAATGGAATACTACACTATGATAAAGAACACTGATGAATCTGTGAAGCATCTCACATGAATGAATCTGGAGGGCATTATGCTGGGTGAAATTAGTCAGTCACAAAAGGACTAATATTGTATGAGACTACTACTATAAAAACTCATGAAAAGGTTTACACCCAAAAAGAAACACTCTTTGATGGTTATGAGGGAGGGGAGTGGTGGGGAGGGAAAAACACTAAATAGACGACAGAGAAGTGGTAACTTTGGTGAAGGGTAAGACAGTACACAATACTGGGGAAGCCAGCACAACTTGTCCAAGTCATGGTCACAGAAGCTCCATAGACACAGCCAAACTCCCCGAGGGACCAAATTACTGGACTGAGGGCTGTGGGGACCATGGTCTCGGGGAACATCTAGCTCAATTTGCATACCATAATTTATAAAGAAAATGTTCTACATTCTACTTTAGTGAGTATCATTTGGGGTCTTAAAAGTTTGTGAGCAGCCACCTAAGATACTCCACTGGTCTCACTCCTTCTGGGGCAAGGGAGAATGAAGAAAGCCAAAGATACAAGGGAAAGATTAGTCCAAAGGACTAATGGACAACTACCACAGCTTTCACTAGACTGAGTTCAGCACAACTAGATGGTGCCTGTCTACCACCACCAACTGCTCTGACAGGGATCACAAGGGAGGGTCCCCGAAAAAGCTATAGAAAAATGTAGAACAAAATTCTAACTCACAAGAAATAAATAAAGACTAGACTTGCTGGTCTGACAGAGACTGGAGAAATCCTGAGAGTACGACCCCTGGACACCCTTATAGCTCAGTAATGAAGTCACTCCTGAGGTTCACCCTTCAGCCAAAGATTAGACAGGCCCATAAGACAAAACAAGACTAAATGGGCATACCAGCCCAGGAGCAAGGACGAGAAGGCAGGAGGGGACAGGAAAGCTTGTAATGGGGAACCCAAAGTCGAAAAGGGGAGAGTGTTGACATGTTGTGGAGGTGGCAACCAATGTCACAAAGCAATATGTGTATTAATTATTTAATGAGAAACTAGTTTGCTCTGTAAACCTTCATCTGAAGTACAATTAAAAAAAAAAAAAAAAAGAATCATACCTCATAAATACCCAGTAAGTTTTCCTTCTCTGACAGATTTCTGTCTTACACAGGTTTCACTTTTCGCAGGTTTTATTGTATATGCCTTTTCATATTACATAGCAATCTTGTTTAACTTGCCTGCCTCTCTTGCTCAACAATGAACACTTCATGGGAAGAGGCTATATCTTGTATACTTTGGAATCCCTAGACGATGCTAACAAATGCTTGATAAATGTCTAGCTGAATTGAAGTAAATTAATGCCTGTTTAGAAAACTGATTCGGAGAATATGATACATAATTCATAAGAACGTGATGAAATATACCTGAGGGTTTTTTCCCAGTCTTCTTAATAATTGTTAGGTTAAGAACATGAAATTCCATTTGCTAGTAAATAAACTTGCAATACAACATCTGACAAAGAATTCATAAAACAGTAATAATAAAAAAAAGAACTAGAAATCAATAAGAAAAACACAATCCAAAAAAAAAAAAAAAATTGGGCAAAAGACTTGGACAGGAACTTTCCAGAAGATATCTATATGGTCAATAAATATATGAAATAAAGCTCAATGTCATTACTCATCAAGGAAACGGAAATTAAAACAACAATGAAAGATCACTGCTCCCACCTTAGACTGGCTAAAATTAAAGACAGACAACACCAAGTGTTTTCAAAGATGTTGCTCTTGTTAGGTGCCATCAAGTCGATTCCAAGTCAGAGACCCAATGTGACAGAGTAGAACTGCCCCATAGGGTTTCCTAGGCTATAATCTTTACAGAAGCAGATCACCAGCCTTTCTTCCAGAGCCACTGGGCAGTTGGAACTACCAACCATTTGGTTCGCAGCTGAGCACTTAATCATTGCGCTACTAGGGCTCTTAAACATTGCTGGTGGGAGTATACAATGACACAATCTCTCTGGAAAACTATTCCCTATCTAATATTTTATGACCCGGCATTTACTTTATGTCCCAGCAATTCTATTCTTTATAGTCAACAGAAACAAGTGTGAATGTCTTCTCATTTGTACAATATATTCATAGAGCTGTATTTATAATATCCAAAAGATGAAACAACCCAAATGCTTATCAACAAGTGAATAGTGATATATTTATATAATGGGATACTACACATCAATTAAAAAAAGAATAATCTGCACCAGCAAAAAGATGGACAAATCTCACAGATACTATGTTGAGTGAAAGAAGTCTGGTACAAAAGAGATGACTCCATTTATATAAAGTTCAAGAATGTGCAAAACTAGAAGATGTTCTTAGAAGTCAGAATACTAATTAACCTCTCAATGGTATACGCTGGAAAGTACACAAGAGAATCTCACGGGGTGCAGGAAATGTTCTATATCTTTATCTAGATAGTGGTTATCCAGATGTACACATACGTAAAAATTTAAACTATACCTTTAAGATTAGTGTACTTTATGTTATTACTTAATAAACAGTAAATAAACTTGGTTACATTTGCAGAGGTGTTAGTATTTTTGGAAACTCAAGCCATGGCAAAACTTTGGACAATGGCTTTAATATAGTCCAAAACAAACTGCCAGTTGACTCATTGGAAAGAATAAGAAAGTTATTCTTTGATGAGTAAAAAAGAGAATGAAAATAGAAGTATTTTAAAAGTAGAAGCACTACATAAATGCACCATGTTTGCCCAAGCATGCCCAACTCTGGAATACCGAGAACTTGAGTTAAGCCACTAACACTCAGAAATCACTGAGCACCATGAAAAGCTGGCCTTCTATCCAGTGTATATATACATGTTTTGTTTTTTAACTACTTTCCACCCCTCTCTATTTTCTTGCCTGTGCCCTCACATTGGTAGCACTCGGGACTGAATAATTTTATTCCTGTTGCAGAGATGAGATAGGAAAATATCTTTGAGAAAGATCATTTGGCTAGGGAGGAAGGGACTCACAGGGCATGATCACCAATGTTCAACATTCCCACATTATTGTCAGTGTATTCAGTCATCCTTGGTAGGTCCTCCTCCTAGTCCAACCCCTATATCCCTTCAGTCACATCTTGTGGCTGCCATGGCCTTTTAAGACCTTCATTGTTTCTCTGATACCGTCTCCTAGTCTTCTTGCCTCAAATGTCCTCTCCATCCTCCAAAACCACTCTCCATACAATAGCCACCGTGATTTTTTTAAAAAAATCAGATCTGATCATGCCATTCCACTTGAGTGGCTCCCTTTGTCTCAGAACAAAATCCAAACTCCTTACCGTGGTAAACAAGGTGTTTTATGATCTCTCCACACGTTATCTCCCCCTCCAGCAGGCGTCTGCGCAAGTCATTAGAATATGCTATCAAGTGGGAATTTCCACAGGTTAGCTGTCAGATAACCACCCCCCAGAATTCTGGGGGTATCTCACTGTTGTCCCCTACTGTAGCATTTGGATTTAGTATTTGTGAGAATCTGAAGTATCCTAGTGACATCATCAGCAGTTCTCTGTCACTTACCCTCTTGCCTTTATCTCCTAGAATTGTCAAATGTGGGGTGAGATTTCCAAACCCGAAGGAGATTAAACATTACACATGGGGCATCCCAAAAGTCAGGTTCCTCTTCATTGCTAATACTTATTATGTATGCATGTAACATCAAGCACTTTATTCTCAATGTATACATCCTTTAGAATCTAACTTTTAGTTTTCAACATGGAATAGAAGAACAAGTTAACTACCAGTGAAGGAAGTAGTTAGATACTTATTCTCTTTTCTAGAACTTCCATAGAGACAGCTTAATGATCTTCTTGGTGAGGTTTTGCATGCCAAATTAGAATTTCTCAGAAACAAATTTTATAAATTCCTCAGAAGAAATAAGGAAAGATGAATAGTATGTATTAATGTCAGTGTGTAGAAGTACCCAAACCTGGAATATCTATCAATTAGCTCTAGGTTTGTAAGCCTGTAATACATAACCCTGTGAGAAGGGATTCAAAATTAGGACCCAAGAATTGGCTTCAGGAGATCTTTGACCCCACCTCCCCTATGAAAAATGTTGTGAGTTTGTATTTGGGGGAAAGAGAGTCCTAAGCTTTCAGATTCTTAAAGCTATCAACAACATCTTCTAAAAAACAAAAACAAAAGCCTTAGACTGCCTAGGCTTACTATTTATAACCAGAAGCCACTACCCATCATATTTACATAGAACACGCTCAAGGAAGTGATACCTAGCAAGCTTGAATGTTGCAGACCAAGAAGCTTATAATTCCTGAACACAATTAAAGACAATTAAGCAATGTATTACTGTTTTAAAATTGGTGCTTTCCTTTACTGGAAGGAAAGACAGAATTTCTTGCTTTTACCTCTCTTGTGGAGGTAATCGCTGGTTCAGACAAACATGTATTTGTCTAACAATTGGAAGGACACCGCTTGCTCTTGGTTAAGACATTTAATCATCATCATCATGAATATGTCAGTTGTCCCTGAGTTAACTTATAAATTTAACATGATCCCAATAAAAATGACAAGATTTTTTTTTTGAGCTAGACAGGTTGATACTAAAGTTTACAAAGAGAAATAAACGCACAAGAATTAGCTAGAAAATTTGGAAAGCAAGACCTATGAGCGGATGACCAATCATACCAAGTATTAAAACCTACAACAAAACCTCTATACTTAAAACAGTGTAGTGCTGGGTCATGAATTAGACAGACAGACCAATGGAAAAGAATGGAACATCCAGAATAGCCCCCAATACATATGGAAATATGGTATATGATAAAGGTGATTTTTCAAATCATTGGGGGCAAAAATGGACTTTTAGTACCTCTATGCAATGGGAAAATCATTTAGAAAAAGACAAAGTAGATCCTTTCTTCACACCACACACAAGAATAAACTTCAAATGGGTCAGGAATCTAAAAGTAAAAAATCAAACTGTACCACAGTGAGATACCATCTCACCCCAGCATTACTAGCACGAATCAAAAACACTGGAAATAACAAATGTTGGAGAGGCTGCGGGGAGATCAGAACTCTTATGTACTGCTGGTGGGACTGCATAATGATACAACCATTTTGGAAAATGATATGGCACTTCCTTAGAAAGCTAGAAATAGAAATACCATATGATCCAGCAATCCCTCTCTTAGGAATATATCCTAGAGAAATAAGAACTGTCACATGAATAGACATATGCACAGCCATGTTCATTGCAGTATTGTTCACAATAGCAAAAAGATGGAAACAACCTAGATGCCTATCAACAGATGAATGGATAAACAAACTATGGTACATACACACAATGGAGTATTACACAATGATAAAGAACAATGATGAATCTGTGAAGCATCTCATAACATGGATGAAACTGGAGGACATTATGCTGAGAGAAATAAGTCAATCACAAAAGGACAAATACTATATAAGACCTCTACTATAAAAACTCATGAAAAAGTTTATACTTTTCAAAAAAGTGTAACAATCTTTTTTGGTTACAAGGGATGGGAGAGGTGGGGGGGGGATACTAAACAGAGAATAGATAAGTGGTAACTTTGTTGAAGGGTAAGACAGTACACAACACTGGGGAAGCCAGCACAACTTGTACAAGGAAAGGTCATGGAAGCTCCACAGACACAGCCAAACTCCCTGAGGGACTGAATTGCTGGGTGGAGGGCTGTGGGGACTATAGTCTCGGGAACATCTAGCTCAATTGGCATAACACAGTCTATAAAGAAAATGTTATACATTCTACCTTGGTGAGTAGCGTATGGGGTCTTAAAAGCCTGTGAGCAGCTATCTAAGATACTCCACTGGTCTCACCCCTTCGACAGCAGAGGAGAATGAAGAAAACAATATACAAGGGAAAGATTAGTCCAAAGGACTAATGGACCACAACTACCAAGGCCTCCACCAGACTGAGTCCAGTATAACTAGATGGTGCCCAGCCACCACCACTGACTGCTCTGACAGGGATCACAACAGAGGGTCCTGGACAGAGCTAGAAAAAAATGTAGAACAAAATTCTAACTCACAAAAAAAGACCAGACTTTCTGGCCTGACAGAGACTGGAGAAACCCAGAGAGTACAGCCGGACACCCTTTTAGCTCAGTAATGAAGTCACTCCCGAGGTTTACCATTCAGCCAAAGATTAGACAGCCCCATAAAACAAAATGAGACTAATGGGGCACAACAGTCCAGGGACAAGGACTAGAAGGCAGGAGAGTACAGGAAAGCTGGTAAAAGGGAACCCAAGGTTGAGAAGGGACAGTGTTGACCATGTCATGGGGTTGTTAACCATTGTCATAAAACAATATGTGTACTAACTGTTTAATGAGAAACTATTTGTTCTGTAAACCTTCACCTAAAGTACAATTTAAAAAAATTATCAAGTATAGGTGATAAAATATTTTGCAGTTTTGACTCTTAGATATTCACATAAATGAAAAAAGCGGCGGGCAAGTCAAAAAAAAAAAAAAAGTAAGAAATGTCTTATGAACCAACTTGGTGTGACTCCCGGATATATTATTAAGAGAAAAAAGACAAAATGCAAAATAGTATCTATAGTATGCTATTATGGATTAAATTGTGCCCCCAAAAAACATATGTTGAAATTCTAAACCCTATACCTGTAAGGAGCCCGGGTGGCGCAGTGGTTAAAATAATCGACTGCTAACTGAAAGGTCCAATGTTTTGAAACCACCAGTGGTTCTGAGGGAGAAAGATGTGGCAGCTTGCTTTTGTAAACATTTACAGCCTTGGAAATCCTATAGGGTCTCTGTGAGTCGGACTCAACGGCAGTGGGTTTTTGGTGGTACCTGTGAATGTGACCCTGTTTGGAAACAAGGGTTTTTCTTTTGTTATATTACTTAGGTCATATTTCATTAGGCATGGAGTAGGGTGAATCCCAAACCTAATCCCTTCTAGGTGGTATTTTATAAAAAAGGAAAACAGACATGGAGAGACAAACAACTCAAAGAGAAGGGACCATGTGAGGCACTATCTAGCACAAGCCAAGGAAGGCCCAGGGTTACAGAAGTGGAAAGAGACAAAGTTCTTCCCCTAAAGCCCAGAGAAACAGAGAGATAGAGCCTAGCCCTGCCTTCATCCTAAATTCAGACTCCTAGCCTCCATAGTTCGGTGGTTCGAACCCCCCTGCCACTCCAGGGGAGAAAGATGTGGCAGTCTGCTTCTGTAAAGATTACAACCTTGGAAACCCTATGGGGCAGTTCTACTCTGTTCTATAGGGTCACTATGATTTGGAATTGACTCGATGGCCATGGGTTTGCTTTTTTTGGTTTAGACTCCATAAATGTGCAAACATAAATTTCTGTTCTTTAAAGCCACCCACTTGTGGTATATTTTGTTATGGTAGCGATAGCAAACTGAGATATATGCTAACTTGTTAATAGGAACTAAAAGGAAGAAAACACACATATATTCATTATGTTTGCAAAAAAGGCAGACAGGAAGGACCTACTAGAAAATAAAGAAAGTGGTTACCTACAAGGAGTGAAAGGGGTTTGGGTTGGAAGGGATAGGTCAGGGAATGATGCTTCTCTGAGTATACCTTTTTGAATAGTTTTCACTTTCAGAAGCAGTTTATGTTCTACATATTCAAAAAATAAAATTAAGGTAAGAAGATGGAAGAAAAAATTATAATTAAATGCAAATAGAAATAAATGAACCAATAAACCCAAGTCCATTTCCAATGAGTGACTAGGGAAAAAGAATTAATTCAACTAGCTCTTGAACATAGTACTTGAACTATATCCTCAGTCTATGAAGAAAAGAACTATAAACATTATACCGCAGTTGGTAGGTTTACTTTTCATAGTAGCAAGGGTCTAGCAATTCTGAAATTACTTTATAGTATTATCTAAACCCAAAACCAAACCAAATCCATTGTCATCGAGTTGATTCCAAGTCATAGCAACCCTGTATTATACAGGATTGAGCAAATGAGTAAATGCACTGATGTTTGAGAGACACAAATATAAAGTAGGAGATAGCAAGAAGAACCCTATGGGGTTAGACTAGAATTGGGTTATCAGTATGAACTCATGGTTTCCAAAATGGCAGAAAAGTATTGACACCACAGTAGCAATAAGCATGCCTAGCACACAGATCTTGGTTTCTTAATACCATCCCCCCACTAAAAGAGGCCAGAGCTCTTTGAAGAATGACTTATTGCAGAGCTGGAGGAGCAACATACGAGATGAACTTACAGTAAGAAAATGCTCAAAAAAGTGAATGGGCCTGTCAAAAAGAAATAGAAACCAGCTTGAAAGGGCTCTCACTGTTCAAATCAGGGAAAATTGAGCATCGAAGTAAATGACAATAATAATTATAACCCATTGACTAAAAACAGTGATTCATATGCCTACACAGATAATAAACACATAAATAAAAATAAATAATTCGGCAATCTTAAGGAATGATACTTGCTACAACATGGATGAACCTTGGAAACATTCTGCTAAGTTAAAGAAGCCAACCACAAAAGACCACATATTATAAAATTCCATTGATATGAAATGTCCAGAATAGGCAGATCTACCAAGAAAAGAAGTAGATTAGTGGTTCCCTAGGGCTGGAGGAAGGAGCTCTGGTGGCGCAGTGGTTAAGCACTAGGCTGTTAACTAAAAGGTCAGAGGTTTGAACCCAGCTGCTCCGCAGGAGAAAGATTTGGCAATCTCCTTACATAAAGATTACAGCCTTGGAAACCCTATGTGGCAGTTCTACCCTGTCCTATAGGGTCACTATGAGTCGGAATCAACTTGACGGCAATGGGTCTTTAGGACTGGGGGTAGGTGGGGAGTGACTGCTAAAGGATAGAGCAGAAAGACATTTGATAAATGTAGAAGTAGTCGTGGTAGAAATGCAAAACCACCATTGTCCAACCAGCATCGTAAGCATTGCTTTGAACAAGAATAGATGCTAAAGCTGGGGGGGATCTTTGATGAGGAGCACGGTATTTGCATGGTCTTGGTGTCTCTCCATAGATTGCTTATTGGTTACAAGGGAACAAGTAGTAAATATTCAGTGAAGAAACATACCGTGACTGGGTGACTAATGTTAACATTACCAAATAGATACAGACAGACATAATGCATCTCCAGATGAGATATTCTGAGGAGGACACAAAATCACCTATGTAGTAATTCAGTTGGGGATGCATAATCTGAATCAAATTATGAGGAAATGCCTGAAAAAACCATTGAAAATATAAAACAATTGGCCTACATTCTTCAAAAGTCTCAATGTTATTTCAGACAAAGAAAGGCTGAGAACTGTTCCAGATTGTTGTTGTTAGTTGCTGTCAAGCTGGTTCTGATTCATGGAGAACCACCGCCCCCCACCCCCCCGCCATAATGTGTGCAAAGTAGAACTGCTCCATAGGGTTTTCAAGGCTGTGACCTTTCAGAAGCAGATCACCAGGGCTGTCTTCCAAGGCGCCTCTGGGGGGTTCGAATGGCCAACCTTTATGCTTAGTAGTCAAGCACTTAACTATTTGCGCCACCCAGGGAACTTATACGGGAAGGGGAAAATGTTATAAAGAACATTATTTGGACAACTTACAACACCGGAATAATGACTGTAGATTAAAATACTGTATCAATGTTAAATTTCCAGAATTTGTTAATTATACTATGGTTATGTAAAAGAATGATTTTTGTTCTTAGGACATATTCAGCGAAGGAGCATGATGTTTGCGACCAGAAAAAATAGTAAAAAAGTAAAACTGTGAGAGAGTGGGAAGAAGAGGGGGAGAAAGGGAGAGGGAAAGAGGGAGAGCGAATGATAAAGCAAATGTGGTAAAAAGGTAAAAAATTGGTGAATCTGGTAGAGAGTTTATAGAAGTTCTCTGTACTATTCTTTTAACTTTTCTGTAAATAAAACTGTATTTGTGAGAATGAGAAATGCACATTAAAAATACAAAATGACATTTGTTAAATTCATCTGCCTCTCATATGTGAGCCACTGAAAGCAGTTTTGTCTTTGGATAGCCAGGAAATTCCTAGTCCTCAATCCACACTGTACCCATGTCACAGAAACATTGTTACCAGAGGCTGAAATTATAGGAGATTTGGGATGTTGTCCAGGACTTCTGGAAAGAAGAGTGGAGCTGTCCTGGGAAAATCCCAGTGGGTATTAAATTAAACCATTGCAGTTGAGTCGCTACTAGTGACCCTGTAGGACAGAGTAGAACTGCCCCACAGGGTTTCCAAGGCGGTATTAAATTAGAACAGTAGTAAATAGGACAAAATGACAATTAATAAAGGGAAGGGAAAGAAGAGGTCAATCCTACTCTCAGCGGCTTGAAGGATTGTGACTAACCAGAACAGTCTACGACTTCTAGAGCCTTCCTCTCCTCTCCTCTGCATCCCCCATCCTCCTCTCCCCCAACAGGAAAGGGAGAGAAGAGAGAGAAAAGGGGAGGAAGAGGGGTACTTTTGTTCACATTCCAAAAGATAAATCAAGCACACTTTTGAATCTAGCCTTGAGAGTGAAGGCTGCTTCCCAGTTCCCACTCCTCACCCAAAAATAAGCTCTGCACTGTGTCTCCATCTTTAACAGTGTACAAGGCTGTTCGTTTAAGGTAAAGTCTTCAAATGCAAATAGTTGGCTGGAGTAACACAAACAAGGTAATGCATTTACACTAAAGTGTAATCAACTAACTAATCAGTACAATCGACAATTGTAAAGGACCAAGAAAAGACCAAGGAGCACTGCAGGTACAAATGGTTAAGTGCTCGGCTGCTAACCCCCCCATCAATAGTGTGGGAGAAAGATTTGGTGATCTGCTTCGGTAAAGATTACAGCATTTCTACTCTGCCTCGTGGGATCACTGTGAGTTGAAAATGACTGGATGGCACCTAACAAGAAGAAAAGACCATGAGTAGATTTTCTTGTTTCGGAAAGGAAAGGAATTGAGAAAAAAAGAAATTCCTGTGATGTAAAAAGAGAAGAAAGAGGAAAAGAGAAAGGTAGACATTACTACCGTCATAATTTGCTGTAAAATTAATCCTGGGACTCCTAGTGAACCAAAACACTTGACAGGATCATTGCTATTGAGCAACACAAACTTCCCTGCTTGCAAGATTTTATGAAGATGAGTCCCCCCCTATTAGGTAGCTTTATAAAGGAGTTCTAGGTTTTGGAGGATTTTTAATCAAGTAAGGGTGTTAAATTAAAATCTACCTCACAAAATTTGAGGGACCGGAGAGAGCTTCTGTTAATCTACTTTTTATGAAATCCACCTCCAAATAGCACCAATTTAAAACTGCATTTTTTTTCTTCTGTGCCTGGAGGTCTGAACAAAATCCCCTCAAGCCTCTTACTTTAACCCTTAGGTGATTCACCACACTATTATCCAGTTGTTCACAGATAAACCCATTGTCGTCGAGTCGATTCCAACTCATAGCGACCCTATAGGACAGAATAGAACTGCCCCATAGGGTTTCCAAGGAGTGCCTGTTGGATTTGAGTCACCAACCTTTTGGTTAGCAGCCGAGCTCTTAACCACTGTGCCACCAGGGTTTCCTGTTCACAGATAGCTAGGTAAAATGAGGTTTTGAGTTAACTAGGGATCACGAACTCAAATGTCTCCTGGGCCAAGCAGGTAACCCAACTGAAGTTGGCTGATGTGATGTGATAGGGAGTGGTGAAGACTGGGCCAACCAGGGCAGAAGCCCAACTAAGCATTCTTGCCTGAAAGCCTTCACATTAAAAACAAAAATCACGAACACTGTGTAGACCAAAGGAAACACATCCAGGCAAGTGAGTCAGTTTTGGACACTCTAGATCTGAGGACGTCTAAATTCCCTTTCAGCTCTCAGATCCTGTGATTGTGTTCAAGCTGCATATTCTGCATTTTGAAATTTCACATTTGTCCTAAGAACTGCCCTGGAGCCTTTTTCCCAGTGTTTATTAACTTACAAGGCTCTTGCTGGCCACCTATCATTCCAAAATCATTGGCCCTTATGTAGTAGAATGGTTACTATTGAGTGAGAAGTTTGCATAAAATATTTTTTATAATTTTGGAACTTTGCACCAAAGCTCTAATTCTGCTGTCTCTCAAAGGACCAAGCTATCGGCTACAAAACTGTAAGTTAAGGACCATTTTTCACATTGCCTTTTTAACCTAAAATGCATAGAAGTTCCTTTCATGCTGCCTACGATTGCATCCAGCCTCCACTCATCTCTCCTTAAATACTCCAGGTATCTCTCTAACGTCATCCTATTACAAAGCTATCTGACCCTTTCACCATGGCTGGCCTCTTCTCCCTCATCACCTCCATGCCTGCAGCCCCCTCCCATCTCTTATCTCCTTACCTCCAGTAACCCTTGCCATCCCCCTTTCTCCATACACATACCTGCTAGGTCTTGTCCACACAGGCTCGTGGCCAGGAGCTTGCCGTGCCACAGAAAGGAGAGATGGGAATCTGAGTGTGCATAGACTGAGGCAGCAGCAGCAGCAACTAGATCTGCTGCTTCAACTGTAGATAGAGCAAGGCAGAGGGTGGAGTCTGCCAGAGGGAGGAGTCTGGAGGGAAGTTAATAGGAGAGACTAGGCCAGGAGCCATGGCTTATTGGAGGAGGGGGGCCTTGGATGGCCACAAATTGGCTAACCCGAAGTAATTTTGTTATCAAGGCCTGATCCCTGATACCACAGTCTGATTCATCTGCCCTACAGTAAAGCAGCTTGGCGTGCTTTGTTATTATTATAACGATAATGACGTTGAACTGAAGGTTTGACATCTGCCCCACAGGAACTCAGAATTACAAGTTTCTGCAGCTAGTGAGTTGCCAACCAGTCACTGCTGTGCTGTTGCTGGCAGCAGATCCCAAAGAAAGGCAGCATTGAAGGCAGGTGTCCTAAAGTTCAGAGGCCCGGTGGGTAAGTGTAAGACTGAGCACCTGGGAGATTGCAGCTGTGACTAGTGAAGTTTCTGTTTCTGTTGTTTGTGTATTTATGTTATTTTAGGTTCCATGAAGGACAGGCTTGGGCCTACCAACTCCTTTGACTCTTGTTACAGTTTGCTGCTCTGCACTCCTGGAAATTCAGTCTTTACCCAGGCTTTCTAGACCCTCCCTGCTCTGCCCCAGCTAACCTCTCTACTTTCTCCCCTACACGTGCCCCTCTTTCTCCAGGCTTCAGCAGCACTGTCTTCTTAGTGTTGTTCCATGTCCCTTGAATAAAGCACAGAAATTCTGTCTGCCTCAGGGCCTTTGAGCTGGTTATTCCTGCTACTGAAACATGTATCTCACCTCCTTTACTGAAATACCTTGCTCCCCTTCATTCAGTGCTCAGCTAATGGGGTCACAGTCTAAGATTTTTTTTTCCTGAATTCATCACAGTACACTGTTTTGTTTTCTTTAAAATCTAAGCACTACCTAAAATTATCAAGTTTGTTTGTTGTTGTTAGGTGCTATCTAATTGATTCCAACTCATAGAGACCCCAGTAAATAGTGACAGTAAAACTGCCCCATAGCATTCCTAGACTGTAATCTTTATGGCAGCAGATAGCCAGGTCTTTCTCCTGCAGAGCTGCTGGGTGAGCTCAAACCAGCAACCTTTCGTTTAGCAGATGAGTGTGTAACTGTTGCGCAAGCAGGGCTCCTTTGTTTACTTGGGTATTTTTCCTGTTCCCTCCCCCACTACAGTGTAAATGCCTTGAGAGCAGAGTGGGTCCCTATTGCTCATCACATGATACCCACTTCTAGGATAAACACCTAACACATACCAAAAACCAAACCCATTGCCATCAAGTCGATTCCTACCCAGAGTGACCTTATAGGACAGGTTAGAACTGCCCCACAGGGTTTCCAAGGAGCGGCTGGTGGATTTTGGTTAGCAGCCAGCTCTTAACCCACTATACCACCAGGGCTCCAGCAACCCTATAGTAGGTGTTTAATGTGTATGTATAGACTAAATGAGTGGGAGACCGTTCCTTCATTGACTAAGCAATGCTTATTATGTACTTGTTATGTGCAGGACATGGTGCTGAATGCCTGAGATATAAAAGTACACAAGACAGGCAAGGGCTCCCCCATGGAGGTTCCAGTTTAGAGGGGAAGATGCCGTTAGGCTGATAATCAATTCATTGAAATTGTGTTTTAAAAAACAATAAACAAATAAAGAATTGCCTGTTTTGTTCATCAAGCTGTGAATGCAAACACAGACGTGTTAGCGGAAAGGTGAGCTCCTAGCCCTGTACCTCAGAATATTCAGGAATTTGAGCTGAGTTTATGAACTGACAAAGAAATAAAGGGTTTATTCCAGGAAACTTGATAGGATCCTGTGTAGCAAATGACTGATTACTAGTTCTCAGACTAAATTTTCACTGAGGAGTCTAATTAGGACTACCCTGTAGTATCAGCATATCTGCTAGGCTCAGTGTGTTTCACTTGAGAATCATCTTTGAAGCCATCTTTCAACATCCAAAGAATACAGATTCTGGGGATACTTTGGGACTCTGAGTGTCCTTTGGAGCTTGTAAAAGAGATCCAGCATGAGGATGGGATTGCAATAGACCCATGGGGCTTCCTTTAAAATTTCAGATGAGGAGTTGGGGCCAGGCTGCCTTCCTCTAGAAGTCACACACCAGTGGTCTTGTTGGAACCGTCTAGTTTCCCCCAGGCTCCCAAGTCTCTACTTGGCTCGTTTTTATTACCTGTCTGCCCCCTGACGGCTTTTATTTGATTTTGTGAGCTTTGCTTCTAGGCATTGCGTTGGGCCTCCTGAGAGTTTTTGGATTCTGAAATCCCTGGAAATTTTCTGTTAAACAAACTGCGGGGGCAGATTATCCAATAGGCAAGGTAAATTCTTATCCAATCATCTGTAGTAAACAATTTCACTACAGATTAGTAAGTAAGCACAGGTAAACCCATGCTTACCTTGTTTACTGGGTCATCCATTCCTGTTAGGGATTATAAATTTGGAAAGAGGCTTTGATTCTGTAGGAAGGTGCTGTGGGGCTGGGAGAAAGACAGATGTCAGCCATTCCTAGAAGCAGCCTCTTTGATGTAGTGAAAAAATGCAAAATTGTTCAATACAAATGATCTGGTAAGCAAGGATAATCTGTCCCTGAAACTATGATTTGGGTTCTATGTCTCCTGGGAAAATTCAGATGCTAAAATGCTGGTGATTGGGTCACAAAGCCAAAAATCTTCAATATAAAGAGGTCCAAGATTCTAGGATTATAAATCTCTAATCCTGAAGATTTATAAAATAAAATTTCATTGGCACATTCTTTTGAATTTCCTCAGCAGGTGCAAATTTTATCCTTTGGTGGTGGTTTAGTTACTATTGCTGCCTGACAAATCACCCAAAACTTCGCGATACAACCTGATTATTTTATTATGCTCACAGATTCTGTAGGTCAGGAATTCTGACAGGGCAGAGGGGGGATTGTCTCTGCTCTGCGATGAACGGGTCCTCAGCCAGGATGAAGGCTGGGGTGAATCCATGGCTGGCTGGAGGCTGAGATCTGCTAGAGACATTTTCACTCGTATTCCTGGCTGTTGATGTGGTCTCTGCACAGACTAATTTGGGCTTTCTCACAGCATGGCGGCTGGGTTCCAAGAATGAGCACCCCAAGAGAGCAAGGCAGAAGTGCATGACACTTTTATGATCTGGCTCAAAGTCTCATTGTAAGAAGAGCATATGGAATGGGATTATTGCAGGCATATTTGGAAAATACAATCTGCCATAGTGATAGATTTTACCTTTCAAAAACAGCTAAAATCACTATGAGCTAAATTTGATGAAGAATGTTGCTGAGTGAAGCCGTTTGGACAAAAAAATGAGGAATATGACCATTAAATAAGAACATTTCTTTCTGTGGGTCACATTCAGTCCAGAATGCAATCTCAAAAGAACATTACTAAAACTTTTTAAACAACCAGCATCATTCCTTCAATTGCCATGGTTGATTTGATTGATCATTTCATTAAGTATTATCTCCTTGGGAAGTTTCTAAAGAGCTGCCACGTAGATAGGGATATTCTTTTGGTTTACTAAAAAAAAAAAAGTCTCATGATCTCATATCATATTTAGTACATACGAAAAAAAAACCCAAACCTATTGCCATCGAGTCGATTCTGACTCATAGTGACCCTAAATGACTGAGGAGAATTGCCTCATAGGGTTTTCAAGGAGCAGCTGGTAGATTCAAACTGCCAATGTTTTGGTTAGCAGCCAAGCTCTTAATCACTGCACCACCAGGGCTCCTAGTACATATGAGACATCATCAAAAGCTACACTTTTCTTTTAGGATAAACTTTAAGGTGCTAGCAACAATCAGTGTTTCCCAAAACTATGTTCTGAAGAGCACTGGTTCCTAGAGATGGGAAATCCTCCTCTGGAGATTGATAATTAATAACCACATGCATATTAAAGATCTGCACAAAAGAGACTTATTTGATATCGTTTAACTCAGTGCCAAAAAACTCCCTTTTCAAGAAGATCCTATTAATACCTCTTGGAACTGGGGTACTGTGGAACAGAATTTAGAAAATAATGCCTTGTGGCCTTGTCCCAAAAAATGTTTGGAAATAGCAACAAAAAAATGTAGTTGATTTGCCATTTGTCCCCAGTGTTCACTTTTCACTTCTAATTAAACTGGTGCCAGTTGATCTGATTACCTTGGAAGAATGGAGGACACCTGGGGCCATTTGATGACGGCTCATTAATACAATACAACCTCTACCTGGATTTCAGACCTGTGAAAAGCAGTCTGGGGTATAGACTGTAAAAGAACCACAGACTGGAAGAAACCTTAGAGATTATCTAACTTAACTCCTTTGTCTTAAAGAGGAGGAAACTGAGACCTAACCTCTGTTGGATGATTACCCCAAGAAATGTTATTTGTCAGTGTCAAACCAGAACAGGAAGCCAAATGCCCTTTTTCCTTGGGCAGTTTTTCCAAATATAAAAAGTGCACATGTATGTCTTAGGTAAGTATAGATCCTGCGCCTCTTAGAAGCAGGAATTTGGAATCAGTTCTTAGAAAACTATGCCATTTATTGCCTATATAATTTTAGCCAACTCACTAATTTACCTTCTCCAAGCCTCTGTTTTCTCATCTATATAATGGGAATGATATTGTACCCTAGCAGCCCTACAGAGTAGTTTTGAGGATTGAATGAGGTTATGTGTGTGGAAGTACTTTGAACAGTATGTAGTATTATTCAGACATAAGTGGTTGAGAGCCCTGGTGGCTCAATGGCTAACCGCTCAGATGTAACCTAAAGCTTGGTGGTTCAAACCCACCTAGCAGCTCTCCAGGAGAAAGACCTGGCAATCTGCTCCTGTAAAGATGACAGCCAAGAAAACTCTACAGGGCAGTTCTACTCTGTCACATGGGGTTGCTATAAGTTGTAAATGAGTCAAAGGCACCCAACAACAACAATCACTGGATTACACAAATGCTTCCTATTACATAAAAACACAAGTGGTTGATGGTTTGGTTGCTCTCTGCTAGTATGTAGCTCTCTCAATTAATAGAAATGTGACCCTGGACTCCGTAGTTTTTTTTGGTTTGAGATGTTGATGGACTCATCAATGTAACTAGTCATTACAAATAACTGCCTTTTTTTTTTTTTTAACCTCTTTGTAAATGACACAAAATGAATAGTTGAAGGCAAAACCTCAAAGTATATTTCCAAAGATTCTAAGAGACAAAACCTAAGATATCACAAATGTTTCCCCCTTGTTCTTGCTGGTTGGAGGTCTAATGTTTGTCTTAAAAATTTCTGGGGGTAAGGAGACCAGTTAGGCAGGCCTGCTGATGACATATGCAGGGCTCAGAGCCAGAGTAGAAAGTGAGGCCTGTACACCGTATGTCTAAATATTTAAGAGTTGTAAATAAAGCTGACCAAGTGTTAAATAAAATATATTCTATCCTCCTACCTTGACAAATATACCTTCAGAACAACCTGGAAAGCCAGATTTAAATTTAAAATTCTCAGATCCCCACACAAAATGTGGCACCACAGAAAGAGCTGAATCCCTCTCCCAGTCCCTAGGCCCTGGCCCATAGCCCTCCTCCCTTCTCTTCCCCTGACATCACACCTCCTTCAAATAGCCGTCTTTTGGCCATGCTTTAGACCTAGGGGTGCTCATACTGGTTGCAAGTTTTACCTTCCAGAGGATCCAAACCCACTGCTGTCAAGTCGATTCCGACTCAGATGAACCCCAAGACAAAGCCTGCACAGGCTCTGGAAGCACACTCAGGACTGTTTGGACAAGGAATTCCGGGGTCCAAACAGTAGTATTCCAATAGTGGTCTAGAAGTGCGGGTTTGGACTCCAAGTGGCATGTCTCCCAGCTCTGCAGTATCCTTGCCTTGTGGAGAGGACATAGCCACAGAGGGCCAGAGGGGGACCTGGGCAGGGACCTCTCCCACCTCGGTTTAAGAACAAGACTTCAGTTAGAAGGCTCTTCACTTAGAAGGGGTGACAAGGTTGTGAACAAAAGGATGAAAAAGAGGCAGCAACTGGGAAGATCACATAGGAAAGATTTGTGGACTTAGAAAGTACCAAGATGTGGGAGAACAAAAAAGGAAGGAGGCGATAGAAGATGCCAGATTTTCAGTCCTAGGTTATTGGTGGGGTGGGAGGAACTCTCTAACATGGGAAATATTACAAGGTTTCTGTTAGCATGTATGACTTTCATACCTGAGCAATACCTTTTTCTAAATAATTACTAAAAGAATTGTTACCTATTCACATGTGTTCAGAATTATGCAGATATTTAAGCATTTGCTCCCTGAATGAAATATAAGAACACTTTTTCTTTGAAATGCTTTCAGCAATATGTTACAGCAACATACGTTAGGAAATTTCATGGATTGAATTGTGTCACCCAAAAATATGTGTCAGCTTGGCTGGGCCATGATTCCCAGTATTGTGTGGTTGTTCTCCATTCTGTGATTTTCCTATCATAATCTTTGCCTGTAGTTAAATAGGATTAGAGTAGGATGTAACACCCTTGCTCAGGTCACATTCCTGATCCAATGTAAAGGGAATTTCCCTGGGGTGTGGCCTGCACCACCTTTTATCTTACAAGACATAAAAGGAAAGGGAAGCAAGCAGAGAGTTGGGGGCCTCATACCATCATGAAAGCAGTGCCGGGAGCAGAGTGAGTCCATTCGACCCGGGGTTCCTGCACAGAGAAGTTTCTTGTCCAGGGGAAGATTGATGACAAGAACCTTCCTCCGGAGCCGACAGAGAAAGCCTTCCCCTGGAGCTGACACCCTGAATTTGGACTTCTAGGCTATTAGACTGTGAGAAAATAAATTTCTCTTTGTTAAAGACATCCATTTGTGATATTTGTTATAGCAGCACTAGATAACTAAAACAGAACTGGTGATCAGCTCCATAAAGATTAAAAAAAAAAAAACAACAATAAAAAACAGGCCCATTGCCATTGAGTTGATTCTGACTCATAGCAATCCAATAGGACAGAGTAGAACGGCCCCATAGGGTTTCCAAGGAACAGCTGGTGGATTCGAACTGCTGACATTTTGGTTAGCAGCCAAGCTCGTAATCACTTTGCTACCAAGGCTCCCATAAAGATTACATCCTAAAAAATCCTATGTGATAGTTCTACTTTGTCACATGGTTTCTATGAGTCATAATCAACTCGACGGCAAGCAACAACAGCAACATGTAGGATAAACCACATACGCTTAAATTTATCTTGGGTTATAGCCCTTAAAGCATATCCTCCAAAAATCAAACTTGTAGCCATCGAGTCTATTCCGACTCATAGCAACCCTATAGGACAGAGTAGAACTGCCCCATAGGGTTTCCAAGGAGCACCTGGTGGATTTGAACAGCCGACCTTTCAGTTAGCAGCTATAGCTCTTAATCAGTATGCCACCAGGTTTTTCGAGCATATCATAGAGAATTCCAAATACCTCAGTAATCCACAGTGTGTCCCAAATTAGGAACACTGAATAGGAGTGGAACAGGATATAACTCGTGGGTGACTAAATCCTCAGCTCCAACTCTACGTGATCTACAGCCCACAGAATACAGTTGACAAACACCAGGCCTCAGATGGGGGTGGGGGAAGGTAAGGCCTTGGAGATAGGGAGCAAGATCACTAGGAAAAAATATCAGAATGGATTCCTGGTCTTCAGAGGGCACTGAGAAGCAGAGGAGTAGATTTCCTGGCTAAGCAATTCTCCTGGAGTCATTGTTGACACATTAGGGACAGCAGCCAATCATACCCTTCTTTCCCTCTGGTTCTGAATCAGTTGAGAAATAGGCACACAAGTCTAATGGAAATAAAAATGGAGCTTTATTAATGGTAAGCTGGACTAGCAAACACAGCTTGCACCTGTGACCTAGGTAGGGGCCTTCTACCAATCAGAGCTCGATCCTTTGGTTCTACCTGTAGGTGGGGAGAGCTGGTATGCAGAGCACACTTGACTGGCCTCTTTAGGGAAGGGAGTCTGCCCTCATTGTCCATCAAACACAGAGAGGAGAGCCCTGGAGCCATTGGCCCAGAAGTCAGGCCCTCAGCCCTCCCCGAGCTCTGCTTGCCATGTGAGAACAAAATCAGAGAGCAGAATGTACAGCAGGGCTTCACCCTGGTTGGTTCCAGTTGGAACTCCTGTTGAGAATGTGCATTTCTAACAAATTCCCAGGAAGTTATACATAAGAATCATCTGGGGATCTAGTTAAACTGTAGATTCTAATTCAGTGTATCTGGGATGAAAATGCAAATTTTCAGCAGGGAACTTGCTAGAACTGCAAATTCTCAACAGTGGTTTGGAACCAGAAGGGGTTCAAAGCCCTGATGTGCAGGCAGTTCTCAGGCAGAGAGAATGAGCAAGCAGTGTGACCTTTACCCCCAGGGTGGTGTGGTCACTCCTCCTCAAGGGCCAGAGCTGGGAGAAGCTTTCTCACTTCCCTGAGAGGACAAAATGTAGGCAGAAGTTACTATTTTAGGGGCCAACTATGGAATATGAGATAAAGGGAGGCTGTCAAGTGACTCAGGCTTATCCTCTCAGAAGAAACTTCCAGAACAGATGGGTCTTGGAAGTTAGATTTTAAATGAGCCCAAGTTTTAATATGGGCAAAACCGGCTAATATCTGTTCCAGGTTGCTCATGGGTGGGGATAGGGGAGGGGAGGGAGGCAGAGGTAGTTTGAAATTTGAGCATTTGCAATTGAAACTCAGATCAATCCTGGAAAGGAACCAAGGATTCCCTCCTGAGAACCCTGCAGGACTTGGTTGGAGGGAAGAAAGTAATTCATATTTATTTTTATTTGAAGCCGTCTTCATGAATGAAAGTTGGCTCCCTTCTGAAGCTGTCAGTCATGGGAGAGAAGCCTGGAGTGAGAGTAGGGGTACCTAACTGAGCGTGCGAGGACAAGGTTGAGTTTTGACGAAAGTTGAAAATTAGGCTCATCTCTGGTATCCTCATTCTGCTCTTCACTTGATCAAAGCCCTTCTGCATGACTCCCATATGTTCCTGATGAACTTTACTTCCACTTAAACTCGTCAGAACAAACATTCCTTCATTCCTTCAAGTGCAGCTCATCGGCTGATGGTAGGAGAAAAATAAATTAATTAACAATGAAGTGTGAGTCTTAGGCTTCTCTAGCCACCTTGGGTGCATTTATTTTAAAAGAAAATACTGGTTTGCAGGAATAAATATATAGGTTTAAATTTCAGGCAGAATTCTGAAGCTATTTGTCTGGGAATTGGTGATAAATCGTTCCCAGCACGATGCAGACAATGCAGCCTTCTGTGAAAATGTAGAATGAGTAAGGACCAGACGCAGATTCAGCAGAGAGGATGAAGGATGAAGACAAAGAAATGACCGTGATTAATAGAGAATGAGGCCATTGGTAACAAAGGAATTGGGGAGTAGAAGTGATGATGGACCTCCATTCGTCTGTTAGTTTGTCATACTGTAGTGACTTGAATGTTGCTATGATGCTGGAAGCTCTGCCATCTGTATTTCAAATACTGTACTAGCAGAGTCACCCATGGTGGGTAGGTTTCAGTGGAGGTTTCAGACTAAGACAGACTAGGAACATAGACCTGGCGATCTACTTCTGAAATTAGCCAATGCAAATCTTATGGATCATATCAGAATAATGTCCAATATAGTCCTGAAAGATGAGCCCGAACATATCAACGATATTGAAGATAGCATAGAATTGGACAATGTTTCGTTCTGTTATATATAAGGTCGTCATGAGTCAGTGCCAACTTGATGCCAACTATCAACAATAGTGATGGAAGATAATACGGGTAGAGTGGATTCAATTCAGCCAGTAGTTTCAGGGCATTTATTGTCTGCCAAGCTCTGGGCTGAATATCACCAAAGCCACAGGAAAAAAAATACACTGATTTGAAGAATGAGACACTGCTTGAAAGAGGTAGTAGAATTAAACATTTTAATACTCCAGAGTCTGAACTGGTAAGTATACTTTCCATTTCCTTTGCCAACCCCTAGTCGTGAGGAAAGAAAATGCCAACTTCGCCTTCTCAAGCTGCAGAACTCATGCACACACTCCAACTTGATGGTGAGGTATGTCCTGGGTCAGCCTCCTTATCCATCCACGTATGGATTCTGTTCCTCCCCTAGACAACCTCTCTGTTCAGGTAAGCTGGTACCCAGTTGATGCCTCATATCCTTCACGCTTCTCTCATTGTCTCTATTCATACTGTTCTCCCCCCAAGCTGGGGCTGTTCATCCTTCAAAGCTGGCTCAAGTTTTCAGGTACTTTCATCTTTGGGCAGGCTTCCCTGAGTACCAGGACCCCACCCCTCTCCAAACTCTAAGAATTAGATTAATAATCATAGTGCTGATAATTAAAATAACAATTAGATAATGTATTACATTTGAATAGTAGTAAGAATTTTTCCAAGTGTCACCACATACTTTGTTACATTTGTGCATTGCAGCATTATTCAAAAGATAGTGTCATGGATTGAATTATGTCCTCCCAAAAATGTGTGTATCGATTTGGCTGGGCCATGATTCCCAGTATTGTGTGGTTGTCCTCCATTTTGTGATTGTAATTTCATGTTAAAGAGGATTAGGGTGGGATTGTAACACCCTTACTAAGGTCACATCCCTGATTGAATGTAAAGGAAGTTTCCCTGGGGTGTGGCCTGTATCACCTTTTGTCTTACAAGAGATAAAAGGAAAGAGAAGCAAGCAGAGAGTTGGGGACCTCATACCACCAAGAAAGCAGTGCCAGGAACAGAGCACATCTATCATGGATTGAATTGTGTCCCCCCAAAATATCTGTCAACTTGGCTGGGTCATGATTCCCAGTATTGTATGATTGTATACCATTTTGTAAATCTGATGTGATTTCCTTGTTGTAAACTCTATCACTATGATGAGGTTATACTGATGAGGTCTACAAGATTGGATAGTGTCTTAAGCCAATCTCTTTTGAGATATAAAAGAGCAAAGTGAGCAGGGTCACATGGGAACCTCATACCACCAAGAAAGCAGTGCCGGGAGTAGAGTATGTCCTTTGGACCTGAGGTTCCTGTGCAGGGAAACTTCCAGACCAAGGGAAGATTGATGACATGGACCTTCCTCCAGAGCCAACAGAGAAAGTGTTCCCTTGGAGCTGACACCCTGAATTTGGGCTTGTAGCCTACTGGACTGTGAGAGAATAAACTTTGCTTTGTTGAAGCCATCCACATGTGGTATTTCTGTTATAGCAGCACTAGATGACTAAGACATTGTCCACTGGACCCAGGGTTCCTGTGCAAAGAAGCTCCTAGTCCAGGGGAAGATTGATGACAAGGACCTTCCACCAACAGAGAAGAGAAAGCCTTCCCCTGGAGCTGACACTGAATTTGGCCTTCTAGCCTACTAGACTGTGAGAGAATAAACTTTCTCTTTGCTAACGCCATCCACTTGTGGTATTTCTGTTATAGCAGCACTAAATGACTAAGACAGAATTTGGTACCGAGAGAGTGGGGTGCTGCTCTACCAGATACCTAAAATGTGGAAGTGGTTTTGAAACTGTGAATGGATAGAGAAGTGACAGCAGCAGAGGACCAGCAGCAGCAGAGAACCTGCAGCAGCAGAACCAGGAAACCAGCGCAAGATGGTGCTGGAGCTGACCCATGGGGCGAGAGAGCTGAGTGCCTGTGTGCAGGAGGCTTCCTGGCAGAGTGGGGTGCCTCCAGGCACTTATTGGTGGAGCTACAGAGCTTTGGAACACTTGCCCTAGCAGGGCAGATGTATGTGTGAGACCTGAGGGCCAAGAGGCCACAGGAACAGAAGCTGAAGAGACAGGAACACAAGAAGCCGAGCTGCCTCAGTTTCAAAAGGTATGGCCAGGACCTCTGGGGTTTCAAAGGATGGAGCCATGGCCTCTGGGGTTTCTAAGGGTGGAGTTGCCACTCAGATGGACTAGGAGAATCGTTCGACTAAAGCTGAGGGAGCAGAGTTGCTGTCCCAGTGGGACTGGAAGGCAGAGCTGAAGACCAGGGCGGAGGGGTCTCCATTCAGAATCTAGAGACTGTGGCCAATACCTAGAGTCTGGAGGGCAGGGCCATTGTGTAAATTGTTTCAGAGAAGACAAGATTATTTTCAAAGCCTTGAGGGCTAATGTAATGTGTTCTGCTGACTTGTTTGGTGCCTGTTATCCTTTCTTTTCCTCTACTTTCTCCCATTTGTAATGGAAATGTGTAGCTTGTGCCTGTTCTGCCATTGTACCTTTGGAAGCAAATAGCTTGTATTCTAGATTTTACAGATGAAAATGAATTTTTAGATTTTGGACTTGGAGTTAAGACTTTTGCTATAATATGATGGGATGAATATGTTTTTCATATTGCAAGGATGTGATTTTGGGGGGTCAAAGGGTAGAATGTCATGGATTGAATTATGTCCCCCCAAAAATGTGTATATCAATTTGGGTGGGCCATGATTCCCAGTATTGTGTGGTTGTCCTCCATTTTGTGATTGTAATTTTATGTTAAAGAGGATTAGGGTGGGATTGTAACACCCTTACTGAGGT